>NC_092093.1:73363767-73733767 GCF_045679555.1 Salvelinus alpinus
CGACTCTGTACTTGTACCCTGTGTATATAGCCAAGTTATCATAACTCATTGTGTACTTACTCGTTGAGTTATTTATATATATATATATATATATATATATATATATATATATATATATGTATATATTTTTTAATTACTTTCTCTTTTTTTCTTTTTTTTTAAAGGGCTCGTAAGTAAGCATTTCACTGTTAGTCTACACCTGTTGTTTACCAAGCATGTGACAAAAAACATTTGATTTGATTTGACTCATGTGGTTCTGTCTGTCCCTATAGCCTATCTCCCCATCACTGGCCCACTGTATGGCAGCCACAGGAGCCTGGGTGTTTGTGTGTAGGCACATCAACGTGTTCCCACCCCAGTCTCCGTGTCAGCCAGTGATGCGATTTTAATTGTCGCACTTTTAAAGGTCAAATTTGCAACACCCACTCGCTGCTTGCATCATGTGATCTCCATTGAGTGGCAATTACTGATGCTTGGTTGCACTCTGCGGGCTACGGTTTCCCTTCTCTGCGACCTCACCATCCATGCCATCCATAACCCCAAACTGGCCCTCCTATCACAGCGTTGATTGGACTCAGATGAGGTGGTGTATTATTAAAACAAATTGGGTTTCTTTGCACAGGAGTCATATCTGTTATTAAAACTGTGCTCTCATCCCTTAGCCAATGGTGCATGGTGCATGGCCTGCCCAGGAATTATACCGCCCGTGCTGTGCAAGGAAGATAAATATTATTCAGCGCTTGCCTTTAACAAATGATGTCTTCATAATGATGGATGGCCACATTAGAGTGTGTACATTACTGATCTATGGGAGATAGGGTAGTCATTCACACTATTGATTAGGTCATGGCATAGTCCACAGAGAAACATATGTCCATCCGAGTGTGTCTTACTGAGTGAGAGGGATAGAGAGGGGAATATGTGTGCGTGTTTGTGTGTGTGTGTGTGTGTGTCTGTGTGCCTGTGCGCGGGTGTGTTTGTGTGTGTGTTTGTGTGTGTGTAGAGTGTGTGTGTGTGTGTGTGTGTGTGTGTGTGTGTGTGTGTGTGTGTGTGTGTGTGTGTGTGTGTGTGTGTGTGTGTGTGTGTGTGTGTGTGTGTGTGTGTGTGTGTGTGTGTGTGTGTGTGTGTGTGTGTGTGTGTGTGTGTGTGTGTGTGTGTGTGTGTGTGTGTGTGTGCATGTGTGAAGGGGTGGATGGGGGCTTTTCCTCTTTCTACAGTTGAGAGAAGGATTTTTGCAAATGCATTTTTCTTCTCACATGTAGTAATGACTGTAGAATAAATCAAAATGTTCATATTTATAAAAAAAGATGTCAAAAGAGCCTCCGTTGCTTTTAGTGTGAACTGTTGGTATAAATATGCATTACCTGATGTTAAGTGTGTACATTAGAAAATATGCAATCCACATTTTGAACTAAGTGTCTCTTAAAAAGTCTAGAATTTGTCAGCTTAAAGGTCCAATGCAGCAATTTTATCTCAATATATAAACATTTCTGGGTAACAATTAAGTACTTTACTGTGATTGTTTTCAATTAAAGTGGTCAAAAAGAAACCAAAATGGCTTCTTAACAAAGAGCAATTTCTCAAACAAGAATCTTTCTAGGTCTTAGTGGGGAGGGGGAAACTAAAGGTTTGGAACTCTCTTTCTTATTCATCTATTAACTAACTTACCGCCTGGTGATATCACCAGGCAGGCCAAAAATCCATCCCACCAAAAGAGACTGAAATTTCTGGTGGTCTTTTCAGATACAGTCTCACACTAAAAGGGCATCCTTTTCACACTAAAGGAGCATCATTTTCACAATTTCACAGTATTATTCCAACCTCATAGTGTGAAAATACATGTATATATAAAACATAGGAAAATCACGTTTCAGACTGCACTCGGCCTAACAAAATATAAGCAACTTCTGGAAAGTATTTATTTTTATTTTATTTAACTAGGCAAGTCAATTATGAACAAATTTATATTTACAATGACGGCCTACCAAGAGGCAAAAGGCCTCCTGCGGGGATGGGGGCTGGGATTAAATATAAAATGTAGGACAAAACACAGATCACGCCAAGAGAGACACCACAATACTACATAAAGCGAGACCTAAGGCAACAAGACAACATAGCAGCAACACATGACAACACAGCATGGTAGCAAGTAGCAACACAAAATGACAACGACACGGTAGCAACACAACACGGTAGCAACACAACTCTGGTATTATGGCCAACAAGGTTATCCCTGTCCTGTTTCAGAAAGCTATGTCTGTCATGGCCTTTCTATTCCCTCTCAGCTGTGGAAACATTCAGAGCCAGTGGCTTGTCCTTCAGCTAACTACGGGCCAGATGACAGCCTTCTACTCACAATATCCTGGGTGAATTGAATGTTTCACCCTTTTCTGCAGTCATAAATTGCCTCCAGATGATGTTCACTTTGTCACAAATAGATTGTGAGTTTTCCTTCCTTCGGTGGCCAGTGAGAATGAGTTCCGAGCAGTACTCTGAGGTACAAAGGTTTCCTCATCTTGTCACCCTCATTTACCTCTTCTCCTCTCCATCGCCCCCCCCCCCCCCCCTCCTGTTGTCTGCCTTCGGTCTGTGGGGTCGGTGACGTGACGTGATGCGGTCATTCAGCCACCTCTGTGGGGAGGGAGTAAATCTCCATTAGGTTTAATGTGTCTCTGCCTTTTTGGGTTTATGAGAGCTGCTGAGTGTTGGGTGATGGATGATCAGCCCCAGCTCCCCGCTCTCTCCTCCCTCTTGTCTGGTCTTCTCTTACTGTAGCACTGTGCATGTATGTGTGTGTGTGTGTGTGTGTGTGTGTGTGTGTGTGTGTGTGTGTGTGTGTGTGTGTGTGTGTGTGTGTGTGTGTGTGTGTGTGTGTGTGTGTGTGTGTGTGTGTGTGTGTGTGTGTGTGTGTGTGTGTGTGTGTGTGTGTGTGTGTCTAATGAGTGTTCTCTTGTCTCCTCTCCAGGGTGCCACCGTCTAATTACTCTCCAGCACCTGGTCCTTTTTAATTATCACCTGATCCCTGATCATCTCTTAATCGACTTGGAGCATTAAGAAACAAAAGCCTCTGTCTCCAGGGGGAGGGCGGGGGGAGGGATTGTGTGTGTGTGGGGGGATGGGCACCAGGGGGGAGTGAGACACCAGGGGCGCCATACTGACGGCAACCAGGGAGCACCCCCTCCTCTAATGACCAATGGCTTAGGGGTGACACACAATCATGCAGCACACACACACACAGGGTAGAATAAGGTTCCTTCATCTGTTGCCATATAATCACCCAACATTTTGATTTTTCTCTATCGTCTCATCAGTGATCAAGGCACGTTGGAAGTGTAGGGAACGAGAACAGCGGGAGACGAGTTCTGATCCCAAAGGGTTTAAGGAGTCAGGGGTTACTGGAGAAACCATGGAGATTCATCTTCAGTCAAATATTAACGTCTAGATGAAATAATGTGACCGTCTGCCAGAAAGTCAGTCGTCTGGGAATCATAGGCCAAGTTTGAGGAAGAACAGAAAGTTTAGTGTTTAAGTCACAGATTGATATTTCAGTTCGACGGGTCAGAAATAAGTAGAGAGCAAAGGTAGAATCGAAAGAGTAATAATTAATGTCAGACATTTTCTTTGATTTTGTTTTTGACTGTAAACGATTTTTACTTCTTATTGCATATTTAATATATTATCCATTGTGTGTATTTTTTAACTATACAGTATGTTTTGACACTATATAGCAGGCATGCTCTACTGATTGAAATCTTCTCTCATTTTGGGTGTAATTTCATCTGAAGCCTCATATTGATGGATTTTATGTGCGGTCCACTTTCAAGTCCACATCAGATCAGCCAGAGCCAGTCAGCTGCTGTGTTAGCTCATCCCCAGTCATATTATCTGGCAGCCCCATGTGAAACCACTAGCTAACTATACACCACAGGGTACTAGAGGAGAGGAGAGGAGCTGTCCACAGTACAGGGGGTGCTGATCTTACAGCCAGACTACACAGTCTATTGAGCGACTGTGGCTTTATGTGTACACTGTACTCTTACCGATTCCAGTTATTCTATATCCACATATCCACGCATTCTTTTCCCTCTGTCTATCTGAAATACAGTTTTTTTTAAAGGTTAGCAATAATGGGGTAAAAATCTAATTGGGATGCGTGTTTAACTGTCCCTTTAGTAATCAGAGATGTGTGTATTGTAATATCTCTCCATCTATTGATCTGGGAGCTGGGCTGAGCAAATGGCACTATTAGCCGAGGGGGCCCAAGCACACTGCAATAACAGAGTGCACATCAATCGAGACGGTCAATCAACCTGCCACTCATCTCCTCAACTCAACTCACCCCCCTCCTCTCCCCTCTGTCCTTTCCTCCCCTCCGCCTATACTGCTCCTATTCCCCCCTCCTCTCTCCTCTCCTTCGCTCCTCATCGTCCCCCTCCCGTCCTCCACACCTCCTTCTTCCTCTCCTCTCCTCCACTCCTCCTTCCTCTGGTCCCCCTCCTTCCTTCCTCTCTTCTTCTCCCCTCCTCCCCTCTTTCGCGCCTTCTCTCCTCTCTCCCTCCCCTCGTCCTCGTCCTCGTCCTCTCCCGCACCTCTCCCCTACCTTACCCCTCGACACCGGCCCACGCTCTTTTCACAGGGAAACCTGCAAGGGAGGCCAAATATTTTGAGATTAGACTTGAAGTATAAGGAACAGGGATTTACTTATCTTGATTCACTTATCACCATTCACTTATCCCGATAGGACAGGAGTCTATTTTATTTGGTGTTTTCTTTAAATCGATTCCTTAATTAAAAACATTATATTTACGACATCTTCAATCATAGCACCATTCTGCTAAATGACAGAACTGCTGAGGTGAGGTTCAAACTCACGACCACTGTGATTAATAAAGCGGTACTATAGGCCAAGGAGTTATGGCAGCAGAATCCAGGCTCTACAGGGAATGAAAGAGTACCCTGGCCTACTCTTTTGTCTTCATCTTTCTGCCTTCATCTTCAACCAGAGTGGAAGCAGGCTGATTAAAAAGCACTTCAAATACAGCCAGGCACTTTGGAGTAATGAGAGGCAGCCAGCTAGCGGATACTGGCATGAAAAAGGAAACAATGGTGCCTAAGAAGATAGGATCAGGACATCTCAATATCAAAAGTGTGTGTGTGTGTGTTTGTGTGGGTGCCTGCATGCATGTGTGTGTGCATGTCAATGTTCAAATGTGACCTCCACAAATACACAACATCATAAGGGGTTGCTGTTTACTTTCAACAGAAGAAAAATAGGTCGCTGTCTTCTTTATTTTCAAGAGGCACCTCTCACCTATGTTGAGCTTCACCTGCTGCAGTATAACTGTGATTCTCAGGTGTAAACTAAAGTTAGCCTGGCAGAAATCAAAGAGAAGGGTGAATGGTGCCATAATGAACTAATGAAACTATGAACAGCAACACAATCATTTAAAAGCCCAGTGAGACCAGTAAGAGCCTGATGGATAGAGGGTGAACCAGGGCTGATCTTCCCCTGGCCTATAAAGAGAGGGAGGGAGGGAGGTAGGCCGGGGCTGGCTGGAGGGCCCACTGGTCAAACACTCATCTATTCCTCCAACTGGTCAAACACTCATTCATTCCTCCCTGGGCTATAAATCAGAGTGCTCCTTTGATTCACCTCCTCTACAAGCGAACACAGACCTCAATAAGAATACGGACCTCAATTAGAACACAGACCTCAATAGTAACACAGACCTCAATAAGAGCACAAACCTCAATAAGAATATCGACCTCAATAAAACCACAGACCTCAATAAGACCACAGAACTCAATAAGAACACAGACCTCAATAAGAATACAGACTTCAATAAGAATACAGACCTCAATAAGAATACAGACCTCAATAAGATCACAGACCTCAATAAGAATACAGACCTCAATAAGAATACAGACTTCAATAAGAATACAGACTTCAATAAGAATACAGACCTCAATAAGATCACAGACCTCAATAAGAATACAGACTTCAATAAGAATACAGACCTCAATAAGAATGCAGACCTCAATAAGATCACAGACCTCAATAAGAATACAGACCTCAATAAGAATACAGACCTCAATAAGAATAAGACCTCAATAAGAATACAGACCTCAATAAGAATACAGACCTCAATAAGAGCACAGACCTCAATAAGAATACAGACCTCAATAAGAATACAGACCTCAATAAGAGCACAGACCTCAATAAGAATACAGACCTCAATAAGACCACAGACCTCAATAAGAACACAGACCTCAATAGTAACACAGACCTCAATAAGAAGCATATCCTGTGTCGTATTTTATTTTCCTCTCTTTCATTTTAGAAGTGGAATTTTGTTGCATAGCTTTTTAGCAAGGACGCTTTTCATTTAGTTTAGTTGGTTATGCATGCTTTTTGGAAGTATGAATGTATGAATGCTTTCTCCTCCTCTCTCTGACACGGAGAATAAATCTCTCGGCGGAATAAAAGGAAGTCAGTGGTTTGTAACCCGGGGGCTGTTTGTAATCAACACTATGTTGCTGGTTTTGCCGCGGCGAACCTTGACTCTGTGCGTGCGTGTGTGTGTGTGCGTGTGTGTGTGTGTGTGTGTGTGTGTGTGTGTGTGTGTGTGTGTGTGTGTGTGTGTGTGTGTGTGTGTGTGTGTGTGTGTGTGTGTGTGTGTGTGTGTGTGTGTGTGTGTGTGTGTGTGTGTGTGTGTATAAGTGTGTGTGTGTGTGTGTGTGTGTGTGTGTGTGTGTGTGTGTGTGTGTGTGTGTGTGTGTGTGTGTGTGTGTGTGTGTGTGTGTGTGTGTGTGTGTGTGTGTGTATAAGTGTGTGTGTATAAGTGTGTGTGTATAAGTGTGTGTGTATAAGTGTGTGTGTATAAGTGTGTGTGTATAAGTGTGTGTGTATAAGTGTGTGTGCTCGAGCTTACATGGCTGGCATGTGAAAGAGATATGATTCAATCAGACGCATCCCAGAATCTGTTTGTTTACAGTTCGTCTTTCTAACTTCTAGGGCTTCTAATGGCTTCCTGTCTGGCACACTGACACATGAAAATATATCAGTAATACTATGAGATACTAAATTACTGGACAAAAAAAAATGTTTCAATGGTGATTGAAAATTGACAGCACTTTTTAGTCCAGGACTAGACTTAATCTGTGTCTGGGAAACCAGCCTTACAGGTTTCAAGTATTGCATATGTCAAGACCGTGATGATGATTGTCTCTTTTCAATACTATTGATGATCATTCAATACTTTCAGATTCAGTCAGTGATTGATACATCAACTGGAGGTAGAAATAAAGTTACAGAATGTTACTGAAGTAACCTACAGTAACCTATCTATATTCATGGCTAAAATATTCTTATACTCACAATTCTGATATTCACATCACTCCACATAATAAAGCATTTATAATGGCCTAGTAAACAGTTGATTAATCATTCATTAATCCTTACTCTCACATTTGTAAATGTTATTCATGTAGTTATTCACACATTTATAAATATCTTTTAACTTAAGATTTTAGTGTGATCATTCATAAGATCGTTCATAATATGTTTAATATCGGTCCTTATAAACCATGAATTAATCATTAGATTTTTGCGTGGCCTCATCTAAAGTATGGACTATTTATACTTTATAAATACTTGAATACTATAAGCAGTACCTGATACTCCTTAAGGTCTCAAAATGGTGCCTAGAACATAATGGTTAAACAATAAGCACATAACACAGAGGAATGTTTAAGAAAACATATTGAATTATAAACAATATATAATATAATAATATAATTCTGAGTGTCCAATATATTTTCTTAAACATTGTCTGTATTGTGTGCCTATTGTTTAACCATTGATATGTTCTGGGGACCATTGTGAGACCTTAAGGAGTATCAGCTGCTTCTGGAATGTCTACCAATGGCATGTCAATCTTTTTGTGAGAAATTACACTGTTTACTCAAAACATTTATAATGTATTTATAAAATATAAATAGCTCAAACTTTAGATGAGGCCATGCAAAAGGATGTAACTATTGATTAGTAAATGGTTTATAAGGACTTACACTATCGGTCAAAACTTTTAGAACACCTACTCATTCAAGCGTTTTTCATTATTTGGACTATTTTCTACATTGCACATATGGAATCATGTAGTAACCAAAAAAGTTAAACAAATCCAAATATGTTTTATATTTGAGATTCTTCAAATAGCCACCCTTTGCCTTGATGACAGCTTTGCACACTCTTGGCATTCTCTCAACCAGGCAAAATATCTTTGTCTGGATTACTTGTTGTAATATTGTAATCTAAAGCCACACTGATCTAACTAACAAGCTGCATGGGATAAAAAGGTGTGTCAGTCACTGTGCGGCCATATGGATTGAATTTGATTACATTAACTTAAATAAAAATGTCCCTCGTCTGTGGATGATTAGTGGGCAGATGCCGACGCAGAGCGCTGAAGATGGAGTGGGGTTACTGTAGCAGGGTGTCTGTCTGTGTGTGTGTGTGTGTGTGTTTGTGAGAAAGTGTGTGTTCTTCCTGCTTGCCTGTGGAGGCGAGGGGATTTTCGGGGACAGGTGTAAATGGGTAGTGGAGGGATGTTTTGTTCCGTCTGATGATATTCTAGATCAAAGGCAATATTCAACGTTTGTCCAGGTCCCCAGGACGTCAGGAGATACCTTCCAAACCGGCCAGTAGGGGCAACAGTGAGCGCTATTACCATGAAGAAGGCTTGCAGCTTGCTAGAGCATTGTGAGCGGGGATGGCATACAGGCGTAAGCCGCGAGCTCTGAGGGTTGTGTGTTCAATCCCAATGCTAGGCACTTGTCAATAAAACATTTTTAAATGACCTTATCCCAAACCTTAACTCTTACATTAACCGTTCATTATGAATCCTTAACCTTAACCATTTGGAATTAATGCCGAAACATAACTGTATAAATTTGACGTTTTTCCCTCCATGGACAAACGTTGAATACTGAAGTCAAACCGTGCCAAACTGTGAGCTCTTGTTGCTCAACAAGTGAGGTTACACACTGGGCCAGTAGAGGGAGGTCTTACTGTGTGTACATCTAGACGGAGTGTGTGTGTGTGTGGAGGGGGAGGTGTATGTGTAGACAACGGAGAGAGCGAGAGAGAGTGTGTGTTCATGTGTTTGTGCGTGTGTGCGTGTGTGTTGTGTGCATGCAAGAGGGGGCACAGGAGGAGGGAGGGGAATGCTTGGAATCAGTCCAACACTATAATGCCTTTACTTTCTAACCATTCCATGAGCAGCAGACTCTTTTTTTCTTTCACTTGGACTGTGTGTGTGTGTGTGTGTGTGTGTGTGTGTGTGTGTGTGTGTGTGTGTGTGTGTGTGTGTGTGTGTGTGTGTGTGTGTGTGTGTGTGTGTGTGTGTGTGTGTGTGTGTGTGTGTGTGTGTGTGTGTGTGTGTGTGTGTGTGTGTGTGTGTGTGTGTGAGCTTGGGTGCGTGCGTGCATACATTTGCCTGGATGTGTGTGTGTGAGTGTGTGTGTGTGTGTGCATGCATGGTGCTTTGTGCTGCTGTCTCCCTGGTTTCCATGACGATAATAGGCATAACCAGATTTATTTTCCTGTACAGTTGCTCTAAGTGTTCCACTGATGGTGCAGTCTGGGCTCAGCCACTGAGATGGTGTGTGTCCAATGCCATTGGTTACGTCTACACATGCCAGTCTAGCATCTTGATTGCTTCTACTAGGGCCTGGCTTCCTCTAGCTGGTGGTCCTGCTATCTCTGAATGTCTGAATGGAAATGCATGAAGGAGAGGGACAGAAATGAAGAGTGAGAGAGAGACAGAAAGAAAGAAAGAAAAAGAGAGAGAGAGAGATAGTGAGAAAGAGAGAGAGAGAGAGAGAGAGAGAGAGAGAGAGAGAGAGAGAGAGAGAGAGAGAGAGAGAGAGAGAGAGAGAGAGAGAGAGAGAGAGAGAGAGAATGAAAGAAAGAAAGAAAGAAAGAAAGAAAGAAAGAAAGACAGATTAATTATGTAAATATTGTAAATCTCCATAGTAAGCTTTGGAAATATGTACATTGTTACGTCATGCCAATAAAGCAAATTGAATTGATTTGAAAGACAGAGACAGAGACGGACACAAAGACAAAGCGAGAGAGAGAGAGAGAGAGAGAGAGAGAGAGAGAGAGAGAGAGAGAGAGAGAGAGAGAGAGAGAGAGAGAGAGAGAGAGAGAGATGGACGGACAGAGAGAGAGAGAGACAGACAGACAGACAGACAGACAGACAGACAGACAGACAGACAGACAGACAGACAGACAGACAGACAGACAGACAGACAGACAGACAGACAGACAGACAGACAGACAGACAGACAGACAGACAGACAGACAGACAGACAGACAGACAGAGAGAGAGAGAGAGAGAGAGAGAGAGAGAGAGAGAGAGAGAGAAGCACGAAGGCACGAAGGGCTATTCTACAAAATTCTACAAAGTGGGCTTGGTGGTAAGGTGTATGACTTAATAAAATGTATGTACACAGAAAACAAGTGTGCAATAAAAATCAAAAACCAAAGAACAGAATTCTTTTCACAATGTCGAGGTGTGAGACAAGGCTGTAGTTTGAGTCCAAATCTTTTCAACATTTATATCAATGAATTAGCAGACATGTTGGACCATTCTCCAGCCCCAGGACTCACACTATTTGACACAGAGGTGAAATACCTGCTATATGCTGATGACTTGGTACTTCTATCACCAACCAAAGAAGGTCTTCAACAGAACATTAATATTCTAGAGCAATATTGCCATAATTGGGCCCTGGCAGTAAATTTCCCAAAAACTAAAATCATGATTTTCCAAAAACAAAACAGATGTCAGAAACACAAATATAAATTCACCCTGAACAACACCATAATTGAACACACAAAAAATTACACCTACCTTGGTCTGACCATATCTGCATCGGGAAACTTTAATATGGCAGTGAATGCACTCAAAGAAAAAGCCCGCAGAGCATTGTATGCAATAAAAATGAAATTATTCAAAATCAACATCCCAATTAGAATTTGGACCAAAATATTTGACAGTGTAATCCTACCAATAGCTCTTTACGGAAGTGAGGTTTGGGGGCCACTCAATAAACTGGACTTTAAAATGTGGGACAAACATCCAATTGAAACCCTACATGCAGAATTCTGTCGGAAAATCCTACAAGTCCAGAGAAATACACCAACTAATGCATGTAGGGCAGAATTGGGCCGCTTTCCAGTAATAATGAAAATACAGAAAAGATCATTAAAATTTTGGCTACATCTAAATTCAAGTCCAAATTCGAGTCTGCAATTTAAAGCACTTCAAACCCAAGAACTGAGCCCAGAAACGAGCCCTCTCAGTCAGCTGGTGTTGGACCTAACCAACCAAGCTGACACCGGCACTGCTTCAAAAGAAAGAATTCCAATAAACAAAATCATGAACCAATCAAAGGACTCATATTTACAACATTGGAAAAACGAAACAAAATCCCAAAGCCGACTAAATTGCTATCTGACCCTAAACAGAGAATATGAATTGGCTGAATATCTCTACTCTGTCAGAGATTCGAAGCAGAGACAGATCCTTACCAAGTACAGGCTGAGTGACCACCGATTGGCAATAGAAACCGGCAGACATAAAAAGACATGGCTACCCAAAGAGGAGCGTGTATGTGGTCACTGCACGACAGGGGAGGTAGAAACAGAGATGCACTTTCTCCTTTACTGTGATAAATATTCCTCACCAAGAGATTCATTATTCACAGAAATGACTACATTTATTCCAAATTTTAACTTATTAAACCCAGAGGAAAAACTAAAAATACTCATGGGCGAAGGAGCAATGGCTCCTCTTGCAGCCAAATATGTATTTGCCTGCCATAGCCTGAGGGACACTGAATAATAACATCTGCATAGTAAGCAGTAACTTACTTATTATGACTGTTATTGTTATTACTGTTATTGTTATTAGTATTATTATTGTTGTTTATCATTCCAAATAGTAATGGTATGGGTGGTAATGGTAATGATAGCAGTTTAATGATAGTGGTGGTGGTAGTGGTGCATTACACCATACATTACATTCGACTATTGACTGTTACCATTTTATTGTTACTATTTTTTATATTTAATTTTGTATTATTATTTACTGCCATTCTATATTATTATTTGTCATTGTTTTAATTGTATTACAATGTATATTGTATACATTGTTGCTTTGGCAATATTGACACAATGTTTTTCATGCCAATAAAGCAGCTTGAATTTGAATTTGAATTTGAGAGAGAGAGAGAGAGAGAGAGAGAGAGAGAGAGAGAGAGAGAGAGAGAGGGATGGACGGACGGACAGAGAGAGACAGAAAGAGAAAGAGAGAGAGAGAGAGAGAGAGAGAGAGAGAGAGAGAGAGAGAGAGAGAGAGAGAGAGAGAGAGAGAGAGAGAGAGAGAGAGAGAGAGAGAGAGAGAGAGAGAGAGAGAGAGAGATGGACGGACGGACAGAGAGAGACAGAAAGAGAAAGAAAGAAAGAGAGAGAGAGAGAGAGAGAGAGAGAGAGAGAGAGAGAGAGAGAGAGAGAGAGAGAGAGAGAGAGAGAGAGAGAGAGAGAGAGAGAGAGAGAGAGAGAGAGAGAGAGAGAGAGAGAGAGAGAGAGAGAGAGTGAGAGAGATTTGTAGTGTTTCCTCTGTGAGGGTATTAATGTAACCAGCTAGCAACAAGATCTCACGGTTTTACCAATTTGACTTCAAACATCAAATTTGGAAGTTTCTCTGAACGTCAAATTCGGACAGTGGTGTTTCTGTGATAAGAGAAGAGAGGGGTTAGGATATGCGCACACACACATACAAATACACACACACACAAGCAAACACACACTACTGCACACATACACATACACACACTCACACACACTCTCATGCACAAACACACGCACACACAGCAGAGACAAGGGAGGAACAGGCTGGGGTCCTCTAGCAGGCACAGCATGCAGAAACATCACAGGGTCAGCAGCACACATCCACACGGATTATCGACCTGTCACACCACCCTGTCAGGCCGAGGCATGGCGGGAAGAGAGGAGGAGAGGGAGGGAGGAGAAAAGGATGGAGCAGGGCAAAGGGATGGAGGCAAAGAAGGAGCAGGGGAGGGGGATGGAGGAGAGGAGGGAGCAGGGGAGAGGGATGGAGGAGTGAAGGGAGGAGGGGAGAGGGATGGGGGAGTGGAGGGAGGAGGGGAGAGGGATGGGGGAGAGGAGGGAGCAGGGGAGAGGGATGGAGGAGAGGAGGGAGCAGGGGAGGGGGATGGAGGAGAGGAGGGAGCAGGGGAGAGGGATGGAGGAGTGAAGGGAGGAGGGGAGAGGGATGGGGGAGTGGAGGGAGGAGGGAGGAGGGGAGAGGGATGGGGGAGAGGAGGGAGCAGGGGAGAGGGATGGAGGAGAAGAGAGAGCAGGGGAGAGGGATGGGGGAGTGGAGGGAGGAGGGGAGAGGGATGGAGGAGAGGAGGGAGGAGGGGAGAGGGATGGGGGAGTGGAGGGAGGAGGGGAGAGGGATGGAGGAGAGGAGGGAGCAGGGGAGAGGGATGGGGGAGTGGAGGAGAGGAGGGGAGAGGGATGGAGGAGAGGAGGGAGCAGGGGAGAGGGATGGGGAGTGGAGGGAGGAGGGGAGAGGGATGGAGGAGTGGAGGGAGGAGGGGAGAGGGATGGAGGACATGAGGGAGCAGGGGAGAGGGATGGAGGAGAGGGGGGAGTAGGGGAGAGGGATGGAGGAGAAGAGGGAACAGGGGAGAGGGATGGAGGAAAGGAGGAAGCAGGGGAGAGGGATGGAGGAGAGGAGGGAGAAGGAGAGAGGGATGGAGGAGAGGAGAGAGCAGGGGAGAGGGATGGAGGAGAAGAGGGAGCAGGGGAGAGGGATGGAGGAGTGGAGGGAGGAGGGGAGAGGGATGGAGGACATGAGGGAGCAGGGGAGAGGGATGGAGGAGAGGAGGGAGCAGGGGAGAGGGATGGAAGAGAGGAGGAAGCAGGGGAGAGGGATGGAGGATAGGAGGGAGAAGGAGAGAGGGATGGAGGAGAGGAGGGAGCAGGGGAGAGGGATGGAGGAGAAGAGAGAGCAGGGGAGAGGGATGGAGGAGAGGAGGGAGAAGGAGAGAGGGATGGAGGAGAGGAGGGAGCAGGGGAGAGGGATGGGGAGAGGAGGGAGCAGGGGAGAGGGATGGAGGAGAGGAAGGAGCAGGGGAGAGGAACGGAGTAGAGGAGGGAGGAGGGGAGAGGGATGGAGGGGAGGAGGGAGCAGGGGAGAGGGATGGAGGAGAGGAGGGAGAAGGAGAGAGGGACGGAGGGTGGAAGGAGAGAGGGAGGAGGGTGAGTAGGAATGAAGATTAAACTGCTTACACACACAATCAAACGTACTCAAGCGTACCAACCATAATTTCCTCTTTTGTAATAATCAAGCGTATGTGCAAGCATGATAGTGTGTACCAATGTGTTTGTGTCAGTGTGTGGTGTGAGTGTGTGTTTTTGCACGAGTGTGTATCACAACGTATGTGTTTTTCCCTCCAGATAGGCTACACTAGGCATGCAGATATGACCAGGTTTGAACTGGTTTGTGTGCTCTCCCTTGAGGAGAGTTGATGACTGCACAGCCAGTGAAGCTGAGAGGAATATGAAATCCAATCTGCTCATTTCAAGGTTATTATCCTCTCAACACACCACACAACAATTTAATGATGGATATTCAATTCATCCCTCCCTGAAAACAAAATATCATCCAGCCCATTCTTTCAATTATTAACATGATGTTCACGCTACGTCAATTCAAACTACTACTTCACTACGACTACTACTACTACGCAAATTCAATACCAAATGTTGCAGTATGATTGGTACATTTCTTTCAATGCATATCTTATCCTTTCCTACACTTCTTCCCACTCAACATAAATAGTATATTCCACACCACCTCACCACCACTAGAGAATCTAAAAACTTGAAGGCTGCTTTATTGTTAATGTTTCTAGAGAAAAAAAGGATGGAAAGAGTAGAGAAACGAAGAGGGAAAATTCTCTCTCCTCCCCATCCCCATTATGAACATGTTCCCTGGCATTTGCAGTTAGCAGAGCAGATGGTGTGAATATGCAGGCCAGTAATTTCCCAATCAATAGTGAGGCACATGGGACACACTGTATGTTCTGGAGGAGGGAAGCCATGACAGGCCCAGAGGAGAAACACTCAAGGAGCAGCCAACAGACACAAAGGCAGCTCTGCAGCTCCCCGTTCTCTCTCTCTCTCTCTCTCTCTCTCTCTCTCTCTCTCTCTCTCTCTCTCTCTCTCTCTCTCTCTCTCTCTCTCTCTCTCTCTCTCTCTCTCTCTCTCACTATCTCCCTCTCTCTCTCTCTCTCTCTCTCTTCCCCCCTCTCTCTTGCTTTCTCTCTGTCTTGTTGCCTGCCTGTCTGTCTGACTGTCTTTCTCTGTGTTCATACATCTTACTCTGTCTTTCTCACTAAAATATGAAATTTAAACAGTCTACTGTGTACTAAATCGGGTGAATGTTTCATTCAGGGCACCACTAACCTTGGGGAATAGGGGAATAGTGAGTAATATCCATTAGTTTGCCATAAGAATATGTACATACTATAGGTGTAGACCCTTTCCTCAGTTGAATCCCAATGGACATTTTAGTTTCCATCTAAATCTGTTTGGCATTTCCGACAGTCAATGGAGAAAACTAACATCCAACAAAGCAAGATACAAAAGATAATACAATGGAAAGAGCAAGAAAAATCTAAGAACCCAGTGGATAAGAGAAAGATATAGAGAGAAAGAGAGAAAGTTAGAGAGACATAGAGAGAGAGAGAGAGAGAGAGAGAGAGAGAGTGTGCCATCACAGCAGCAAGATTTGTGACCTGTTGCCACAAGAAAAGGGCAACCAGTGAAGAACAAACACCACTGTAAATACAACCCATATTTATGTTTATTTATTTTAACTTGTGTGCTTTAACCATTTGTACATTGTTACAACACTGCATATATATAATATGACATTTGTAATGTCTTTATTGTTTTGAAACTTCTGTATGTGTAATGTTTACTGTTCATTTTTATTGTTTATTTGACTTTTGTATATTACCTACCTCACTTGCTTTGGCAATGTTAACACATGTTTCCCATGCCAATAAAGCCCCTTGAATTGAATTGAATTGAATTGAATTGAGAGAGAGAGAGAGAGAGAGAGAGAGAGAGAGAGAGAGAGAGAGAGAGAGAGAGAGAGAGAGAGAGAGAGAGAGAGAGAGAGAGAGAGACATAGAGAGAGAGAGACAGAGAGAGAGAGAGAGAGAGAGAGAGAGAGAGAGAGAGAGAGAGAGAGAGAGAGAGAGAGAGAGAGACATAGAGAGAGAGACATAGAGAGAGAGACATAGAGAGAGAGACATAGAGAGAGAGGGAGACATAGAGAGAGAGAGAGAGAGAGAGAGAGAGAGAGAGAGAGAGAGAGAGAGAGAGAGAGAGAGAGAGAGAGAGAGAGAGAGAGAGAGAGAGAGAGAGAGAGAGAGATAGAGAGAGAGGGAGAGATAGAGAGAGAGAGAGAGAGAGAGAGAGAGAGAGAGAGAGAGAGAGAGAGAGAAAAACATACGACATCATAAAATCCATGTACACAAACAACAAGTGTGCGGTTAAAATTGGCAAAAAACACACACATTTCTTCACACAGGGTCGTGGGGTGAGACAGGGATGCAGCTTAAGCCCCACCCTCTTCAACATATATATCAACGAATTGGCGCGGGCACTAGAACAGTCTGCAGCACCCGGTCTCACCCTACTAGAATCCGAAGTCAAATGTCTACTGTTTGCTGATGATCTGGTGCTTCTGTCACCAACCAAGGAGGGCCTACAGCAGCACCTAGATCTTCTGCACAGATTCTGTCAGACCTGGGCCCTGACAGTAAATCTCAGTAAGACCAAAATAATGGTGTTCCAAAAAAGGTCCAGTCGCCAGGACCACAAATTCCATCTAGACACCGTTGCCCTAGAGCACACAAAAAACTATACATACCTCGGCCTAAACATCAGCACCACAGGTAGCTTCCACAGAGCTGTGAACGATCTGAGAGACAAGGCAAGAAGGGCATTCTATGCCATCAAAAGGAACATAAATTTCAACATACCAATTAGGATCTGGCTAAAAATACTTGAATCAGTCATAGAGCCCATTGCCCTTTATGGTTGTGAGGTCTGGGGTCCGCTCACCAACCAAGATTTCACAAAATGGGACAAACACCAAATTGAGACTCTGCATGCAGAATTCTGCAAAAATATCCTCCGTGTACAACGTAGAACACCAAATAATGCATGCAGAGCAGAATTAGGCCGATACCCACTAATTATCAAAATCCAGAAAAGAGCCGTTAAATTCTACAACCACCTAAAAGGAAGCGATTCCCAAACCTTCCATAACAAAGCCATCACCTACAGAGAGATGAACCTGGAGAAGAGTCCCCTAAGCAAGCTGGTCCTAGGGCTCTGTTCACAAACACAAACACACCCCACAGAGCCCCAGGACAACAGCACAATTAGACCCAACCAAATCATGAGAAAACAAAAAGATAATTACTTGACACATTGGAAAGAATTAACAAAAAAACAGAGCAAACTAGAATGCTATTTGGCCCTAAACAGAGAGTATACAGTGGCAGAATACCTGACCACTGTGACTGACCCAAACTTAAGGAAAGCTTTGACTATGTACAGACTCAGTGAGCATAGCCTTGCTATTGAGAAAGGCCGCCGTAGGCAGACATGGCTCTCAAGAGAAGACAGGCTATGTGTTCACTGCCCACAAAATGAGGTGGAAACTGAGCTGCACTTCCTAACCTCCTGCCCAATGTATGACCATATTAGAGAGACATATTTCCCTCAGATTACACAGATCCACAAAGAATTCGAAAACAAATCCAATTTTGATAAACTCCCATATCTACTGGGTGAAATTCCACAGTGTGCCATCACAGCAGCAAGATTTGTGACCTGTTGCCACAAGAAAAGGGCAACCAGTGAAGAACAAACACCATTGTAAATACAACCCATATTTATGTTTATTTATTTTAACTTGTGTGCTTTAACCATTTGTACATTGTTACAACCCTGCATATATATAATATGACATTTGTCATGTCTTTATTGTTTTGAAACTTCTGTATGTGTAATGTTTACTGTTCATTTTTATTGTTTATTTCACTTTTGTATATTATCTACCTCACTTGCTTTGGCAATGTTAACACATGTTTCCCATGCCAATAAAGCCCCTTGAATTGAATTGAATTGAATTGAATTGAGAGAGAGAGAGAGAGAGAGAGAGAGAGAGAGAGAGAGAGAGAGAGAGAGAGAGAGAGAGAGAGAGACATAGAGAGAGAGAGAGAGAGAGAGAGAGAGAGAGAGAGAGAGAGAGAGAGAGAGAGAGAGAGAGAGAGAGAGAGAGAGAGAGAGAGAGAGAGAGAGAGAGAGAGAGAGAGGGAGACATAGAGAGAGAGGGAGACATAGAGAGAGAGGGAGACATAGAGAGAGAGAGAGAGAGAGAGAGAGAGAGAGAGAGAGAGAGAGAGAGAGAGAGAGAGAGAGAGAGAGAGAGAGAGAGAGAGAGAGAGAGAGAGAGAGAGAGAGAGAGAGAGAGAGACAGAGAGAGAGAGACATAGAGAGAGAGAGAGAGAGAGAGAGAGAGAGAGAGAGAGAGAGAGAGAGAGAGAGAGAGAGAGAGAGAGAGAGAGAGAGAGAGAGAGAGAGAGAGACATAGAGAGAGAGAGACATAGAGAGAGAGGGAGACATAGACATTGTAAATACAACCCATATTTATGCTTATTTATTTTAACTTGTGTGCTTTAACCATTTGTACATTGTTACAACACTGTATATATATAATATATCATTTGTAATGTCTTTATTGTTTTGAAACTTCTGTATGTGTAATGTTTACTGTTAATTTGTATTGTTTATTTCACTTTTGTATAATATCTACCTCACTTGCTTTGGCAATGTTAACACATGTTTCCCATGCCAATAAAGCCCCTTGAATTGAATTGAATTGAATTGAGAGAGAGACATAGAGAGAGAGACATAGGGAGAGAGAGAGAGAGAGAGATGCTTTGTTGATTTCAAAAAAGCCTTCGACTCAATTTGGCACGAGGGTCTGCTATACAAATTGATGGAAAGTGGTGTTGGGGGTAAAACATACGACATTATAAAATCCATGTACACAAACAACAAGTGTGCGGTTAAAATTGGCAAAAAACACACACATTTCTTCACACAGGGTCGTGGGGTGAGACAGGGATGCAGCTTAAGCCCCACCCTCTTCAACATATATATCAACGAATTGGCGCGGGCACTAGAACAGTCTGCAGCACCCGGTCTCACCCTACTAGAATCCGAAGTCAAATGTCTACTGTTTGCTGATGATCTGGTGCTTCTGTCACCAACCAAGGAGGGCCTACAGCAGCACCTAGATCTTCTGCACAGATTCTGTCAGACCTGGGCCCTGACAGTAAATCTCAGTAAGACCAAAATAATGGTGTTCCAAAAAAGGTCCAGTCACCAGGACCACAAATTCCATCTAGACACCGTTGCCCTAGAGCACACAAAAAACTATACATACCTCGGCCTAAACATCAGCACCACAGGTAACTTCCACAAAGCTGTAAACGATCTGAGAGACAAGGCAAGAAGGGCCTTCTATGCCATCAAAAGGAACATAAATTTCAACATACCAATTAGGATCTGGCTAAAATTACTTGAATCAGTCATAGAGCCCATTGCCCTTTATGGTTGTGAGGTCTGGGGTCCGCTCACCAACCAAGATTTCACAAAATGGGACAAACACCAAATTGAGACTCTGCATGCAGAATTCTGCAAAAATATCCTCCGTGTACAACGTAGAACACCAAATAATACATGCAGAGCAGAATTAGGCCGATACCCACTAATTATCAAAATCCAGAAAAATGCCGTTAAATTCTACAACCACCTAAAAGGAAGCGATTCCCAAACCTTCCATAACAAAGCCATCACCTACAGAGAGATGAACTTGGAGAAGAGTCCCCTAAGCAAGCTGGTCCTAGGGCTCTGTTCACAAACACAAACACACCCCACAGAGCCCCAGGACAACAGCACAATTAGACCCAACCAAATCATGAGAAAACAAAAAGATAATTACTTGACACATTGGAAAGAATTAACAAAAAAACAGAGCAAACTAGAATGCTATTTGGCCCTAAACAGAGAGTACACAGTGGCAGAATACCTGACCACTGTGACTGACCCAAACTTAAGGAAAGCTTTGACTATGTACAGACTCAGTGAGCATAGCCTTGCTATTGAGAAAGGCCGCCGTAGGCAGACATGGCTCTCAAGAGAAGACAGGCTATGTGCACACTGCCCACAAAATGAGGTGGAAACTGAGCTGCACTTCCTAACCTCCTGCCCAATGTATGACCATATTAGAGAGACATATTTCCCTCAGATTACACAGATCCACAAAGAATTTGAAAACAAATCCAATTTTGATAAACTCCCATATCTACTGGGAGAAATTCCACAGTGTGCCATCACAGCAGCAAGATTTGTGACCTGTTGCCACAAGAAAAGGGCAACCAGTGAAGAACAAACACCATTGTAAATACAACCCATATTTATGCTTATTTATTTTAACTTGTGTGCTTTATCCATTTGTACATTGTTACAACACTGTATATATATAATATAACATTTGTAATGTCTTTATTGTTTTGAAACTTCTGTATGTGTAATGTTTACTGTTAATTTGTATTGTTTATTTCACTTTTGTATAATATCTACCTCACTTGCTTTGGCAATGTTAACACATGTTTCCCATGCCAATAAAGCCCCTTGAATTGAATTGAAATTGAATTGAATTGACATAGAGAGAGAGAGAGACATAGAGAGAGAGAGAGACATAGAGAGAGACAAAGAGAGAGAGAGAGAGAAAGAGAGAGAGAGAGAGAGAGAAACTAACAGCCCTAGAGCTTTTTTCCTTAGACAAGCTGTTGTTTAATATGACTTTGGTGCACGCCAGGATAAAATCATAGGCCTTCCTGCTGGTAAAGTGGAGGGGCCGAAAATGGGGATTTTTCTTCTTCATCTCAGAGAGCCATTACATTATTCACCATAAGTTAGTGGAGAGCCAAACATGCCAGCCCGTTTATAAAACTATTTATAGTTCATTAAATATTTGGAGTGTGTAGTGCAGACAGGTAGTACAGTGCTGTTGTTGTTATTTACTATTGTCACTGATGTGGTGAAACATGAACATCTCCTCCCCTACCTTCCCTCCCTCTTTTCCCTCCCTTCCCTCCCTCCCTTCCCTGCCTCCCCTCCCCAAAGCCCTGTGGTTGATACTTGAGATTTGGACTCTAGTTTTTTCAAATACTGTCTTTTTCTCCTCTTCAAACCAGATGCTACTGATATTTATGTGGAATATTAATTCATCTGTTGAAGGTGTCGTTTATATAGCTATGGGGAATAATCGATCCTCTGCTGTGACTTCTGTTTTGTCTGACAAATGTGTGCAACAAGAGAGATGCAGCAACAGACTCAATTGAGGTTCAGGAAGTGTTTGAAGGGAGGATGGAAGGAGAGGATCGACTGGGGAGTTTTGTCTAACTTGTCTGATTTAGATGTTATGGTACTTTCCCAATCCGATTTACTTTATCAGTCTGACTCATAATATTGATAAAAACAGCTCGACTTTTGTACCAAAAAGTCCCCATTTACAATGTCCTTTTTGTACCTCCCCCTGCATATCTAAAGGATCTGGTCAGCAACTCCCACGTCAACTCATCATACTTTCTGAGGAATTCAATGGTCAATAGGATTTTGTTTGATATGAATACATCATCAGACTGACATGTTTATGTGTGATTAGTCAGCAGTCATTGTCGAGGCATGATTACCTCTCACGTGAGGTGGTGAAAGATGTAACTTTCCCCTCAGCCCCTAAACAAATCCCACACTTTTTATTACCACTAAAAGATTAATACGCAATGTATTCATTTTCTGTCAGCAACTAGGCAATTCATATACAGCACATTTTCAGTTGGATAAATCAACTTCCCTCATATTCAAAGCTGTAAAGAAACTGCTAACTGATGAAAGTGGCTGTGCATGCAGCTGTGCTTCAGGCAACTTAATTGTTCTATGCTGGAAAACAAGGCACTTCATCCATTAGTTTATAGAGGCCTTTCTCTGATTCCTTCCCTGGAGACACAAGGGAATTATTGCAGGTCAACAACACTGATTTTGTCCCTGTGTGTTTTTCTTTTCTTTTTTCAAAACCTATGAGCTAATTATAGTATTTGTTTCCATTTACTCAAGAAAAAAATGCTCTTTTAATAAGCCTATTCTAATCAGAGACCTTACGCATACATGCAATATTGTATCAAGGATATGGTTGGAAAGCATGAAACTTACAGGGACTATTCTCCATGAACCACCAATATATTCTATTCCATTATAGCAAAGGGATCATTATACAGTGCATTCAGAAAGTATTCAGACCCCTTAACTTTTTCCACATTTTGTTACGTGAAAGCCTTATTCTAAAATTGATTTTTTAAAATTAATTCACCTGATCAATCTACACACAATACCCCATAATGACAAAGCAAAAACAGGTTTTTATACGTTTTTGCAAATGTATAAAAAGAAAAAAATATGAAATATCACATTTTCATAAATATTCAGAACCCTTACTCAGTACTTTGTTGAAGCACCTTTGGCAGCAATTACAGCCCCAAGTATTCTTGGATATAACGCTACAAGCTTGGCACACCTGTCTTTGGGGAGTTTCTCCCAATCTTCTCTGCAGATCCTCTCAAGCTCTGTCAGGTTGGATGGGGAACGTCGCTGTACAGCTATTTTCAGATCTCTCCGGAGAAGCTCTGGCTGGGCCACTCAAGGACATTCAGAGACTTGTCCCAAGGCCACTCCTGCATTGTCTTGGCTGTGTGCATTGGGTCGTTGTCCTGTTGGAAGGTGAACCTTCGCCCCAGTCTGAGGTCCTGAGCGCTCTGGAGCAGGTTATCATCAAGGATCTTTCTGTATTTTGTTACGTTCATCTTTGCCTCAATGCTGATGCTGCCAACACCATGCTTCACCGTAGGGATGGTGCCAGGTTTCCTCCAGACATGACGCTTGGCATTCAGGCCAAATAGTTCAATCTTTGTTTCATCAGACCAGAGAATCTTGTTTCTCATGGTCTGAGAATCCTTTAGGTGCTTTTTGGAAAATTCCAACCGCACTGTCATGTGCCTTTTACTGAGGAGTGGCTTCCGTCTGGCCACTCTACCATAAAGGCCTGATTGGTGGAGGGCTGCAGAGATGGTTGTCCTTCTGGAAGATTCTCTCATCTCCACAGAGGAACTCTGGAGCTCTGTCAGAGTGACCATCAGGTTCTTGGTCACCTCCCTGACCAAGGCTCGTCTCCCCTGATTGCTCAGTTTGGCCGGTTAGACAGCTCTAGGAAGTCTTGGTGGTTCCAAACTTCTTCCATTTCAGAATGATGGAGGCCACTGTGTTCTTGGGGACCTTCAATGCTGCAGACATTTTTTGGTACTCTTTCCAGATCTGTGCCTCGACACAATCCTGTCTCGGAGCTCTACGGAGCTCTACGGAACAATTCCTTCAACCTCATGCCTTGGTTTTTGCTCTGACATGTACTGTCAACTGTGGGACCTTATATAGACAGGTGTGTGCCTTTCCAAATCATGTCCAATCAATTGAATTTACCACAGGTGGACTCCAATCAAGTTGTAGAAACCTCTCAAGGATGATCAATGGAAACAGGATGCACCTGAGCTCATAGCAAAGGGTCTGAATACTTATGTGAATAAGGTATTTCTGTTTTTTGTTTTTAATACATTTACAAAAAATTCTAAAAACCTGTTTTCACTTTGTTATTATGGGGTATTGTGTGTAGATTGCTGAGGAAAAAATGTTTTTTGTATCCATTTTAGAATACGGCTGTAACGTAACAAAATGTGGAAAAGGTCAATAGGTCTGAATTCTTTCGGAATGCCTATAATCAATTAGCCCCTGAGATCGTGTTGCCAATCACAGTCGATGGATGGGCAGAGGAATGCATCAGCACCCTGAGTCAGCTGATTAACCCACCGGGGTATGGGCAGTGACATATCTCACCTATCCACTGTACCAATCCACCAGCCACGGGCCCCAGCCACGACTCTGGCCTCTCAGAGAGTAGATCCTTCATTGTGATTGGAGGACTCCTGCTCCCAGAGATACATTGTAATGCCTGGAGCCAGCACAACACAAAACATCTCTGCTCCTGGCACTGAGACTGATTCACTATTCCCTTCTACCCATAGTCACCATCCTCTTGAGCATCTAAAAACATGTTTTTAATTCACATTCCTTTAAATGGCAGGAACACAGTGAAGCAGTCATACTGTTCAGAGTTCAGACTAACACTCACACTCCTCGACTGAGGAATGTCTGAAAGGTTTTCAAATTTCAGACCTTGAGTTTATTAATGGGATTTTCTTCTATCTTTGAGAGGCCTTTTCTCCTCTGCTGTCTTCCAAACCTGGAGGCCAGATTAGGGCTGCGAGTATGCAGTGGTACATCTCTCTGCCTTCCTATGAGGAGGACAGGGGGTGTTTCTGAACATGCGCCCTGCTCTGATACTTCACTTATTGCATTTACAGTGAAAAATGGGTGTGTAAAGCTGCAGTGGCAGACTCCAGCTATAGCACTGCAGACCCCCAGAACCATTCCTGCAGCTTCTCAAAACGAGATGCAGCATTTCATGAAGAGTCGCAGAGTTTACTGTTGCCAGAGGCGAAGTGTGTGTTTGTGCGTGTGTGTGTGTGTGTGTGTGTGTGTGTGTGTGTGTGTGTGTGTGTGTGTGTGTGTGTGTGTGTGTGTGTGTGTGTGTGTGTGTGTGTGTGTGTGTGTGTGTGTGTGTGTGTGTGTGTGTGTGTGTGTGTGTGTGTGTGTGTGCATGTGGACACGTTTAACTATACTTGTGGGGACTAGAAGTCTAGTAAATGAACAAAAATGCTATTTCCAGGGGGTTTAGGGTTAAGGTTAGAATTAGTGTTAGGGTTAGAATTGTGTTTAGGGTTAGGATCTAGGGTTAGGGGCTAGGATTAGTTTTAGGGTTAGGGTTAAGGTTAGGTTTTTGGTTTAAGGTTAGGGTTAGGGTTAGGGTTAGGGTATGGGTTAGGGTTAGGGTTAGGTTTAGGGGTTAGGGAAAATAGGATTTTGAATGGGGCTGAATTGTGTGTCCCCACAAGGTTAGTTGTACAAGACTGTGTGTGTGTGTCTATATATATATATATTGTGTGTGTGTGTGTGTGTGTGTGTGTGTGTGTGTGTGTGTGTGTGTGTGTGTGTGTGTGTGTGTGTGTGTGTGTGTGTGTGTGTGTGTGTGTGTGTGTGTGTGTGTGTGTGTGCGTGCGTGCGTGCGTGCGTGCGTGCGTGCGTGCGTGCGTGCGTGTGTGTGTGTGTGAGTGCTTCTATGTGGGTTTGTGTGTGTGTGTGTGCATGTCTTTGATGCGTGCATGTGCGTGCTGCATGCGTGTGCATGTCTGTGAGTCTAAGGTGTGTGTGTTCTTCACCTCGGCTCAAAGATAGCAGCTGGGGCTCTGAGAGTGTCTCCGTCTGCTCCCCATGCCTCTCGCGGAGGAACTGCAGTGTGTGTATGTTTTACATTTTAGTCATTTAACAGACGCTCTTATCCAGAGCAACTTACAGTTAATGAATTCATCTTAGGATAGCTAGGTGAGACAACCACATGCCACAGTCATAGTAAGTACATTTTTCCTCAATAAAGACAGTATCAGTTGGAGGATTAAGCAGGGAGGAGAAGGTTGAAAAGAGTTTCCCTCTGGAGGCAGAGGCTTGGAATTTAGAGTGACAGAAAGCCACTTTAGCAGCGTATACAGAAGAAGAGAAGGTAGAGAGGAGGGAGTGGAAGGATGATAGGTCCTCCGGAAGTTTAATTTTCCTCTATTTTTGCTCAGCTGCCCGCAGCCCTGTTCTGTGAGCACGCAGTGAGTCACTCAGCCACAGAGCAGGAGGGGAGGGTCAAGCCGGCCGGAAGAAAAGGGGACAGTGGGAGTCAAATGAGGTGGAAAAGGAGAAAAGTAGGGTCACAAATAAGGATTTAGCAGAAGGTAGAGATGGTAGGATAGAAGAGGAGAGAGTAGTCGGTGAGAGAAATCGAAGACTGAAATGGCGCATTGCCATCTGGGTAGGGGCTGAGTGAGTAGTGATCAGAGACCTGAAGGGGGGTTGCAGTGAGATTAGTAGGCAAACAGCGTCTAGTAAAGTTGAGGTCAAGTGTATTGACTGCCTTATGAGTGGGAGGGGCCTGGGAAAGGGTTAGGTCAAAAGAGGCAAGGACGGGAAAGAAAGAGTTGGGAGGTTGAAGTCTCCAAGTATGACTAGTGGTGAACCATCATCGGAAAATGAGCTTATCAAGGAGCTCATTGAGGAAATCTCCAAGGGCACTTGGTTGGAGACAGATCAAATAAAATTGTATTTGTCACATGCGCCAAATACAACAGGTGTAAACGTTACAGTGAAATGTTTGCTTACAAGCACTTAAGAAAATACAAACAAAAAAAGTAAGAGATAAGAATAACGAATAAATAAGGAGCAGCAGTAAATAACAATAGCAGGGCTATATAATATACAGGGGGTACCACTACAGAGTCAATGTGCGGGGGCACCGGTGTCGAGGTAATATGTACATGTAGGTAGATTTATTAAAGTGACTATGCATAGATGATAACAGAGAGTAGCAGCAGCGTGGGGGCAATGCAAATAGTATGGGTATCCATTTGATTAGCTGTTCAGGAGTCTTATGGCTTGGGGGCAGAAGCTTTTTAGATGCCTCTTGGACCTAGACTTGGTGCTCCAGTACCGCTTGCCGTGCGGTAGCAGAGAGAACAGTCTATGACTAGGGTGGCTAGAGTCTGACAATTTTTATGGCCTTCCTCTGACACCGCCTGGTATAGAGGTACTGGATGGCAGGAATAACAACAATTTTAAGCGTGAGTGGACAAGTGACAGTGACAGCATGGAATTCAAATGAAGAGATGGACAGGTGAGAGAGGGGGGAATAAAACAAATCTCCATTTAGAAGAAATAAGTAGCCCTGTGCCACCACCATGATGACCAAATGATCTCGGACTATGAGAGAACACATAGTCAGATTATGAGAGAGCAGCTTGAGTAGCATTGTTCTCGTGGGTAATCCATGTCTCCGATCAGGGCCAAATGTCTAGGGAGATGAACTCAGCCTTGTTGACCACCGATTGGCAGTTCCAAAGCCTGCTGGAAACTAGGAATTCCACCTCGGTTGTGAGAGCAGGGTACACTAGAATAGAAGGGTTGTAGCCCCAGGTGGGGAGCGTCTATAAAGCCTACATGGAGAGGAGGAAACAGGTATAGAAATCACACACATACTTGACAAAGCATCTAAAGAGCAGCAAGAGATAATCTGAAAATAACTAGGGAAGATACTCAAGTGAGAGAGATACTCCTTCCTCGAACAACTCTGCTGAACAACTCGGCTGAACGTCTTTGTTTCAGCGACAGTCTTTGTTTAGGGCGACAACACCGCCGCTTGACAAGACCTCGCTGAAAAACTAGGGAGAGATTGAAGTACTAACACTATTTGCTGATTGCCTAGCAGAGGTGAAGAAAAATACCCCCTCCAACAGACACACCCACCAATCATCACAAAGCTATCACAAATTGACCTGAATCCAGTCCAAGTCAATGTTCCAACACTTCACAGTCACAAGTACTGAGCATTCAGCAGCGATGATTAAGTAGGCTACTAGGTAGAGGGCAGCACTTAACTAGAACTGCGCTAGCCAGACTATACCAACAACAGCACTTATTGAAAGACGGAAATATACTTAGGCTACTGTTGCAGAGATGTGTTGTCTTTCCAGGCTATAGATGTATGTGTGTCTCCGCCCCATGCCTCTCAGAGCCTGTGCAGCTAATAGCCTGCGAAATTCTGTCACAAAATATCACCTCAGATGTTCTACAGGGGAGCTTTAGTGAGATCGCACGGATGGAAAAATGTGCGGACATAGGATCCTTTAGTGGAAGGATATTTCACCAGAAGTGCCTCACTGCTGTATTACGGCTCCCAGTCCCATGTCAGAGAGAATTAGGAGAGGAGACAGAGGAAATGTAGACCCCGTAATGAGAACTATACTCCCTACAGCCCTCATTGCAACGGATGGCGTAGTCACACTTTGGGCTGTAATGCTGTACACATAATGCAGCCAGACCCATTATTGTGTGGTTCCATTAGGCAGCTGATTGAATAATTTGTCTTTCATGATCATCAATGCTAAAAACAAGGTGCTCTCTAAGTTATGTATGATGTGCTTAGTTACCCTAGTAGCTCGATATTTCTTTGCAAAGATGATGAGGAAGGGACATGTTTTTTTAAAGGCAAAGTGGGGACACAGATTACAGTGTCTAGATGGAGGATTGTTGGAGACATCAGGCTAAGTCATTCCACAGGCGCTCTAAGTAATGAATAGTCTATATAGAACATAAGACAGGTAGCCCTACGCTGAATCAATGACCACAAATGAGATGGAGAATAGCTATTTCCTCCATCTAAGCCGATACTCTATATCAGGGGTGTCAAACTCATTCCATGGAGGGCTGAGTGTCTGCAGGTTTTTGTTATTACCTTTCAATTTGTGTCTAATTAAGACCTAGACAACCAGGTGAGGGGAGTTCCTAACCAATCAGTGACTTTCATTTATCAATCTAGTACAAGGGAGGAGTGAAAACCTGTTGACACTCAGCCCTCCGTGGAATTAGTTTGACACCTGTGCTCTATACCAGTCACACACTGTGTGGAAACAGTTCATTTGTAACTAAAATGCAGCTTCTATTGCTATATTGCTAAGCCTCAACATTACCATCATTTAGTTTAATAACTCAAATACTAATCGACAAATTAAAACCACAACTGCATTCCTAATGAGCAAAAATGATAAGGTCCTGAGATGTTTTCAAGGTTTTTTAAGGCCCAGTCTTTTACTTATTGGCTGCGTTTACACAGGCAGCCCAATTCACGAATTGGTCTTTTGACCAATCAGATCAGCTCTGTGTGACAATTTTTTTTTATGTGATTGGTCAAAAGACCAATTAGTGGAAACATTTTCAGAATTGGTCTGTCTGTGTAAACACAGCCGATAATGCCGATAAGTCACATGATAGAGAAGTAGTCATAACAATAAAAGAAACGGATCCAGATAGAATATGTTTTTCTAGACTTGGACGTGTAAGAAGAATGAAATAGGTCTTCCACCTCCTCAGATATATGTTAACAATAGCAAGTCATACTGCATGATAATGACTGAACCTGGCCACTTATGTGATCAGACAGAGCCACAACAGTGTCATGTTTGCCCACATATAGTATCCACATAGTGGAGACAGCAGGAAGGAAAAGAGGAGCCCATATACATTTTATGGCAGGGGCATAATCCAAATATGAAACAGAAGGCCTGGGTTCATTCAGAGGTCTGCAGTGCCAAGGCAGCAATGCATTTTAAATGTCTCCCGGTTATTTGTGCATTACAGGCCAACTATGACTGATACCATTTCCATTTTAATTTGGAGCCGGCTGAACACGGCACATCCGTCATGAGTTTTTAAAGTCAACATGAGACAAATGACAAAGCAGTTCTGGAACATTGCTCAAACCCAAAAGGCCAGCTCATATCTGCTCTATATAACTCCATGCTAGTAACCTGCTTTTTTCCCCTCCCTCCTTCTCTCTCTCCCTGACAGACTTAAGATGGTTAGATAAACATCGGGCGAGGCTAGAGAGCGCATTGTTCGACTTGAAATTTAAAACAGAGAAAATCGTATAATGAAAGTTATAATTCTAAAAAGTTAAATGTAAGCATTTGTTTATTCGTTTCTGCATAATACTATTTGTATTTTTTCCAGGGGCTCTGTCTGCAATATAACATGGAGGTGACAGAGGAAACCTCACATCATATCTACAAATGAAGAGTTTATTTCTGTGATATGTGGTTGTCTCACCTAGCTATCTTAAGATGAATGCACGTACTGTAAGTCACTCTGGATAAGAGCATCTGCTAAATGACTAAAATGTCAAAGTATTACATACAGATCTCATATTACTGTATTGAATTTTTTATTAATTTTTACACGTTTTAAATATTTTTTATTTTACCTTTATTTAAGTAGGCAAGACAGCTAAGAAATGTTCTTATTTACAATGACGGCCTAGGAACAGTCGGTTAACTGCCTTGTTCAGGGGCAGAACAACACATTTTTACTTTGTCAGCTCAGGGATTCAATCTAGCAACCTTTCGGTTACTGGCCCAACACTCTAACCACTAGGCTACCTGCCGCCTCTATCTCTAATATTGATCTCACAAATATATCAATTGTAAAGTTCTTTATTGAAAATGTAGTTATTTGTTACATTTGACTGTGTAAAACCTAGCAGTACTATTTACTTCTCTGCGAGTGAGGCGAATATACAGAATTTTGCAAAATATAATTATTTGATTATTTGTCTCTCTGAAATGAAACCATCAATTGATAGATTTTAAACAAATACATGTCTGTCATTAAACACCCCCATGTCATGATTTGATAGTGAAAAAACACACACATATCTTTCATAATTTCTTTAAACAATAATAGCTCATTTACAAACATTTCTGAAAATGGATATATAGCGTTTTGGAATTCAACTTTTCAAATACTTTTCAGAAGCCAAACTGGTCTTGAAGCCGTTAGTAAAGATTAATCATTTTGATTGACCAGCCATTTTTGTCTTTTGGCAAAACTTTAATTAAAGCCTGCAGGTATAAAGAGTCATAACTTGTTATAAACACTTGTGAGCCTTTATAATGTCTTATGATAAGGCAAGTGAAAAGCAGTGGTGGCCTGTTGTTCAAGTGATTCACCAAAGAAAGGATTGATATTGTTCACAGACTGCATTCAGGTGAAAAGCCAAGCCGATTGGGCTTCATGGTTTACAAGCCGATTGGGCTTCATGGTTTTCAAGCCGATTGGGCTTCATGGTTTTCAAGCCGATTGGGCTTCATGGTTTACAAGCCGATTGGGCTTCATGGTTTACAAGCCGATTGGGCTTCATGGTTTACAAGCCGATTGGGCTTCATGGTTTACAAGCCGATTGGGCTTCATGGTTTACAAGCCGATTGGGCTTCATGGTTTACAAGCCGATTGGGCTTCATGGTTTACAAGCCGATTGGGCTTCATGGTTTACAAGCCGATTGGGCTTCATGGTTTACAAGCCGATTGGGCTTCATGGTTTACAAGCCAATTGGGCGTCATGGTTTACAAGCCAATTGGGCTTCATGGTTTACAAGCCAATTGGGCTTCATGGTTTACAAGACAATTGGGCTTCATGGTTTACAAGCCAATTGAGCTTCATGGTTTACAAGACAATTGGGCTTCATGGTTTACAAGCCAATTGGGGCTTTATTAAGCTTCATTAATCAGGAACAACAGCATCCGAGCAGAGTAATTAATTAATCTATTTTAATCAGATTGAAACAAGATGATCCCGTTATTTTGAAAGGCGTCTGGCTAGTCAAGGAGGGAAATCACATGCAGGACTTCAGTCAGCGAGAGATGTAATCCAAAAGAAAGCCTTTCATTGAGACATTGCAAAGTGTAACAAACCTGTTTTGTAACATATCTTGAAAATGAGTGTGTGGGCCTAATGGCTCTCAATTCAAATACAGTGGGGAGAACAAGTATTTGATACACTGCCGATTTTGCAGGTTTTCCTACTTACAAAGCATGTAGAGGTCTGTAATTTTTATCATAGGTACACTTCAACTGTGAGAGACGGAATCTAAAACAAAAATCCAGAAAATCACATTGTATGATTTTTAAGTAATTCCTTTGCATTTTATTGCATGACATAAGTATTTGATACATCAGAAAAGCAGAACTTAATATTTGGTACAGAAACCTTTGTTTGCAATTACAGAGATCATACATTTCCTGTAGTTCTTGACCAGGTTTGCACACACTGCAGCAGGGATTTTGGCCCACTCCTCCATACAGACCTTCTCCAGATCCTTCAGGTTCCGGGGCTGTCGCTGGGCAATACGGAATTTCAGCTCCCTCCAAAGATTTTCTATTGGGTTCAGGTCTGGAGACTGGCTAGAACACTCCAGGACCTTGAGATGCTTCTTACAGAGCCACTCCTTAGTTGCCCTGGCTGTGTGTTTCGGGTCATTGTCATGCTGGAAGACCCAGCCACGACCCATCTTCAATGCTCTTACTGAGGGAAGGAGGTTGTTGGCCAAGATCTCGCGATACATGGCCCCATCCATCCTCCCCTCAATACGGTGCAGTCGTCCTGTCCCCTTTGCAGAAAAGCAGCCCCAAAGAATGATGTTTCCACCTCCATGCTTCACGGTTGGGATGGGTTCTTGGGGTTGTACTCATCCTTCTTCTTCCTCCAAACACAGCGAGTGGAGTTTAGACCCAAAAGTTATATTTTTGTCTCATCAGACCACATGACCTTCTCCCATTCCTCCTCTGGATCATCCAGATGGTCATTGGCAAACTTCAGACGGGCCTGGACATGCGCTGGCTTGAGCAGGGGGACCTTGCGTGCGCTGCAGGATTTTAATCCATGACGGCGTAGTGTGTTACTAATGGTTTTCTTTGAGACTGTGGTCCCAGCTCTCTTCAGGTCATTGACCAGGTCCTGCCGTGTAGTTCTGGGCTGATCCCTCACCTTCCTCATGATCATTGATGCCCCACGAGGTGATATCTTGCATGGAGCCCCAGTCCGAGGGTGATTGACCGTCATCTTGAACTTCTTCCATTTTCTAATAATTGCGCCAACAGTTGTTGCCTTCTCACCAAGCTGCTTGCCTATTGTCCTGTAGCTCGTCCCAGCCTTGTGCAGGTCTACAATTTTATCCCTGATGTCCTTACACAGCTCTCTGGTCTTGGCCATTGTGGAGAGGTTGGAGTCTGTTTGATTGAGCGTGTGGACAGGTGTCTTTTATACAGGTAATGAGTTCAAACAGGTGCAGTTAATACAGGTAATGAGTGGAGAACAGGAGGGCTTCTTAAAGAAAAACTAACAGGTCTGTGAGAGCCGGAATTCTTACTGGTTGGTAGGTGATCAAATACTTATGTCATGCAATAAAATGCAAATTAATTACTTAAAAATCATACAATGTGATTTTCTGGATTTTTGTTTTAGATTCCGTCTCTCACAGTTGAAGTGTACCTATGATAAAAATGACAGACCTCTACATGCTTTGTAAGTAGGAAAACCTGCAAAATCGGCAGTGTATCAAATACTTGTTCTCCCCACTGTACCTTTACAAAAAGTATTGAAGCCATTGAAGTGGTCTTTCTATGGTAAATAAAAGCTGCCCACATCAGTCTAGACCCATTGTCTTACTTCAGATTGTGTCACTCATCCCTCAACCGATCTGTCTTGTAGGACACTCATTTTCAAATTGTAATATTGAGCATTTTTTTTATATCACTGTGCTCCCGTATGAGTCTACATGGAATAGGCAAAATAACTAGCTAAATGATTACAAACATTGTAACAGTGATTTAAAAGTTTGTCATTGTGAGAGAAACAAAGCACATCGGTCATGTGCAGTGACAACATGATCAGCTGCTTATCTTACTGTCGTAAACGTTAGTTAGCTAGTTAGCTCTACCTTGCTTTACTAACATGAAAATATTGTTTAGCCTGTTTAAATTACCCTGATGTTGTAGACATGCAGCACCACAATTAGGAGGGACTGTTATCAGAAATCAGTCATTCGATCCTGTTTCTCTGTGATCGTAAAGGTTACTTTGTATTGTTGGGTCAGCTGAGCACAGCAGCTGACCCGGGACTGGAGGCTACTCAATGACTCACGGCAGAACACCTGCTTCATGAAAACGCATAATAATGTTAGAATTAGCGCTACTAATGTAGCTTGCTAACTAGCGGGCTTTATTTGAATGCATTGAACATTGTGTGTGCAGCACTAAGCAGGCAGGTTGGTTAGCAACATTGTTTCAGTGTGGACATGCAGGCTGCTGATGTGGGACAGATTTATGCTAGGTTTAGTGCCCTTTGTCAAACTTGAGAAATGCTGCTTTTTGAACGACACATATCTGTAACTAGATGTAAAAGGGATTGACTTAAACTTCCAATAAAAATGAAAAAAATTATGGACAGATTTATTGTTTTAGCTTAGAGTAATTCAGACTGTTACGAATCAGAAATGGGGTTCAGCAAACGATGTCACTTAGGTAATATTTTCAAATGTTAGACATCACATTGTAGCCAAACTCATTTTGATCTATCCCATTACCCTTTGCGAGATATGACAAAGATCAGTGCGGGTGGAATCAATGCACTATCTGACATAAGACAATGGTCTAGACCAGGGGTGTCAAACTCATTTCGCATCGTGGGCCACATACGGCCTAGGGAGATGTCAAGTGGGCCGGACCATTAAAATTATACCATACTCTGCTATAAATAACCAAAATATCATGTCTTTCCTTTGTTTTGGTGTAAAGAAGCACAAGAACATTAGGAAAATATTGAAATTTAATGAACTATCCTTTTACAAAACATTTCATGAAACACCTCATATTTCCTTTGACAAATGTGCAATTTACTTTTATCATTCACAAATATGCATTGCAACTGATCCCACTGATTGTACAAAGGCACAAAACTTTAATTGCAAGCCGTCATATTTTTCGCTGTGATGAGTCTCGTAGTGGCGTCGAATATTATATTCCTTCAATACCGAAACTTGTTGCAAACACACCAAGCACGAAGGTTTTCCGTGCATCTCTGTAAATAAATAGGACGTGGTCCATTTTTCTTTGAAAATTCTACACTCCTTATCTACTTTTCTCCGTTTGGATAACGACATTTTGGCTAATGAGGGTGTAGCGGAGAGGTAGAGACCAAGGTATTAACAACGTCGTAACAAGCAGCAGATGGCGCATTGATACCGTCTGCTGTTTTCAGTCTGTCTCAGTGATGCGGCTTGTCTTCTACTCTGATGGAAAGAGTGCGCCCCTTAGCGGATAATCCATGAATTGCAGCGAATTAAAAATATTAATTCCATGTCTTTTATGCATTTTTTCCACTTTCAAATTATCCTGCGGGCCTGATCGAACCTCCTTGGGGGCCGGTTCCGGCCCGCGGGCCGTATGTTTGACACCCCTGGTCTAGACCAAGCAATCTCTCATCGGTCCTACTGTATATTTCTGTGTGTACATTGGATTTGTATAGATTTGTGTGAAAACATCTGTGAATGACAGGGTGTGTTTAGGAGTGTTTTAATTTCAACTAGATTCAAGCAAACATTTGCATCATGTTTTTTATTTTCACTGTGACCTTTGTTTCCCTTAAAATGGCATTAAAACAGCATTTTCCAGCAGTTGTAGTGATTCCTCTCAATCAATCAATCAATCAAGTTTATTTTATATAGCCCTTCGTACATCAGCTAATATCTCGAAGTGCTGTACAGAAACCCAGCCTAAAACCCCAAACAGCAAGCAATGCAGGTGTAGAAGCACGGTGGCTAGGAAAAACTCCCTAGAAAGGCCAAAACCTAGGAAGAAACCTAGAGAGGAACCAGGCTATGAGGGGTGGCCAGTCTTCTTCTGGCTGTGCCGGGTGGAGATTATAACAGAACATGGCCAAGATGTTCAAAATGTTCATAAATGACAAGCATGGTCAAATAATAATCTCAACACACAATCAGGCTTTCTAAAACCCTGTTGTGTGATGTCTTTTGGAGATTTGCAAATATTACATTTAAATGTTGTTATTGGTCTCCAATCTCAGGAGCCCTTCCGCTCGCATGATTTTATGACACACATCTGTGTGGTATAGCTGTCCAGCATCACCTGCTAACCCCACAAAGTGAAGCAGACCTCAGCCCAGTTTCTACTCCGAAAAAAATATATTGCTCTCTTTAAGGCTCTTTTTGACCTCTCTACCATTCTTTCTTCATCTCCCTTCATTTATTTATTTCTCTCTTCCTCCAATCCTTTACAACATATTTGATCTAACTGGATGCATACAGTAGAACCCCATTTGGAACACAGTTGTATTGTTCTTGAAGTGTTATTTTTTGGACCCTGCGTCTATGCAAGGGAAGTACTTGGAATGTCTGACTCATCCAATGCCTGTTGAGATACAATATGTCTGTTTTAAAATGTGGAAATGAACTGATACAGTGGGTATCAAATATGAAAGATTAGAGGAAATAGAAAACAACGTAAATAACGGCAGACAACACAACAAAAACCGCAGCTTATCCAATGCAGTCCAATCACATTTGGTTTGTTTTCTGTTTCTCATCGACTTTCCACATTAATCATAGCAGGGACTGTCTCTGCATGATCGAGCCAAATTATTACAGCTAAACACACAAGACTGCGGAATGATTTAAAGGCCCAGTGCAGTCATAATCGTGAGTTGCCATTCTTGATACACACAAGAAACTGTTGTGCGTGAAACACCCAGCAGCGTTGCTGCTTTTGACACAAATCGGTGTGCCTGGCACCTACTACCATACCCCGTTCAAAGGCACTTAAATCTTTTGTCTTGCCCATTCACCCTTTCTATAGCACACATACACAATCCATGTCTCAAATGTCTCAAGGCTTAAAAATCCTTATTTAACCTGTCTCCTCCCCTTCATCTATACTGATTTGAAGTGGATTTAACAAGTGACATCAATAAGGGATCATAGTTTTCACCTGGATTCATGGAAAGAGAAGGTGTTCTGAATGTTTGTTTACTCAGTGTACTTCCACACTACACAAAAAAATGAGGAGTTCAACAAGGGTTCTTCTAAGATCCTCAAAGTTCTTTGAAGAACCTTAGGGTTCTTGGAACTGAAAATTGACCCCAAAATGACCCCAAAAACCTTATATGAGATGGGGTTCATCGAGGAATCTCCTTAGTTGGTATTTGTTCTTCCAGGAACATTAGGATATTGAATTTGAAAGGACAGCAGGTGCAGGCACTTAACTGTAAAATGTAAAGATCTCAATATAAGGTAATATTTGTCCCTTGTATGATCTAAATTGATGTTATTTTAAGATGATACCATTTATCTTTTCATATTTGTGCAAGTCTATCTAAAACAGAAAATGGATACAATTCAATGGATATCAATCAACATAGAGGTCAGAATATGTAGGCTATAAGAATATGCTAAAGGCTAGCTGTATTGGGTGCAGATGACTGAACTGCTCACTTTGTGTCTGCAGGTATACAGACGAGGAGGCATACAAAGGTATGTCAGTTGGTATTGGTATGTTATGCAGATCACATTTACCATCCTCCTCCCTTACTGAACCTCTTCAATTAAAATCTCATAGGCCTCTACATTATGGACAAAATATGTGTATGAAAACCATTATCAAAAAAAATAAATCATTCACATTTACCACAAAAACCAAGGTATGAATACTGTTATGTGCATGTTTTGTTAAACATCTGTATAATTGCTATTTTTTGGATTTACAGACTTCACCCTCCCTACACCTCTTATGAATTTAACAGGAAATCTGTTAGATCCCCATGCACTGCAAAATCATTCTGGCTATGGATACGGAGAACATCAACACATTAACATCAACACGCCAGAGGATATACCCATTATACTTGGGGCTCTGCTGGGAGTTTTCCTCATATTTGGATTATTTTATTCTGCTTTGCCACTAAAATCATAACAAACACTGACAACTAAAATATTGTGTTACTGTTGTTGTTGTTATGCATATTATTATTAATAACAATAATAGGGGAGGGGGGGTTTGTTCAAAAATATACCCCAATAGGTTCTTAAAAAGGTTATTTGAGGATCCATTAAAAGGTGTTCTTTGAAAAACTTATAGTGGTTCCCCACAGTTTCAATTTGAAGAACCCCTAAAGGATACCCCAGGAACCTTCTCTTTTTAGAGTGTATGTGGTTGGAATAATACTGTGAAATTGTGAAAATTATGATAATGCCCTTTTAGTGTAAGAGCTGTAAGACCTGTAAGACCGCCTGAGAGTTTAGTCTGTTTTGGTGGGACAGAGTTTTCAAGGCGGTTAATTAGTTAATTAGTTAATAGACCGATAAGAAAGAGAGTTCCAAAGGTCTCCGCCAAAAGCAGCTAGTTGTCAGTTTTCCCCTCCCCACTCAGACCACTCCCAGGCAGTCCTAGCTAAATTCTTGCTTGAGTAACTGCTCTTTGCTAAGAAGCTATTTGTGTTTCTTTTTGACCATTTTAATTGAAAACAATCACCTTAAGGTACATATTTGTTGTTACCCAGAAATGGTTTGATATTGAGATAAAAACTACTGCATTTTGCCTTTCAGTGTCTGGGCCCCTCACAGTGGAGATAGAGAAATGATAAATAGCTTCAACAAAACCGGACAGAAATGTAAAAAAGATTAACATTGACTGCTGCCTAGGGTGGTTCTCTTTACGTAAATCTAAATACAGTAGCTACAGGCTAGCTGTTGGCTCACTGTATATTAAATACACAATTGCAGAGCGAAGTAAACACGGTCTCTGTGACTATACCCTCACTAACATACTTCTAAGAATGCTTTCCCAATACATTGTGTCTTATTAAATACTATTCTAGTGTGGACATTGGAACTGAACCACAGCATCTAATTCAACTGACCCCATTCATATAGTGTCATAATATATTGATATGTATTCCATGTACTGATAACTATAATGTAATGGTGCACAACAATAAATAGTCAATAACCAGAATGTCACAAGTAAAACAAGAGAAATGGTGTGTTCTCCCTTGTACATATTGGATGAACGCTGACATTGCTGTAAGTATTTTATGTATCAGCTGATATTGCTCTTCTGCAAATAGATGATTCATGAAATCTCAGATTGTTACAATCAGATAATGTCATACATCATGGTTCAGCGGTAATGAAAGAATCAGGTTGTCCTTTATTGGAAATGTGGCATAGTCGCCTAAGGGAGGACAAGCTTGAGCTAGCTGTTTTTAGCACAAGAAGGGAGAATTACTTAGATAATAGGAGCGCGAACAGAGGAATATACAACACAAATATTGCTCATAGTAGCTTGCGTTCAATAATACTTGTCATCAAACAATAATATGTTGACACTAGTTTAGGATCCACATAAACATCTTTTATTTTATTTTATTTCACCTTTATTTAACCAGGTAGGCCAGTTGAGAACAAGTTCTCATTTACAACTGCGATCTGGCCAAGATAAAGCAAAGCAGTGTGACAAAAACAACAACACAGAGTTACACATAAACAAACTTACAGTCAATAGCACAATAGAAAAATCTATGTACAGTGTGTGCAAATGTAGGAGAGTAGGGAGGTAAGGCAATAATTAGGCCACAGAGGCGAAATAATTACAATTTAGCATTAACACTGGAGTGATAGATGTGCAGATGATGATGTGCAAGTAGAGATACTGGGGTGAAAAAGAGCAAGAGGATAAATAACAATATTGGGATGTGGTAGTTGGGTGTGCTATTTACAGATTTGGGTGTGTACAGGTACAGTGATCGGTAAACTGCTCTGACAGCTGATGCTTAACGTTAGAGAGGGTGATATAAGACTCCAGCTTCACTGATTTTTGCAATTCGTTCCAGTCATTGGCAGTAGAGAACTGTAAGGAAAGGCGGCCAAAGGATCATCAAATCAAATCAAATTTTATTAGTCACATACACATGGTTAGCAGATGTTAATGCGAGTGTAGCGAAATGCTTGTGCTTCTAGTTCCGACAATGCAGTAATAACCAACAAGTAATCTAACCTAACAATTCCACAACTACTACCTTATACACACACACAAGTGTAAAGGGATAAAGAATATGTACATAAAGATATATGAATGAGTGGTGGTACAGAACGGCATGGCAAGATGCAGTAGATGGTATAGAGTACGGTATATACATATGAGATGAGTACTGTAGGGTATGTAAACATAAAGTGGCATAGTTTAAAGTGGCTAGTGGTACATGTATTACATAAAGATGGCAAGATGCAGTAGATGATATAGAGTACAGTATATACATATGAGATGGGTAATGTAGGGTATGTAAACATTATATTAAGTGGCATTGTTTAAAGTGGCTAGTGGTACATTTTTACATAATTTCCATCAATTCCCATTTTTAAAGTGGCTGGAGTTGAGTCAGTATGTTGGCAGCGGCCGCTAAATGTTAGTGGTGGCTGTTTAACAGTCTGATGGCCTTGAGATAGAAGCTGTTTTTCAGTCTCTCGGTCCCTGCTTTGATGCACCTGTACTGACCTCGCCTTCTGGATGATAGCGGGGTGAACAGGCAGTGGCTTGGGTGGTTGTTGTCCTTGATGATCTTTATGGCCTTCCTGTGACATCGGGTGGTGTAGGTGTCCTGGAGGGCAGGTAGTTTGCCCCCGGTGGTGCGTTCTGCAGACCTCACTACCCTCTGGAGAGCCTTACGGTTGTGGGCGGAGCAGTTGCCGTACCAGGCGGTGATACAGCCCGACAGCATGCTCTCGATTGTGCATCTGTAGAAGTTTGTGAGTGCTTTTGGTGACAAGCCGAATTTCTTCAGCCTCCTGAGGTTGAAGAGGCGCTGCTGCGCCTTCTTCACAACGCTGTCTGTGTGGGTGGACCAATTCAGTTTGTCCGTGATGTGTACACCGAGGAACTTAAAACTTTCCACCTTCTCCACTACTGACCCGTCGATGTGGATAGGGGGGTGCTCCCTCTGCTGTTTCCTGAAGTCCACAATCATCTCCTTTGTTTTGTTGACGTTGAGTGTGAGGTTATTTTCCTGACACCACACTCCGAGGGCCCTCACCTCCTCCCTGTAGGCCATCTCGTCGTTGTTGGTAATCAAGCCTACCACTGTAGTGTCATCCGCAAACTTGATGATTGAGTTGGAGGCGTGCATGGCCACGCAGTCGTGGGTGAACAGGGAGTACAGGAGAGGGCTCAGAACGCACCCTTGTGGGGCCCCAGTGTTGAGGATCAGCGGGGTGGAGATGTTGTTACCTACCCTCACCACCTGGGGGCGGCCCGTCAGGAAGTCCAGGACCCAGTTGCACAGGGCGGGGTCGAGACCCAGGGTCTCGAGCTTGATGACGAGTTTGGAGGGTACTATGGTGTTAAATGCTGAGCTGTAATCGATGAACAGCATTCTCACATGGGTATTCCTCTTGTCCAGATGGGTTAGGGCAGTGTGCAGTGTGGTTGCGATTGCGTCGTCTGTGGACCTATTGGGTCGGTAAGCAAATTGGAGTGGGTCTAGGGTGTCCGGTAGGGTGGAGGTGATATGGTCCTTGACTAGTCTCTCAAAGCACTTCATGATGACGGAAGTGAGTGCTACGGGGCGGTAGTCGTTTAGCTCAGTTACCTTAGCTTTCTTGGGAACAGGAACAATGGTGGCCCTCTTGAAGCATGTGGGAACAGCAGACTGGGATAAGGATTGATTGAATATGTCCGTAAACACACCAGCCAGCTGGTCTGCGCATGCTCTGAGGACGCGGCTGGGAATGCCGTCTGGGCCTGCAGCCTTGCGAGGGTTAACACGTTTAAATGTTTTACTCACCTCGGCTGCAGTGAAGGAGAGCCCGCAGGTTTTGGTAGGGGGCCGTGTCAGTGGCACTGTATTGTCCTCAAAGCGGGCAAAAAAGTTGTTTAGCCTGTCTGGGAGCAAGACATCCTGGTCCGCGACGGGGCTGGTTTTCTTTTTGTAATCCGTGATTGACTGTAGACCCTGCCACATACCTCTTGTGTCTGAGCTGTTGAATTGCGACTCGATTTTGTCTCTGTACTGGGACTTAGCCTGTTTGATTGCCTTGCGGAGAGAATAGCTACACTGTTTGTATTCGGTCATGCTTCCGGTCACCTTGCCCTGGTTAAAAGCAGTGGTTCGCGCTTTCAGTTTCACGCGAATGCTGCCGTCAATCCACGGTTTCTGGTTTGGGAATGTTTTAATCGTTGCTGTGGGTACGACATCGTCAATGCACTTCCTAATGAACTCGCTCACCGAATCAGCATATTCGTCAATATTGTTGTTGGACGCGATGCGGAACATATTCCAATCCGCGTGATCGAAGCAGTCTTGAAGCGTGGATTCAGATTGGTCGGACCAGCGTTGAACAGACCTGAGCGCGGGAGCTTGTTGTTTTAGTTTCTGTTTGTAGGCTGGAATCAACAAAATGGAGTCGTGGTCAGCTTCTCCGAAAGGGGGGCGGGGGAGGGCCTTATATGCGTCGCGGAAATTAGTATAACAATGATCTAGGGTTTTTCCAGCCCTGGTAGCACAATCGATATGCTGATAGAATTTAGGGAGTTTTGTTTTTAGATTAGCCTTGTTAAAATCCCCAGCTACGATGAATGCAGCCTCAGGGTGTGTGGTTTCCAGTTTACAAAGAGTCAGATAAAGTTCGTTCAGGGCCATCGATGTGTCTGCTTGGGGGGGAATATATACGGCTGTGATTATGATTTAGGAAGTGTTGGCTTTGGGGATGACCAGTGAAATATACCTGCTGGAGCGTGTGCTACAGGTGGGTGTTGCTATGGTGACCAGTGAGCTGAGATAAGGCGGGGCTTTACCTAGCAAAGACTTATAGATGACTTGGAGCCCGTGGGTTGGCGACGAATATGTAGTGAGGGCCAGCCAACGAGAGCATACAGGTCACAGTGGTGGGTAGTATATGGGGCTTTGGTTACAAAACGGATTTCACTGTGATAGACTACATCCAGTTTGCTGAGTAGAGTGTTGGAGGCTATTTTGTAAATGACATCAACGAAGTCAAGTATCGGTAGGATAGTCAGTTTTACGAGGGTATGTTTGGCAGCATGAGTGAAGGAGGCTTTGTTGCGAAATAGGAAGACGATTCTAGATTTAACTTTGGTTTGGAGATGCTTAATGTGAGTCTGGAAGGAGAGTTTACAGTCTAACCAGACACCTAGGTATCTGTAGTTGTCCACATATTCTAAGTCAGAACCGTCCAGAGTAGTGATGCTAGTCGGACGGACGGGTGCGGGAAACAATCGGTTGAAGAGCATGCATTTCATTTTACTAGCATTTAATAGAAATTGTAGGCCACGGAAGGAGTGTTGTATGGCATTGGAGCTTGTTTGGAGGTTTGTTAACACAGTGTCCATAGAAGGGCCAGATGTATACAGAATGGTGTCGTCTGCGTAGAGGTGGATCAGAGAATCACCAGCAGCAAGAGCGACATCATTGATATATACAGAGAAAAGAGTCTGCCCGAGAATTGAACCCCGTGGCACCCCCATAGAGACTACCAGAGGTCCGGATAACAGGCCCTCCGATTTGACACACTGAACTCTATCTGAGAAGTAGTTGGTGAACCAGGCGAGCAGTCATTTGAGAAACCAAGGCTATTGAGTCTGCCAGTAAGAGTGCGGTGATTGACAGAGTCGAAAGCCTTGGCCAGGTCGATGAAGACGACTGCATAGTACTGTCTTTTATCGATTGCGGTTATGATATCATTTAAGACCTTGAACGCGGCTGAGCTGCACCCATTACCAGCTTGGAAACCAGACTGCAAGGTACGGTGGGATTCGAAATGGTCGCTGATCTGTTTGTTACCTTGGCTTTCGAAGATTTTAGAAAGGCAGGGCAGGATGGATATAGGTCTATAACAGTTTGGGTCTAGAGTGTCTCCCCCATTGAAGAGGGGGATGACCGCGGAAGATGTCCAATCTTTGGGGATCTCAGACGATATAAAAGAGAGGTTGAACCGGCTAGTAATAGGGGTTGCAACAATTTTGGTGGATAATTTTAGAAAAAGAGGGTCGGATTGTCTAGCCCAGCTGATTTGTAGGGATCCAGATTTTTCAGCTATTTCAGAACATCAGCTGTCTGGATTTGGGTGAAGGAGAAGCGGGGGGGCTTGGTAAAGTTGCTGCATGGGGTGCTGAGCTGTTGGCTGGGGTTGGGGTAGCCAGGTGGAAAGCATGGTCAGCTGTAGACAAATGCTTATTGAAATTAGCGATTATCGTAGATGTATCAGTGGTGACAGTGTTTCCTAGCCTCAGTGCAGTGGGCAGCTGGGAGGAGGTGCTCATATTCTCCATGAACTTTACAGTGTCCCAAAACGTTTTGGAATTAGTGCTACAGGAAGCAAATTGCTGTTTGGAAAAGCTAGCCTTAGCTTTCCTAACTGACTGAGTGTATTGGTTCCTGACTTCCCTGAAAAGTTGCATATCGCGGGGGCTATTCGATGCTAATGCAGAACGCCACAGGATGTTTTTGTGCTGGTCAAGGGCAGTCAAGTCTGGGGTGAACCAAGGTCTATATCTGTTCTTAGTTCTACATTTTTTGAATGGGGCATGCTTATTTAAGATAGTGAGGAAAGCACTTTTAAAGAGCAACCAGGCATCCTCTACTGACAGGATGAGGTCAATATCCTTCCAGGATACCCGGGACAGGTCGATTAGAAAGGCCTGCTAGCTGAAGTGTTTTAGGGAGAGTTTGACAGTGATAAGGGGTGGTCATTTGACCTCGGAACCACCACACAAGCAGGCAATGAGGCAGTGATCGCTGAGATCCTGGTGGAAGACAGCAGAGGTGTATTTAGAAGGCAAGTTGGTCAGGATGATATCTAAGAGGGTGCCCATGTTTACAGATTTAGGGTTGTACCTGGTAGGTTCCTTAATCATTTGTGTGAGATTGAGGGCATCTAGCTTAGATTGTAGGATGGCCGGGGTGTTAAGCATATCCCAGTTTAGGTCACCAAACAGTACAAACTCTGAAGATAGATGGGGGGCAATCAATTCACATATGGTGTCCAGGGCACAGCTGGGGGCTGAATGGGGTCTATAACAAGCGGCAACAGTGAGAGACTTGTTTCTGGAAAGGTGGATTTTTGAATGTAGAAGCTCGAATTGTTTGGGCACAGACCTGGATAGTATAACAGAACTCTGCAGGCTATCTCTGCAGTAGATTGCAACTCGGCCCCCTTTGGCAGTTCTATCTTGTTGGAAGATGTTATAGCTAGAGATGGAAATGTCAGGATTTTTGGTGGCCTTCCTAAGCCATGATTCAGACACAGCTAAGACATCAGGGTTGGCAGAGTGTGCATCTGTAAACTGATTGTTCCCAGTTGGCATAGAACAGGTATTCCCAAACTGGGGAACGCGTAATGCCATCGGGGGTACACCAAATAAAGATGTGATTCACATTTTTATATTATTTTTTATAATAAATAAATTGAATTAAAAAAATAAAAACAAATCTTCACGTTTTCAAACAGTCCATTTATATTTTCCTACGGGGCTTTACATTTGGGTGATGTTTTTTCTCACCTGAGTAGCCTCGTATCACTGCCAAAAATAAAATTAAACCATCTAGTGTTCAGCGAAATAACAACACAATGTCAAATACAGGTAGCCTAGTCAAATAATTAACATCCAATCACATTAACCGTTACTCTCTCGCAGGAATTCCACTAACGGTCAGTATGTAGCCAAACGCAGCTGCTGCTCATTCTATTTGCTCGAAAATGTATAAATGGTTAAAAAAAGTAAGGCCCGCATCCATAGAGACACATACCAGCTCTACTGGTATTACTGCTACTACCAGCAGTACTACACCTGCACCTGTCGACGACACAAGTTGTTCTGCTTCCACAAGCACATCCAATGCTAACATCAGTAATTCTACATTTGTTGTTAGCCCAGCTAGCTAATTGTGAATCTGATGCAGCCAAAGAGCATGCCCCCTTAATGCCCCCTTACCCAGGAAAGCACAGAACAACAGACAGGTCCATCGAAGATGAGAACTACATTGATTTGATTTGGTGTTCGCTTATATTGGGAGTAGTGCCTTTCCTCGGCCACAGTGTGTTATATGTGCAAAAGTACTATCTCACAACTCGATGAAACCTTCACTCTTGCGAAGACATTTAGAAACAAAACATGCCAATTTGAAAAATAAGCCACAGTTTTTTTTTTTTGCGAGAATTCAGACGACTTTCAAGTAGTAAGACATGTATAAAAGCAACATATAGCATTAATAAGAAGGGGCTAGAAGCTTCTTATGTGGTGAACTAACAAGTGGCTAGGACAGGCAAGCCCCATACTATTGTGGAGGACTTAATTCTTCCTGCTGCCGCGGATATGGCTGGGACAATGCTGGGGAAAAAGGCCAAAAGAACTATACAGACAATGCCGTCATCAAACAACACAGTTTCACGACGCATCAGTGACATGGCAGGAGATGTTTTGAAATAATTACTGCTTCGCATACAAGCCAGTGAATTCTATGCATTACAGCTGGATGAGTCAACAGACGTGGCGGGCCTGGCACAGTTCCTGGTATACGTCCGTTACGTTTATGGGGGGTCAATTAAGGAAGACATCCTCTTCTGCAAACCACTGGAAACCAGGACAACAGGAGAGGATATTTTTTAAGTACTGGACAACTTTGTGACATCAAATGGACTTTGGTGGTCAAGATGTGTTGGAATCTGTACTGATGGAGCAAAAGCCATGACAGGGAGGCATGGTGGAGTGGTAACGCGCGTGCAAACAGTGCTCCCGACGCCACTTAGGTACACTGCAGCATCCACCGAGAGGCTCTTGCTGCCAAAGGAAAGATGTTTTTTAAAGCAATGCCCCTGAACTTTCGTGTATTTTCTGTACTACGGCTGGTTATCAAGGGGCAAGGTACTGACACGTTTTTTTAAAATTGAGAGACGAGCTTAAAGTTTTCTGACCATAATTTTCACTTGTCTGATCGCTTGCGTGATGACGAGTTTCTCACACGACTGGCCTATCTGGGTGATGTTTTTTCTCGTCTGAATGGTCTGAATCTAGGATTACAGGAACTCCCAGCAACTATATTCAATGTGCGGGACAAAATTGAGGCTATGATTAAGAAGTTGGAGCTCTTCTCTGTCTGCATTAACAAGGACAACACACAGGTCTTTCCATCGTTGTATGATATTTTGTGTGCAAATGAAGTCAAGCTTACAGACAAAATGTCAAATGTGATATAGCGAAGCACCTGAGTGAGTTGGGTGCGCAATTGTGCAGGTACTTTCCCGAAACAGATGACACAAACAACTGGATTCGTTATCCCTTTCATGCCCTGCCTCCAGTCCACTTACCGATATCTGAACAAGATAGCCTCATCGAAATTGCAACAAGCGGTTCTGTGAAAATTGAATTTAATCAGAAGCCACTGACAAATTTCTGGATTGGGCCGCGCTCAGTGTATCCTGCCTTGGCAAATCACGCTGTTAAGACACTGATGCCCTTTTTGCAACCACGTACCTATTTGAGAGTGTATTCTAGGCCCTCACTAGCATGAAAAGTAAATACAGGCACAGACTGAGTGTGAAAAATGTTTTAAGACTGAGACTCTCTCCAATACAACCCAACATTGCAGAGTTATGTGCATCCTTTCAAGCACACCCTTCTCATTAACCTGTGGTGAGTTATTCACAATTTTCGATTAACAAATCAAGTTTTATATGTGAAGAGCAAAAGTATTGATTATTATTATATTATTATTTGTGCCCTGGTCCTATAAGAGCTCTTTGTCACTCCCCACGAGCCGGGTTGTGACAGAAACCCTTTATGTTTAATAAATGTATCGTATAGTGTGTGTGTGGCAGGCTTACAATGATGGCAAAAAACAACATTTGAGAGTACTCTGATCCTTGTGCTAGAAGGGGGTACGCAGCTGGAGGTTGAATGTTTGAAGGGGTATGGCACTATAAAACGTTTGGGAACCACTGGCCTAGAAAATAACAAAAAAGCCAAATCATGTTCTTGAAATTGTATATTTTGTTACTTGCCTCTTGACACGTACTGTACACTGACTATACCAAACATCAGGAACACTTTTTTGCCCTCAGAGTAGCCTCAATTCGTAGGGGCATGGACTCCACAAGCTGTCGGAAGAGTTCCACAGGGATGCTGGCCCATGTTGACTCCAATGATTCCCACAGTTGTGTCAAGTTGGCTGGATGTCCTTTGTGTGGTAGACTATGTTTTATCCCCCCCCCCCCCCCCCCAGTTGCAGGTTGAAGAAGAGCTATTGTACTGAGTGCACCAACATCTCCCAGCACCAACACATCACAAGATGTTTATGCATGACCATTTTCATTATCTCTTTCTTTCTTTCTTTCTTTCTTTCTGTCTGTCTGTCTGTCTGTCTGTCTGTCTGTCTGTCTGTCTGTCTGTCTGTCTGTCTGTCTGTCTGTCTGTCTGTCTGTCTGTCTGTCTGTCTGTCTGTCTGTCTGTCTGTCTGTCTGTCTGTCTGTCTGTCTCTCTCTGTCTCTCTCTCTCTCTCTCGTTCTCTCTATATATCTCTATCCCTCTCCCTTTTTATCCCTCCCTCCCTGTCTCCCCACCTCAGGGACACACAGAGAGACTTTTTGGCATTCTCAATTAACCGAATCACCTCTCATTTGGGTGTCTGAGTAACAAGTCGAACATTAAGGAATTAAACCTTCCAGTTACAGCAATTAGCAGGTGCATTTATGATTTCTCAATTGGCATCCTGACGCACCTGCATATTAAAGACATGGAAATAGTCCTGATTATTATTAATGGGATGCATAGAGAGGCGTGCAGGTGGTCACACAGGCCCTGAAATACAACTGATCTGATTAGAAGATGAAAAGACGCAAGCATCTCTTTTAGTATCTGGGAGGATCAGATGTCCTCATGGAGAGAGGAGTTAAATGATCAAATTCAATTATGTTTTGAATTGTATTAGGGTACCCTACCCATTCTACCCAAAGTCCGGACTATTTACATTGACACCCTCCCCCCTTTGTTTTTATACTGCTGCTACCCGCTGTTTATTATCTATGCATAGTCACTTTACCCCTACTTACATGTACATATTTATCAGGATAAAGGTAAGACTCAGATGCAGACAGTGCCAAAGTAACAATGTTTATTACAGCAACAGGGGCAAAGGTACAGGATGGCACGCAGGCTCAGGGTCGGGTCAGGCAGAGGTCGGCAATCCAGAGGTGGGGCAAAGGTACAGGACGGCAGGCAGGCTCAGGGTCGGGTCAGGCAGAGGTCGGCAATCCAGAGGTGGGGCAAGGGTGCCGGACGGCAGGCAGGCTCAGGGGCAGGCAGAGTGGTCAGGCGGGCGGGCTCAGGGTCAGGACAGGCAAGGGTCAAAACCAGGAGGATGAGAAAAGAGAGACTGGAAAAAGCAGGAGCTGAGACACAAAACGCTGGTTGACTTGACAAACAAGACAAACTGGCCCAGACAGACAGAAAACACAGGTATAAATACCCAGAGGATAACTGGGGAAGATGGGCGACACCTGGAGGGGGTGGAGACAAGCACAAGGACAGGTGAAACAGGTCAGGGCGTGACAATATTACCTCGACTAACCTGTACCCCCACACATTGACTCAGGAACGGTACCCCCTGTACGTATATAGCCTCCTTATTGTTCTTTTATTGTGCTACTTTTTATTTAGTAAATATTTTATTAACTCTATTTCTTGAACTGCATTGTTGGTTAAGGGCTTGTAAGTAAGCATTTCACAGTAAGGTCTACCTGTTGTATTCGGCGCATGTGACAAATATCATTTGATTTGATTGATTATCACTGTATTCTGCTCCACTTGTTACGTCTTCCATTTAATCGAACAACAAACATTCACGGCAACATTTCAAGCACGGTAGTATTTTTCTCCAAAAAGTGTTGTTTGGGCATGAAATCTATTGGTGGTTGGATTCATACAAAATTAAAACACTGATCTATTCTAACAACCCTCCAGCCTGAATTTTAATTAAACTGTCTTTAGTGACCAGTCTTGATTGAGAAGCCAAGGGCCAAACTCTTCAATATGCTTCCAATGTTTTTCTGTGAGGGAATCAGAGTATTTGGCATTGTGATATCTGGACTGAGGAAGACACCAGAGACCAACCATGGGGGCCAAGCTGGACTGCATCTATCTGTGTAAATCATGTGTAAACATTGCTGGATTGATGCTGAGGGAAAAAACACTCAGTGCCAATGAGTATAGTCTGTGAACATGTCTCACAGAAATGGGTTTTATACATTTGTGCTTACCTCATTGTGCTTGCCCACGCACTCAAGGACACACGCATTGAGCAAAAACAATCGCAACATTTTAAATAGATGGGATTATCCAAGGCGAGTTCCAAATACACGTATACGAATATGAGTGAAGTCAAACCAAATTCACAATCTGTTCTGTAAAATGGCCACTGGCTCCTCCTGCACTGACATAGAGAGTTATCTTAGCTCAGGATTGCCTGTGATTGCAGTGTTTAGTGTGGCTTACAGAGGTCGCTGCCCCAATCTCCCCATTCTTAGTGCATAATAGGTACTTCTCCAGGCCTGGCCTGCCCTCTGTCTGGTCTGCCATGCCTTGTGCCTGGCTTCACTCCCCAGGCTCTGAGAGTATCCAATTTCCCCTGGCTGGGAGGTACTCTTCTGCCTCAGAGCCCCACAGCCACAGCAGCACTATTGCTTCGCCCCATCTGTGAAGTGTCTTTGGGTTACATTTAATCGCCTCACGGATCCCTTACTTTTTAACCCTGCCACCCTCACCAGAATCACACGGACACATCCCACCACAGCACACCTGCTGACATGGGATACCTGAAGAGTCATCTTTCATCAAGGAGGATGCATGCACCTGCTGCTTAGCTTACGTGTCACGTCCGGGGCCATATGTGAGTGTATTTGAAGCAGAAAGGCAGCATTCGGAACTTGTACACACCTCATCAGTGGTTTCCTCAAATGGAACAATCGTGTGAGAGTTGTAAAGACAATAAAAAATGACAACAGGACGGAGAGGGGGTAAACAAAAACAATGATGCATCAATCGGGGCCCGGGTTTAATAGTTTGGATCGTCACTTAGCTGTGTCTCTGTCTGTCTGTCTGTGCCGGTAGAGGTGATAGGCCACTGGAGACAGGAGACAGCTTGCAGCTCTCGGTTTCACCTCATTTTCATAATCATAAGGCATTCTGGAGCTGCAGCTGTGCCAATATTGTGCGGTGGGTCACATCAGGGGAAACATGATTCTATTACTCTGTAAGTGTCCAGGCATAGTCTCCTTCTGGCAGACACAGGATGGGATGGGCCTCTAAAAGGGAGGCTGGAGAATTACAAAAAATTGGATCAAATTTAGAAATATGGACCCAATTCCATTTCCCTCTTCACTCTGTCTGTACGATTCAGCATACGGCTACACAGATAACAAACGACTGTAATAAAAAATGTTACAGAAAAAGAAAAAGGAGGGCCCCAAATGCATTGAGGGCAGCAAATGAAACTGGAAGTTAGATATACTGTATATTTGAAATTAATTTTAAATGTAGTCCCTAGATTATATAAAATGTATTATTTTGTGTCCGCCTCCCATACAAAACCGTTCATGGACAGCTGTTGAAGCATTCAGACTGACTTGTCTGCTACCAAAGAGCATTCGCCCTGGTTCCGCCACTCGTCCAACATACGAGTCCTAAACCCAGAACCAAATCGAGCAGCTGTCTGCGTGTGAAGTTGTCCTTCAACTCAGCATAACAGTTTCAGCAGCAACACCACTACGTTAATATTTAATCACACATGACCTTGAGGTTAGTCCCATTATGTTCTATTCATTAGATTTGACCGATGTAAAATACAACCCGACACCCCCTTTTCACCACCAAAGCAAACCATAATGAAAGCAAATAGAGAAAATATAGCAAATACTAGGAAAGAATCAAAAAAAAATCTGTCTCTGTTTTCAGTATTTGGCTTCCTCGTGTCTAAAGTGCTTTATATCTCTGCTACTTTGTTCTTTTCTAAAATAATCAGGGACATCTAAAAATCGGTATGCCATTTAGGGTAAAATATGACTTTGGAAATAATTTACTTGTCATGTCATCTAAAGTCACAGGCTGAGTGCTGCACTCAAGCATTCATAGACAGCACACCATGCACCATTAGTGGTTGGACTACCAAACACCCTGAAAGGCCTTGAATCATCTTTGTAGATATAGTTTTCACATTTGGCACCTTTATCTCACATCACAGCATATGGAACAGAGGAGCTACATTTTTGTTAATAGACATATAACATCAAACACATAATCTATACACACATACGCTATAATACTCTACATAAAAATTAAAATAAATGTAATCCTTAAGAGTCTACTGAAGAACCCAATCGTCAATCTAAGTCACATAATAAAAATATCCCCATCAAAATCCGTCAGTTTAAGCTAGAGATGTCAGGTTTTTTGCGTGGGCCGCTTCTCAATCCACCGCATCCGCGTATTTGTCGGCCTTCCGCACCTGCGGAGAAGGAGGCCGAGCTACAGCGGTGTTTGTCAGACCACGAGACATCCCGAAAATTGGTCTTCTCACAAAAACATCTGTAGCGTCCAAACGGTTTGGCCTACAAACTGTTGACCACTCTACAGTATGGAAAGGGGAGACTCTCACGAACACAATGGTGTTTTTCTCTACGACTCGTCTGAAATCAGTAACGTTTATGTGCCGACTTTTGTCTGGAGGTAAAGCTGGAGGTAAAGCACAGTAATAAGCTCCGTACAACTAACCAGTAACCTAGATACGTAGGACCATATCACACAGTGCTGGCAATGCCCTCTGCAAAGACAGACAGCACAAGAAAGATGTTTCCAATAGAGCAACAAATTGGAAATAGAGTAGGGAAGAATACTGAAGTTTATACCAGGGCTATCAACACATTGATTCATTTCAGCTGGAATGAGATGGCAGGGCACAGCTTTACAGACTCCTGGGGGACTTAGAGAACATGTATGCAGAAAATTGGAAATCAATACAGGTTTCTCACTAGCAAAAGCAGCGCTATTTTAGCTACAGGAGTGAGGGCAGGCTACTAGAGTTACTAGAGTTATGGTCGTCCGTATTGGCGCCATGACGATATGGCCAGGGCGATGCCTCTCTATTCACACGTAAAATAGTACTACGGTGTCACAGGCTACTTGGATGCTCCAAATGTAGTACAAACATATGTGTTTTGTCTGGCATGTTCTATGTAGAAAAGGAAATTCAGTGTTTAATTAACATATCCTTTTTGGAGCTCCCTCAAGGAAAACAAGCAAGAAGTTGAAGCAACCATCGCCAAGCAAATAGACGTTCTGACTTCTGTAAATAGACTGAGATCTTTTCTGGAAGACTGGCATCTGTGCCACCTGGGTTAGGAAGGTACCGGGACAGTTTTGGTGTAGGCCTCTGTGTTCCCCTCAGGTTGAAAAGCTTTCAGTTTGAGGCCCTGTCAGAATGGGACGTCTAGTGCATACTAAACACACCCTGTCATTCTGAGTGAAAACTCCAAAGGACAAAGAGCGAAATAAAAATGTCAAGCTGGAGGGTCACAGAAAACATGACAGCAAATACTCTCTTTAGCACAGGGCTTCACTCTCACATGATGATTAATAAATGGGTTCTTTGACCCCTCAGAAACATTTGGATATTCAGACAGGATGACATTTTACTATCCTGCACATTATCATGACATAGATAATGACATTCGATGACATTAAATCTCTGTTGAAATGCTTCAGTATCAACGTGGTATTCTAACCTCACCTCATTGTCCTTAAAAGGTGCATTGTTGGCAACAACTTCAATCAAGAACATTCGAAAGGCCTTGTAACAACAGTTAATGTAATGATGTCTGCTGTGTGTACAGCCTTTCTCAACTATAACAGCTATCAGACATCCTCAAAAATGTAATCCACTGCTATACAAAAACGAATTGTTTGTTTTATCACATCAGACTGGTTTGTTTCTACCCCCTTGCTAATAAGAGTATGACTTATCCCACTGCGGTCTGCAGGATGTCAGTTTAGCTTTTGTTTTCCTGAGCACAGCCTGGCTGATAAACAGTGGTGATTTGGTGAGTGTTTGACAGTTTGCTTATTTCCCTTCTGCTCAGAGGGCTCTCATCAGCTAATTTCAACATGGCAGGCAGTGGAAGTTAAACTAAGTGTTTGGGGAAATGTCATTTTTAATTAAATCCCAGGTCCTTTCAGATAAGCAGTTAGGCATTAATTTCACCTAGGGCGTGAAGTTGTATAGAGCCAGAGTAGCATGACGTATGTCTATCAAGACTAATGATATGCATAAACTCTGTACACCCCCTCCCTCTGGTATGACAAAGAACTCCTAATGATATGTCTGTCATGTTTCTAAAAACATTCTGACAGTGTATTATGCATATCATTAGTTATGAATAGTGTACATGCCAATAGATAAAATATATACACTCCCCATACTTATTTATTTAGACAGCAAAGCTACAACTTTTAATTTGGCTCTATACTCCAGCATTTGGGATTTGAGATCAAATGTTGTATATGAGGCAACAGTACAGAACCTTTTGAGGGTATTTTCATACATACCTGTTTTCCCGTTTAGAAATGAATGCACTTTATGTGCGGTGCCTAGAGAAATTATTCACACCCCTTGACATTTTCCACATTTCTATGAGTTACAGCCTAAATTTTAAATGGTTTACATTTCGATTTTTTTGTCACAAAGTCAAAGTAAAATTATATCTTAGATTTTCTTACAAATTAATAAAAAATATATATATCTTGAGTCAATATTCAATATTCAAACCCGTTCATATGACAAGCCTAAAAAAGTTCAGGAGTAAAAATGTGCTTAACAAGTCACATAATACACTGCTCAAAAAAATAAAGGGAACACTTAAACAACACAATGTAACTCCAAGTCAATCACACTTCTGTGAAATCAAACTGTCCACTTAGGAAGCAACACTGATTGACAATAAATTTCACATGCTGTTGTGCAAATGGAATAGACAAAAGGGGGAAATTATAGGCAATTAGCAAGACACCCAATAAAGGAGTGATTCTGCAGGTGGTGACCACAGACCACTTCTCAGTTCCTATGCTTCTCAATGCCTCACAATGAAGGGCACCTATTGGTAGATTAAAGGGGGGAAAATCACACATTGAATATCCCATTGAGCATGGTGAATTACACTTTGGATGGTTTATCAACACCCAGTCACTACAAAGATACAGGTCATCCTGTTACGCGGGGTGGAACAGGGGAACCCAAGAGTAGACTCCAACGAGGAGACTGGGATGAAGTACACAAGGTATTTATTGAACCCCTAGGGGGGAGATGGAGTGCAGGTCAGGGGAAGCTCGGGCAGGTTGCTGGACACCAGGAGCGGAGGCTGAAGCGAGAGGGGTTGAGACAGGGTAAGCAGGTCCGGAGCGGAATCCAAGAGGGTAGAGTGGGGTAGAGTGGGGAATCCAGGACAGAGGAGCAGGATGACGAGACGTGGGACAGGAGACAGGGACCAGAGACAGAGCGGACAAAACTGTCGTGGAGAGGAAAACAGCATCAGGCAAGGAAAACAGGCACAACAGGATAGCAGGATCTGAATAGTAACAAACGGCTAGACCATGGACTGACTGAGCAGAGATTACGATCCGGCAGCGTGGAAGTGGCAGGGCTGAGTATTTGTAGAGGTCTTGATTATGGAACAGGTTGCAGCTGGTGGGGATCTGCTGTGACTCCAGCAGACCTGGCTCTGCCCACACAATCACACACACAGAGAGAGAGAGAGAGAGAGAGAGAGGGAGAGGGAGAGAGTACTGGGGGAGCGGCAGGTCAAGGAGACACAGGATGAGCAGTAGAGGGCGTTGCAGGAGCAGATGTGACACATCCTTCCTAACTCAGTTGCCGTAGTGGAAGGAAATCGCTCAGGGATTTCACCATGAGGTCAATGGTGACTTTAAAACAGTTACAGAGTTTAATGGCTGTGATAGAAGACAACTGAGGATGGAACAACAACATTGTAGTTCACAATACTAACCTAATTGACAGAGTGAAAACAAGGAAGCCCATACAGAATACAAAATATTCCAAAACACAACTGTTTGCAATAAGGCACTAAAATAAAACTGCAAAGAATATAGCAAAGAAATGAACTATATTTCCTGAAAACAAAGTGTTATGTTTGGTGCAAATCCAACACAACAAATCACTGAGTACCGCTCTTCATATTTTCAAGCATGGTGGTGGCTGCCTTACGTTATGGGTTGCATGTCATTGGCAAGGACTATAGACTTTTTTTTTTAATAAAAAGAAACAGAATAGAGCTAAGCACAGGCAAAATCCAACAGACACTGGGAGACAAATTCACCTTTCAGAAGGGCAATTACCTAAAACACAAGGACTGGAGTTTATTACCAATATGACATTGAATGTTCCTGAGTGGTCTAGTTACAGTTTTGACTTAAATCGGCTTGAAAATCTATGGCAAGACTTGAAAATGTCTATCTAGCAATGATCAACAACCAACTTAACAGAGTTTGAATAATTTTTTAAGAATAACTTGCAAATATTCTACAATCCAGGTGTGCAAAGCTCTTAGAGACTTACCCAGGAAGACTCAGAGCTGTAATGGCTGCCAATGGTGATTCTAACATGTATTGACTCAGGGGGTTTAATACTTTTTATTTTATTTATTTATTTATTTGACCTTTATTTAACTAGGCAAGTCAGTTAAGAACAAATTATAATTTACAATGACGGCCTACTCCGGCCAAACATGGACCATGCTGGGTCAATTGTGCTCCACCCTGTGGGACTCCCAATCACGGCTGGATGTGATACAGCCTAGATTCGAATCAGGGACTGTAGTGACACCTCTTGCACTGAGAGCAGTGCCTTAGACCACTGTACCACTCGAATATATTAGAGTTTAATTTTTCATACATTTTGTACCAATGTTAGAATTTTCTTCTAGTTTGACATTGCAGAGTATTTTGTGTAGATCGTTGACACAAAATCATCAATTAAACCCACTTTGTAACATAACAAAATGTGGGTGTCAATACTTTCTGAAGGCACTGTATTCATTTGAAGATGTCATAAGTATTCTGACAAATTCACTTACACTACCGGTCAAAGGTTTTAGAACACATCAAGGGTTTTTCTTTATTTTTACTATTTTCTACATTGAATAATAATAGTAAAGACACATATGGAATCATATGTGGAATCATGTAGTAACCAAAAAAGTGTTAAACAAATCAAAATATATTGTATATTTGAGATTCTTCAAAAAGCCACCCTTCGCCTTGATGACAGCTTTGCACACTCTTGACATTCTCTCAACCAGCGCCATGAGGTAGTCACCTGGAATGCATTTTAATTAACAGGTGTGCCTTGTTAAAAGTTAATTTGTGGAATTTATTTCCTTCTTAATGCATTTGAGCCAATCACTTGTGTTGTGACAAGGTAGGGGGGTATACAGAAGATAGTCCTATTTGGTAAAAGACCAAGTCCATATTATGGCAAGAAAAGCTTAAATAAGCAAAGAAAAATGACAGTCCATCATTACTTTAAGACATGAAGGTCAGTCAATTCGGAACATTTCAAGAACTTTGAACATTTCTTCAAGTGCAGTCGCAAAAACCATCAAGTACTATGATGAAACTGGCTCTCATGAGGACCGCCACAGGAAAGGAAGACCCAGAGTTACCTCTGCTGCAGAGGATAAGTTCATTAGAGTTACCAGCCTCAGAAATTGCAGCCCAAAAATATGCTTCACAGAGTTCAAGTAACAGACACATCTCAACATCAACTGTTCAGAGGAGACTGCGTGAACCGGACCTTCATGGTCAAATTGCTGCAAAGAAACCACTACTAAAGGACACCGATAAGAAGAATAGACTTGCTTGGTCCAAGAAACATGAGCAACAGACATTAGAGCGGTGGAAATTTGTCCTTTGGTCTGTTTGGTTCCAACTGCCGTGTCTTTGAGAGACGCGGTGTGGGTGAACGGATGATCTCTGCATGTATATTTCCCACTGTAAAGCATGGAGGAGGAGGTGCTATGGTGTGGGGGTGCTTTGCTGGTGACACTGTCTGTGATTTATTTAGAATTCAAGGCACACTTAACCAGCATAGCTACCACAGCATTCTGCAGAAATACGCCATCCCATCTGGTTTGGGCTTAGTGGCAGCATCATATGTTTTTCAACAGGACAATGACCCAACACTCAACACAGGCTGTGTAAGGGTTATTTTACCAAGACGGAGAGTGATGGAGTGATGCATCAGATGACCTGGCCTCCACAATCCCCGACCTCAACCAAATTGAGATGGTTTAGTATGAGTCGGACCGCAGAATGAAGGAAGACCAGTCAACAAGAGCTCAGCATAATATGGGAACTCCTTCAAGACTGTTGGAATAGCATTTCAGGTGAAGCTGGTTGAGAGAATGCCAAAAGTGTGCAAAGCTGTCATCTAGACAAAGGGTGGCTATTTGAAGAATCTCAAATATAAAGTAAATTTTGATTTGTTTAATACTTTTTTTGGTTACTATATGATTCCATATGTGTTATTTCATAGTTATTTCTACAATGTAGAAAATAGCAAAAATAAAGAAAAACCCTTGAATGGGTAGGTATTCTAAAACTGGTAGTGTATATTATAGTGTATTTAATGTTTTTAAATTTTTTAAGTTTACCCATGAAAATCATACCGCCCCCCCATTTTCTTCCACCTTTCCTGTTATGGTAAGAGGTTAACAATGGTGAGAGGTTAGCATGTTTTGGGATCATGATCTTTGTGCATCTGCAACTTTTTCACTCATTATTATTCATGATTCATTCATGATTATCTGTAATCATGGTAGCATTCACATTCTATTCTTATTTAAAATAAAGTGAATCCAAAATGACACAATAGGCCTACATTATTTACCATTCATATTGGGCTCAACATAATCTGAAACACAACCAAAAGATATTGCAAATGCATCCAAAAAGTTTGTAGAGTCACAAGCTTGATGTAGTCATTGCATGCTAGGGATATGGGACCAAATACTAAACTTTGACTGAATGTAATACACTACAAGCAAATGTGTCCAAATACTTATTACACCTTCAAATGGGGGGGAATAGCTAGATACATAAAGTGCTTTCATTTATAAATGGTACAACAGATAGCCTATATGAAAACACCCTCAAATAATAACCAACAAGGCCAAGGCAAGCTTATGTCTGTTGTATTGAACACTCCGTTTGCCATCAGCAGAGGACAGTGATCATGCAATGTGTGTAATATAGCCATGTGACATGACCATGTTTGATATAGGCACAATCCAGAGTCACATTAAATAACAAAACAAATCTCAATGGCCAAGTCAAATGATGAAGACTTCTTAATGGTAATTCATCAATTTAAAGCCACTATAAAATACAAAACAGTTGTACCACTATCTCTTAAAATGCTCTCGTCTTTAATAAACACAAAAAAGCATGACGCTGCATGAAACGAAACACGTTTTTTGTTCGACTATTTCCGCCTTATTCGACTATTTCCGCCACGGTCTCCAGTCCCTCCATTTTGTTTTCTGTTGTTGGCAAGAGAACATTGCAGAAAACTGTGTCGTTTAGAAGGATTTTCTGGCAATGGACGGGTATGTATAATCGGCCTTCTACGGAGCTTGTGTTTTCTTGAATGAATGCATCATGCGCGGCAATATATCGTTGATTAAAAGTGAAGTAGCTAACGTCAGATTCTAGCTAGGGTTTGTTTTAGCTAGCTAGCGTTACCTTAGCTTGGTTAGCTACTAGTAGCTACTAACTAACTCCTGGCTGACCAATGTCAGTGAACTGGGAGAGCGATGGCAAGTTAGCTTGACCTATTTAGCTAACGGTAGCTACGTAAACAAAGTATATTTTGTTTCCGAAACTGTTTAGTAGCCTGCTAATGTTAGCTAACTTACGTTAGGTAATACATAGCTGAATAATACATTGCACAGTCCAACGTTAGCTAACTAGCTCTGGATAGTATTCCATGCGAGGGTGTGTCGTCCTCGCTTGTGCGTTGATCATTCATTGAATCCTTTGTTGATCGGAAATCTAGCTAACTAGCTAACGTTAGCTAGCTATCAACTCAAAGTAGAAGTCGTCAACACCGTTTAACGTTAGCTAAAAATAAATCCTGGTTAACTTGAATTGCCATACATGTTTCCCCTTTTATATGTGGTCAGATAATCAACATGTTATAACTATGTGCTTGTGGAAAGAAACGTCTGGTTTTCTTTTTGTAGATAGCCACGGCACTAGCCAGCTAAGTTGCGCATCTTACCATGGGTAACGTTAGCTATCTGGCTAGCGTTTGCTAACTTCCTATGCTAGCTAGCAAGCTCGAATCTACTAGAACATACCGTTACTAACGTTAGCTTGTTGGGTGACTGTGCTGCACATAAAGTATCTGCTAATAACGTTACTGTTACTAGGTGACATTAGCTGGCTAGCTACCGTCTCTATCCCGCGAGTTAACTAACTAGCCAGTTGAACTGTAGCTAGCTAGATAAGCAGCATGCTCTGTATTGTGGAAAGATTATGCTTAGCTAATCAGTATATTCCCTCTCTTTTTCAGTATTGGAGATGTTGCAGTTGGCGTAAAGGTAAGCCTCAGTCCAGTGCCCTCTCTATGTCAATGGTTATAGATGCTTGGAAACATCTAAAATTCTCTCTCATTACTATGGCAATGCAAAACTCATTTTTCTTAACCAGCTTAGTTGTTACATTAGGCTAACTACATCCCGATTAACACATTGGTCAAGGTTTGCCTCCATCCAGTTTTAGACACCTATGTTATACTTTGTGGGCAGATACCTTACATGGGACACACAACTCAAATTTGCAACACACCCATTTACTACAATTAATACAAACTAAAGTCCTTTGTGTACATGGCACAGCTTTTCAAGTCAGAATCTGCACACAGAATCCTAAATGTAGCCTACTACTATTGAGAGAGCATGTGTTATTGGATAAGAAAGATGAGGCTACATTTCAAATTGTAATTTCTAGCTTTTATGATATTAGAACAACAGTAATTAAATAGGACCAACTTATGTCCATTCTGTTTAGGGAGAAAGGTGTTATTTTATAAATGCATCCTGATCCTGTACCCTCCTAACCCAGTTTGTTCAACAACCGCAGTTCCGTCTGGTGCAAAACAAAGTTAACTCTTCTGCTAAAGGAATGACTCTTAAAAACAAACAGTCCTTTGATAGTATTATTGGGCTTTGCCTCTGTGTTTTTCATCAATATTTAATGTCCAAAAGAAACTTTGCTTTGAGAAACATTCCCAGCCCTGGTGTGAGTTAGGTCTAGTTGTCACATTTTAAGTCAAAGACAACTTTATTATCTGGAATGTATTTGTGGACTCTGGCCCTATGGGAGCACTCCATATCTAATTTATCACATCTATAAAACATGTTGGCGATAAAGAACATTTCGTTCAAATTCACTCGCAGACAAAAGAGAAAAAAAGACTAAGACCCAGGCCTATTCTATAGTTGGGTCTGTAATGGCTCCAGGCCTCGTTGTCCCATCTGTCAGTTTTAGCGGTGCTCGGAGTACGTCAGCCAGCAACTGCAGCCCAGCGGACAGAGGACAGCTCCGAGCCTTCGGGGAGCGCTGGGGAGCTCCAGATGAAATGACATGTCTGATATCTTGAGACTCCATGAGATTAAACCGACCGACACTAGAAAAAAACCTAAATGAGAGGCGACTCTTGGTGTTATGTCCTCCCTCCGTTTCCTCAAACTGTCCAGAGAGAGAGCTATTTCATTGTGGTCTTTCAGGGGCTCTGCTCACTGCAAATGCAAGGTGTCTCTTCTTGGAGAGTCATGCCTTTATTTCACATTCACTCTTTCTCGCTCTTTGTTTCCTTTCTTTCTTTCTCCAGAGAGGATCAGATGAGCTGCTGTCAAGCAGTCTCTACAACAGTGGCTCTGACATGAGCAGTATCAGTGGTAAGTTAGTGTGGTCCTAAAAAAAAATATCTTCTCTTTGCCAGCCCTCTCTTAATGGAATTTGCATACGTCATTTGGTCGGTGTCCACCGGCATTAAAATAAATGAAAGGATTAATGAATGTTTGAAAGTTGAACGGCGGTATTAGTGGATGTCTTCCTCACGGGAGGTGTTTCAGTATCTGATAAACCTAGTGCGCCTCTGTAGGTGGGCACACACACACATGCTTGCATGTGATTGGAATAGAGATGCTGCCTGCTGTGCATTTCAATAGGCTATATCTCTTCAGAGCATTGCTGTAATGCCTTAGAGAGAAAATATAGTAGCCTGAGAAAGCTACTGTATTGCTCCCTTTATTCTTAATTTTCTTTTCCACAGGTCCAAATCCATATCTTGAAATCCTCAACATCAAATTTTGTCACATGCGGTACAACAGGTGTAGACCTTAATGTGAAATGCTTACTTTACAAGCCATTAACCAGCAATGCAGTTCAAGAAATGGAGTTAATAAAATGTTTTTTTTTTTAATCGCATCAAAAACTATCAAGAAAATTACATAACAGTAACAGGGCTATATACAGGGGGTGGGGGTTCAATGTAAATACTCCGTTTGGCCATTTTATTTATTGTTCAGCACTTATGGCTTGGGGGTAGAAGCTGTTGAGGGGCCTTTTGGTCCTAGACTTGGCGTTCCGGTACCGCTTGCCGTGCGGTAGCATAGGGAACCGTCTATGACCTGGGTGACGGGGGTCTTTGAAAATTTTTTTGGGCCTTCCTCTGACACTGCTTAGTGTATATAGGTCCTGGATGTCAGGAAGCTTGGCCCCGGTGAAGTACTGGGCCGTACGCACTGCCCCCTGTATCGCCTTGCGGTCAGATGCAGAACTTTGAGGATCTGGGGACCCATGCCCAATCATTTAAGTCTGCGGCGGGGGGAAAGGTGTTGCCGTGCCCCCTTCGCGTTTTTTCTTGTAACCCGGAATCAGGAGGATATAATTATGGTCAGATATGCCAAATGGAGAGCCTTGCGTGTCTGTGTGTGTGGAGTAAAGGTCATCCAGAGTTTTTATTTATTATTGTATATTTTTTCCCCCCTCTCCTTTGGTTGCACGTGTGACTTGCTGGTAGAAATGAGGTAAAGTGGTGGTGGTATTCTACCTTAGGCGAGCAATACCTCAAGACTTCTTTAATATTAGACACGAACCAGCAGTTATTGTCAAATAGACACACACCCCTGCCCCTCGTTTTACCAGATGTAGCTGCTCTGTCGAGGCACGGAGAAGCTAGCCAGCTCTGTGTTATCCGTGTCGTCGTTCAGCCACATCTCTTTGAAACATAAGATATTACCGTTTTTAATGTCCAGTTGGTAGTATAGTCTCATTCGTAGATCATCCGGTTTGTTTTCCAATGATTGCACGTTGGCCAATAATTTGGACTGTAGTAGTGGTTTACCTACTCGTCTGCAAATTCTTACAAGGCACCCCCCCTTTCCTCTGTCTTTTCTTCTATAGATGTAATCATCACTACAGACCCTGGTTCGATTCCAGGCTATATCACAATCATTCTGTGCGCCTTAAGTTGGTTGTGTGCGTTCTGGTGGGCAGATTGAGCGCAGAGCAGGAGACCAATTTACATTGTGACAAATAGACAATAAAAGTAATATTTTATTCTATCTAGATGGTACGTCCAACGGGAGTGACAGTAAAAAACTGAGAGTGGAAGACAGGATGGAGGCTCCTCCTTCTCGTGTGTTGCACATCAGAAAACTGCCCAACGAAACTTCAGAAACGGAGGTCATTGCCCTGGGGTTACCTTTCGGGAAGGTCACCAATATCCTGACTCTGAAGGGGAAAAACCAGGTGAGTGGGCCCAGACCAGTTCTGCAGCCGTTTTAGATTTTGTTCGCTGCCGGGTCCTGCCAAATGTCTATTTTTCAGTGAGTGGTCAGTGGGAGATGTTTGGCTCTTGCCCCTTAGATTCCTTTCTTTGTCTGAGTGATTCCTAATTGCCTGTGTTTTAATCCATTGGTATTCCTTCTCAAACTTGCCATTGGGATTTGAAAACATTGGCTGTGTTTGTCTGAAATTAATGTCATGGTCACATTGTTGAAGTTTTCATAGTGAATTGTTAAGTTTCCTTGCTTTGTGTCCCTGTATATTGTCTTATAATACAGAAATGTTTAAGTTCAGTTTAATTGAATATAACTGTATAATTTCTGTATCATAAGACTCCATAGAATGACATTGGGTATATATCCTAACAGAACTCTAATTTCTCTTTCTGTCCATTGGTCCTCAGGCTTTCTTGGAGCTGGGGACAGAGGAAGCGGCAATTACCATGGTCAACTACTACTCTACTGTGACACCGCATGTTCGTAACGTCCCCGTATTCATCCAGTACTCCAACCACAAAGAACTCAAAACAGACGCCGGAAACCAGCGGGCCCAGGCGGTCCTGCAGGCGGTGTCAGCGGTCCAAGGAGGCGGTACCCCTACATCGGGTTCAGATCTGGCTCTAACAGCTGCATCCAGCCCTGTGCTCAGAATAATCATCGACAACATGTTCTACCCAGTCACTCTGGATGTGTTGCAGCAGGTACCCTCACAACTTCACATTTTTGTGTCGGAGAGCAGATTTATGAATGCAATATACATTTTCTTGTGGGTATGCTCCATTTTTTTGTACATAGTTGACCACTACCTCGTCTGCCCTTATCTCGTTGCAGAAATTAGTTTATTTTTTGGTGGTTTAATATTATGTCTGATAGTAAAACATCAGGTATGTTGATGTATTTTAAACACATTTCCTGTTTTTCCGTCTGTTAGATCTTCTCAAAGTTCGGCACGGTCATGAAGATAATCACATTCACCAAGAACAATCAGTTCCAGGCCCTGCTGCAGTTCAACGACCCATCTACCGCACAGCAAGCCAAAATTGTGAGTAGTGATGATAATAAATACATAGGTATGATAGAGCGTTTTTCTAAGAACCACAGGGTAAGAGAGACTGTGATACCCCGAGCAGACCTCTCATAGCACTTCAAGAGTTCATAATTACGTTTTAGTAATTCGGCAGGCGCTCTTATCCAGAACGACTTTAGTGAGTGTATACATTTTCGTACTGGTCCCCTGTGGGAATCAAACCCCCAACCCTGGTGTTGCAAGTGCCATGCTCTACCAACTGGGCCACACGGGACCGTGAAATTAACTGAGTTGTACAATTTCATTACTCGTTGGTGTATTTGTACACTTCTCACCATTTATATTGTGAGAGCACTGCTGAGTAAGGTTTCCACGTGCAAATAAACCTGAAACTCGTTTCCATTCTTACTCAGGCCCTGGATGGTCAGAACATCTACAACTCGTGCTGCACGCTCCGCATCGATTACTCCAAGCTGGTCAACCTGAACGTCAAGTACAACAACGACAAGAGCCGTGACTACACCCGGCCAGAGCTCCCTGCAGGGGACGGACAGCCTGCCATGGACCCCAACATGGCTGCTGCCTTTCAAGGCAAGGACTCCAACTCTCTGCTTGGTAAGATCCCAGGTAGATCCCTCTCTTTTCCTTTCTCTTTCCTCTTAATGTCTTCTTTGGGGCTCTTGGGGTTGGGAGGTGTTGGAAGCTCAACACTGGTTAGGGGACTAGCTCTGCTTTCTATATCTCTGGTGTTGTGGGTCTATTTGTCTATCTCTGCTCATGTCTGTCAATTTCATCCATCTCCTATGTCCAGTAGGGTTGGGCGGTATCCAGATTTTCTGTACACGGTATTACCGGAGTTGCACACAAGGGGTGCTATTTAGATGTATTTATTTAACACAAAACATTTTAGGCAACAGGGATCTGTTGATCCGGGAGGGGATTGAATGTCTATGATGTAACGAAGAAGCTTGATCTTTATATATCCACTTGCAAGTTAGCAAACCAAATGCATAGCTTGAGACCTGAGCTGGATGTAATTTATTTGACACATTTTCTATTTCTTAAAGTTAGAATAAAAATAACTATATTTAATCTTTATTTAACTAGGCAAGTCAGTCATGAACAATTTCTTATTTACAATGACGGCCTACCCCAAACCAGGACGACACTGGGACAATTGTGCGCCGCCCTATGGGACTCCCAATCATGGCCGGATGTGATTCAGCCTGCATTCGAACCAGGGACTGTAGTAACGCCTCTTGCACTGAGATGCAGTGCCTTAGACCGCTGTGCCACTCGGGAGCCCACAGTGGCATTATAAGCAGTGGTATAGCTAACATTGTAAACCATACATTTACATTTTAGTAATTTAGCAGACACTCTTATTCAGTGACTTACGTAGTGGGTGCATGCATGTTTTAACTGATCCCCCATGGGAAATGAACCCACAACCCTGGCGTTGCAAGCGACACGCTCTACCAACTAAGTTATGCATCTGGGACGCCTGTATTTCGAGAATACACGGAATATCGCCCAAGCCTAATGTCCAGTGTCAGGTGGAATCACTCTTGCTGGACTGGTTGTGCCAGTTTTACCACAACCGGGGCTCTGGGTGGGTGGGGTTTGCACATCTTAGACCATTCCATTGGTCCTAAAGTGAAGTCTCCACCCACACTGGGCCCTGGGTGAGCCAAATGAGCCCTCGGGCTCTTGTTGGGTCTAAGTCCTGATCCCTCTAACCCAGTATTCTCCAACAGGTCGGCCGCGAACTAACAGTAGCTCGCAGCCCACCTGTGAGTAGCTTGCCATGCAATTCACATGTTCCCACCGCAAACTGTCATAAACAAATCAGACACCTCAAGCTCCCAGCTACTATCTAATCAACGCAACATTGACATTATCCCACCATAGTTAGTGTTAGCTTAAGCTTTTTAAGCCAATAGTGGCTATCTGTAATATTGCCCGTCTATCTGTGTGGTGTGTGCGTGAAGCCAGTTGATGTGATAACTGTCTTGTGGGTTGACAGAAATGTTTTCCTCAATCTCCTCAATTAACCGTTAACTGCAAAGTAGGCTTACCTGGCAGCAGTATATCATGAGTATGTATATCATTTGTATCTATAATTTGTTATTTGCAAACTTTGCCATGAAATGGGCAGCGGCAATGCAGAACCATCGCTATGCATGCACGTCGGCACATTCCTCACCCGCTAGATGCGCTATTAAAGGGAAATTGCACAAAAAATAGAGTACCAGTCAAGTTTGGACACCTACTCAGCATATTTCATTTATTTCATTTAAGTCATTTAGCAGACGCTCTTATCCAGAGCGACTTACAAATTGGAAAGTTCATACATATTCATCCTGGTACCCCCGTGGGAATTGAACCAACAACCCTGGCGTTGCAAGCGCCATGCTCTACCAACTGAGCCACACGGGACCATATGTGGGAACTCCTTCAAGGCTGTTGGAAAGCTGGTTGAGAGAATGCCAAGAGTGTGCAAAGCTGTCATCAAGGCAATAGTGGCTACTTTGAAGAATCTCAAATGTAAAATATATTTTGATTTAACTTTTTTTGGTTACTACATGATTCCATATGTGATATTTCATAGTTCTGTCTTCACTATTATTATACAATGTAGAAAATAGTCAAAATAAAGAAAAACCCTTGAATGAGTAGGTGTCCAAACTTTTGACTGGTACTGTTTTCTTCCAGACCCTAAGAAAACGTGTCCTGATGTGATTTAACCGTTGACATGGACGCAGAACATTCAATTTCCTGGTTTCTCTAGGAACAATTTTGAGAGTGAAAAACAAATCTAAGACCAAGACATAAAACTGAGAACATAATTTGGGAAGATATGAAATATTTATTTTAAAAAATCAGATTTTGCAAGGCCCCCCTTTGAGTTGTTTATGAACCATTATTTTACCAGCTATATTGACAGAACGCACTACTTTCTCTGGTACTCTAAGGACAGCGTAAAAAATAAATACAATGTAAAAAAATATATATATATATATTTCAACCCCTGCTCTAACCTCTGACCTCTCTCCAGGTGCCCTGAGCCCGCTGAATGCTGCGGCGGCGGCGGCTGCTGCTGCAGGGAGGGTGGCTCTGTCTGGTCACTCTGGCTCCAGCGGCGTGCTCCTGGCCTCCAACCTCAATGAAGAGGTCAGTACTGTTCTACCTTCCCATCCAGACATGGACCTAACCCCTCTCACACGCCTAACACACATGCTCTTGTTTCTATTGTCTATTGTCCTCTTTCCCTCTTTCTCGCTCTCTCTGCCTCCATGATGTCCAAGTCTGCCAGTGCAGACTGAGCCCCTCTCGCTCTCTTCAAAGACTAGGGGGGGAAAGGGGGAGGGGGGGGCTCTAGTTTTCTCTAAGCTTTCCTCTCTGGCTCATATGAAAGATCTTATGATGACTTTGTATTGTCTGAATCACTCTCACTGCTATTCTCTCCTTCCTTCTCATTTTGCCATACTGAACTGAAACGTAACCATCTCTTTCCTCTCTGCTCTCCTCTCCTAACTTGATCTCTCTGTCTGCCTGTCTCGTATGAAATCTCTATGGAGAGGATCTTATATTTCAGATACTATGACTCTGTTATTACTTCCCACACTCTCAACATGTATAGTACCAGTCAAAAGTTTGGACACCTACTCATTCAAGGGTTTTTCTTTATTTTTTACATTGTAGAATAATAGTGAAGACATCAAAACTATGAAATGACACGTATGGAATCATGTAGTAACCAAAAAAGTGTTAAACAAACCACCCTTTGCCTAGATGACAGCTTTGCACACTTGTGGCATTTTCTCAACCAGCTTAATGAGGAATGCTTTTCCAGCAGTCTTGAAGGAGTTCCCACATATGCTGAGCACTTGTTGGCTGCTTTTCCTTCACTCTGTGGTCCAACTCATCTCAAACAATCCAATTGGGATGAGGTCGGGTGATTGTGGAGGCCAGGTCATCTGATGCAGCACTCCATCACTCTCCCCTGTCAAATAGCTCTTACACAGCCTGGAGGTGTGTGTTGGGTCATTGTTCTGTTGAAAAACAAATTATAGTCCCACTAAGCGCAAACCAGATGGATTGTTTATTGCTGCAGAATGCTGTGGTCGCCATGCTGGTTAAGTGTGCCTTGAATTCTCAATAAAGCATCCCCACACCATCACACCACCTCCTCCATGCTTCACATGCGGAGAGCATCCGTTCACATACTCTGCGTCTCCCAAAGACACGGTGGTTGGAACCAAATATCTCAAATTTGGACTCATCAGACAAAAGGACCACCAGTCTAATGTCCATTGCACGTGTTTCTTGGCCCAAGCAAATCTCTTTTTATTGGTGTCCTTTGGTAGTGGTTTCTTTGCAGCAATTTGACCATGAAGGCTTGATGCACTCACGCCTCTGTTGATGTTGAGATGTGTCTGTTACTTGAACTCTGAAGCAAGTCCTCATGAGAGCCAGTTTCATCATAGTGCTTGATGGTTTTTGCGACTGAAATTTTTCGAATTGACTGACCATGTCTTAAAGACATGATGGACTGTCGTTTCTCTTTGCTTATTTGAGCTGTTCTTGCCATAATATGGACTTGGTCTTTTACCAAATACGGCTATCTTCTGTATACCACCCCTACCTTGTCACAACACAAGTGATTGGCTCAAACGCATTAAGAAGAAAAGAAATTCCACAAATTAACTGCCACACCTGTTAAATGAAATGCTTTCCAGTTGACTACCTCATGACGCTGGTTGAGAGAATGCCAAGGGTGGCTACTTTGAACAATTTTAAATATTAAATATATTTCGATTTTGTTTTAACACTTTTTTTGGTTGCTATTATTCTACAATGGAGAAAATAGTAAAAATAAAGGGATAACCCTTGAGTTGCTATGTCCAGACCTTTGACTGGTACTGGTCTGTGGGGCCAAACATGATTGCTGAATGCCATAACTCAGGTGGTTTCATGTCTGTTGTCTCAAGATTTGAGTGCATGGTCTTTGGACAAATTTGATTCACTTCATACTCTTTAACACATTTCATCTGAAATCTCCTTGGCCCCGTTTTTAAAAAAGTTATCCATCTGGATTTTGCCTATCGGATAGGATTAAATGCATAGAAATAGAACAGACCAATTATTGACTTGAATGGGAATTCCCGTTCTATTTAATCCTATCCGGATAGATACCTTTTGAAACTGGGCCCTGAGCTTCAAGCTTTAGCCCTACTGCATGTACTCTGTTTCTTCATTGCGAGGCTATTACTCCTATGATTATGGTGTGATTATGATTTGACATTGAATGTACCTTACCCATGTTTGTCCAGGGGGTGATTACATTTGGCACAATTTATTTGCTTGTTTAGTTCTGACTAAGTACATGAACCGGCCATTTTCTGACCAAACTCCTGCATTTCCAGTGTACTGACCTGTATTTATTTTTGTCCCCCTCCCTCACTTTGTTTTAATATTTGCATTTGCTCCTCCTCCCTCCCACCCCTCTCTCTCTATCTCTCTCTCTATATCTCTCTCGCTCTCCCCCATCTATTCCCCTTGCTTCATCCATCACTGTAACCCCACTGTTCATGATTGGTGCTTGAACAAAACCAACCCGTTCCCTTGGACCAACCTTATCCCCAAATTAACTGAACCATACTCCATGACCACCTTCACCATTCTACGGGAAACCACCCTCCTCCGTTATGGATGATCTGTCCATCTCCGCTACGCTCTCTACCTCCGCTCCGACTCTTCTACCTCTCTACCTGTCTTCCGCTGCTTGCTCTTCTCTCCTTCTAAAGATGGTTACGCCCCAAAGTCTGTTTACTCTCTTCGGTATGTTATTGTTAGCTCTCTACCGCTCTCTTCTTTTGTTGTTGCTTATTTCTGTTGAGACATTTTAATTTTATTTCCTTACACTGTAACTGGTTTGGCTTGTAGTTTTTAGGAATAGGTTATTCTGTTACATTGGTTTGGTTATCTCTCTCAATCTCTCGTTTCGGCTATTGAAATTGATCCATCCATAGATTTGTTCAAATGCATGGTAAATTGATTTGGCATGTACTGTAGTTTGATTGGCTAAACATCTCACAGAGCTTGTTAACTTCTCTATTTGATGGTTTCTCTGTCTGACCTTTACAGACACACGCCTCCATTTAATTCTGATGAATGATCTCAAGCCTACTGTCTCTATCTAGCCCCTTTCTCTCTCTGTCTTGCCTAAACCTTCCCTCTTTCTCCAGCGCTAACTGTTTTCCTCACTGTCTCCTCTTCCTCCTCGCCCTCCTCTCGTCTGCTCATGGCTTTAACACAGGGGTCTATGGGGACACCCAGAGGGTGAAGATTCTTTACAATAAGAAGGACAGTGCTCTGATACAGATGGCCGATGCCAGTCAAGCCCAGCTAGGTAAGATTCTCCTCCATTTCCCCAACTGTCAACTCTCATGTTAACCGGCTGACTTAAAAATGATTTTAAATATTATTCCGTTTCCCATGTTCTCAAGTGGCAAATAAGAATATTTGTTTTATTTTCCTGATGTAAACTGGATAAATAAATGTTAAATGAACTAAAATTGGATCGGATAAACGTCCTCACATGGGCATTTGTTTTCGGGAACATTACAGCTGGATAAAACAAACCATACACACTTAATACAAATCCAATCTGCTTCCAGCGATGAGTCACCTGAACGGTCAGAAGATGTATGGGAAGGTCATCAGGGTGGCTCTGTCCAAGCACACCTCAGTGCAGCTGCCCAGGGATGGACTGGATGACCAGGGCCTTACCAAGGACTTCACCAACTCCCCCCTGCACCGCTTCAAGAAGCCCGGCTCCAAGAACTTTCAGAACATCTTCCCTCCCTCCACCACCCTCCACCTCTCCAACATCCCGTAAGTCTATGTCATGGCCCCTAGACTAGACACTCAGTTGTCTATATTGGCTCATAATGGTTATTGTTGGGATTTGGACATGGTAAGCAGCTCCTGCATCGGTCTGTTAGTGTAGCCCCTGATCCAAGGTCAGTTTTGCGGTTTCTCACTCAACGGATTTTGGGGAGGGTAATCTGATCCCAGATCTGTGGTAAGGGCAACGTCTATACCTGGAAAGAAAGTAAAGGGAACCCTATGGTCTGGGTTGGCTGTCTTTTGTTGGAATGCTAAGTTCACGTGTTTCGACAGAACGGACGTAACTGAAGAAGACCTGAGACTACTGTTCTCCAACGCCGGGGGCACTGTGAACGCATTCAAGTTTTTCCAGTAAGTATTTTTTTCTCCTTACCGCTATAATAACGTAACTGCGCTACAGTTGTTCTTGATTTGGTTGTGAATTAATTTCTTTGGCTCTGTGGCTAGCTGCAGGGTGCTACACTGACTGACCCTGTGTAACTCAAATATGTGCATGTTTGTGTGTTCTGTGGGCTTTTTGAGAGCAGAGGATAATATCAATTCTTCTTCCCAGGGATCACAAAATGGCGCTGCTCCAGATGTCGACGGTGGAAGAGGCCATCCAGGGTCTGATCGACCTCCACAACTACAACATGGGTGACAACCACCACCTGAGAGTGTCCTTCTCCAAATCCTCCATCTAAACCAGCATAATGATCCTCCACAACATCCATCGCTTTCTGTTTCCAAATGGCTTTTGGCTGCCGTTCGTTTATCCTGTTCACTCTTTCCGGACTGGGGGACCACATTTTGACCTCATTGTAGTTCTTTCTATTTTTTCTTTCTACGTGTTATCAGTCATTCCTTCAGAGAGAACCAGAAACTAAAATGTGTATTAAAAAAAATAAGTTGTTGTACTTGTATGTTTTGGAGGACATTTTACCCCCTTCACCTAACCCCTGTGTAAGTCCCATATTCCATTTGTATGATAGGCAAACCATTTCCTTTTTCCATCTTCTTATTATGAAGGGTGGATAAATGGACTTTGGCGTCTATTATGATTAGTTACATAAGATATGTGCCTTACCTGACAATATCAACTTTTTACATTTAAATATTTACACGAATCCCTGCAGTCAGATTTTGAGGCACATTAATTTTGATGTGTAAGATTTGTTTAAAACATGATTTATGTTCTCCCATGTGACTGTGCAGTTTGAACTTCTGCCACCCAAAAAGCTTCTCCTTTTCAGTTGCAGGTGTTGAATTTGTGCAGGATTTTATTTAGTTAAAGTCACTATAGTTGTTGTGGAGTGGGGAACCATATGAGATTGAAGTTGAATTAGTCTTTTTACAACCATTTTTTGTGCTAATTTGGACAACCATGCTTGAGGTTTCTTGCGAACAGACAACCAACAATGCAGATTTAATCCAAGTTTCCATCTGTGTGATCATTTTAACTGTTTTTGTTTCCACAAGTCATCCATTTACTAAAATAGTCAATGTTGCTGTTCTTTAGATGTTAGTTTTCCTTACCTCTTTTTTTTTTTTAAATGTACAATGGTAGAAGTTGAGTGGTTTCCTAAGCATGTACTGCCTGGTCTAGTTATTGGAATTAAAAGTTGGTAGTACTTTATTCATTTGAACTGTACTTCATAACTGTCATTGTCCTACAGATGATGAAACAAATGTCATGGCAATATTATGAAGTACAGTTCCAATAAAGTGTTACAAAAAATCTGCTGTTGCATGCGTTGGAAGAGGCTAATAGAAGAGTATCTGTAGTGACGTCAACGTGTTGCAGTTTACTGATGAAGTTTGGGACCAAAGTGTATGTGCCTTAGTTTTAATTTACATCGCATCGCCAAGGAAAGGAACAATATTTTAGTGAACCGCTGATATATTTTGTATATCTGAACAAATAAGATACAGGACCTGATTCAGAATCAACAACCTTCATTCCTTCTATGGTTATTTTAAGCTGATATACATGTAATACCCACAATTGTTTGATGAATCCCACAACCTCAACTTTCTAGAAAACGAGATTCTGTTTTTCAAGAGAAGTCATGTATATTTTCTATCAGTTACATTTTTACAGCTCTAGAAATGTAATATTCAGATATAGTTTGGAAGCGGCACAATTAAAATAATTTTCTAACAAAGTCGGGAGATTTGGTCTGACTTAGTAGTTTTGAGATTTTTTTCTTCTCCACTTTATCTTCTCTCTTGTGTGTACTTTGCTTTACCTGTGTAGCATGGTCAATAAACTCTTCTGTAGGTCTGTATTCACCTCTTCTGTCTCTGTCTACAGCTTGCTCATCTTTCTTCTCCGGTCTCACTTCACTAGGTTTCTGATATCAGTTATATTTTGTCCCAGGGTGGGAAAGGAAAGGCACCAAAACAAATGGGGATACTAAAGCTCAAAATAGGCCTAATTCAATTATCTGAACAAAATAAATGAACAATTTGAAGTTTGCTTCTGGCAGATTAAACCCCCTGGTTTTGAACTTGTTCTGTCTCCTCTTCCTGTAGATCTAATACACTAACCAGTCTCTGGGGCGCACACTGTTTTAAATCCATATATAGTCTTCTCTTTCTGCTCTGTAGGGGCATCTGTCACTAAATGCTCATAACCACTGGAATTAGCTACATATTGCACTAATCCAATGCCACCATTTTATCTAGACCTTACGCTCCAACTAACATGCTGTGTGTGGGTAGACTGTCACTTACTACCATCTCTGGAGTAATCTGTGTAATATCATTCCATTCTGAGGCCATAGGGGGGGAAAGCATGTCTAACATCCATTGACCAATAACTCATGTTTCTGGTCATGAAATGTTTTAATGTCTAGTCTATGGCAGTCTGTTTATTATAGTCTCAACGCATTTCTCTACTTGACCAGTGGCTGCTGTGTTTGCAGTGGCGTTATTGAGTCAGTTCATTGGCATGGGCTGTACAATGATGGACGCCCTGTCTGTGACTGTCTGATGAAGACGATTCTCCAGCCCCGCTCTGGAGTTGAACCGCGGGGCCGGTGTGATTCATCATGGCCTAGTCCTAGATTGACTACCACCATACCGGTACTCCCAGTCCACGCTGCTGTTATTTTGCACACTTAAATGAAAGCGCTTGTGTTCTCCATCTACCTTTATAAACAGAAAATACATGATAAATCAGCGAGCGGACGACCCAGACCGAATCAATAGCTCGTCTAGCCCCAATGCATCACGAGACATCTGTATCCACTCTCCATCACCCAGTCAACAAGACGGGAGCTGTTCTATTTTTTTCCCCCACTGAAAGGTGTGGCTAAGAAGTTCTTGTTGGAGTTGAATATAGTGTTACTCTGTCCTGTGCAAGTTCCAATTATGTCCAAATGTTTCTGTTGTCAGTAAAGCTCTATTTTTAGTAATTTTGGAATATTTTATACCGCAACCATCTAGTAATCCAAAGTTTGTGTGTTCAAATCGCACCAGGGACAATTGTAGCATTTTAGATAACCCTTTTCCTAACCTTAACCTACCTCTCCTAACCTTTCTCGTTTAGTTCTAACATTTGAGTAAATTCTCTGTAACCTTTGTCGTTAGTTCTCCTACCCTTTTACATAGATTCTCCTAACCAGCAACATGGAAGAAGCAGCCTGGTCTCAGAGAAAGACGTATAACCCTAATGTTCTCGAAGACGTATGATAAATAACATTATCCAATTCATATGATATTGTACCAACGGGTAAGACATATGTTACTATACTCTTCCAAATTGTATGATATTGTACGAACACTATTGATTTCATAATGTAATGTGATGTGAGAGCAAGTAATTTCCCACTGGGCACAAACTGGTTGAATCAACGGTGTTTCAATATAATTTGTCAACGTATTGTGACGCGGAATCTACGTGGAAAATACATTGTCATCATGGTAAATTACAACATAGACAAACTTGTATGAAATATGTTGAATTTGTACCTTTAGAACAACGTCAGATATTCAATGTTACAGTGCCTTCAGAAAGTATACACAACCTTTGACTTTTTTACAGCCTGAATTTAAAATGGAAAAAATTGGCCTGCAAACAATAACCTCATAATGTCAAAGTGGAATTATGTTTTTAGAAATGTATAATAGAAATGTATAATATAAATTGATTATAAATGAAAAACTGAAATGTTGTGAGTCAGTAAGTATTTGAGCCTAAATAAGTTCAAGAGTAAAAATGTGCTTTGCAAGTTACATTAAGTTGCGTCGTGTTTAACATGATTTTGTAATGACTACCATGTCTCTACCCCACACATACAGATAATTGTAAGGTCCCTCAGTCAAACAGTGAATTTCAAACACAGATTCAACCACAAAGACCAGAGAGGTTTTCCAATGCCTCACAAAGAAGGGCACCTAATGGTAGATGGGTTTAAAGAAAGAAAAAAAGCAGACATTGAATAACCCTTTGAGCATGGTGAAGTTATTAATTACACTTTGGATGGTGTATCAATACACCCAGTCTCTATAAAGATATAGGCGTCCTTCCTAACTCAGTTGCAGGAGAGGAAGGAAACCACTTAGGGATTTAATGAGGTCAATGGTGACTTTTACAGACAGTTACAGAGTAATGGCTGTGATAGGAGAAAACTAAGAATGGATCAACAACATTGTAGTTACATTGTAGTTACCACAATACTAACCCAATTGACAAAGAGAAAATAAGGAAGCTTGTACAGAATAAAAATATTCCAAAACATGCATCCTGCTTGCAACAAGGCACAAAATTAATACTGGAAAAATGTGGCAAAGCAATTCACTTTTTTGTCCTGAAAACAAATTGTTATGTTTGAGGCAAATCCAATACAACACATTACTGAGTGCTACTCTCCATATTTTCAAGCATAGTGGTGGTGGCTGCATCATGTTATGGGTATGCTTGTAATCGCTAAGGACTGGGAATGGAGCTAAGCACAGGCAAAATCCTAGAGGAAAACCTGGTTCAGTCTGCTTTCCACCAGACACTGGGAGATGAATTCACCTTTCAGCAGTACAATAACCTGAAACACAAGGCCAAATCCACACTGAAGTTATTTACCAAGAAGACTGTGAATGTTCCTGATAATGTTTCACTTTATGGGGTATGGTGGGTAGATGGGTGAGAGAAAAAAATCATATTTAATCCATTTTAAATTTAGGCTGTAAAACAACCAAATGTGGAATAAGTCAAAGGGTATGAATACTTTCTGAAGGCACTATCAGGGGAAAAAAAGAATAGGCTGGGCAGCACCCCCTGGAGAATTAATCAACAGTATCTACAGCTACCCTTTGGTCTCTCATCCAGGGTCTTAATAACCAAGCCCTGCTTAGCTATGGTATTTGTCATTGACCATTACCAATGTGCTATCGTGAGAATGATTGTTGAGAGGTCTCCACTTAAAGGCGAAATAGATTCACTGTTGCTATTGAAATGATTCCAAAGGATAGGTTTAACAGAGCAAATTAAATGTGACCACACTTCAACACTCACATATCCTCAATGGTGCTATTTAGGCCTATATAGCATTTGCGAAGTCATCAACAGCTATTGTTTCAATTTAACCCAGAATTCGACTGAAAATAAACAATACAATAGACCTAGGGTTTCAAGCTCTGGTTGATTTAAAATGTAATGATATTTAGTCAACTCAACCAAAAATCAACATTTGAAAGAGATGTATTTTCTGCTTGGATAGTTCCATCTGTGCCACTGAATTGGTTTGGCTTTAATTCTAGTTTGTCTACAAAATGAATAATTTAATAACTCAGCAAAAAAAGAAACGTCCTCTCACTATCAACTGCGTTTATTTTCAGCATACTTAACATGTGTAAATATTTGTATGAACATAACAAGATTCAACAACTGAGACATCAACTGAACAAGTTCCACAGACTTGTGACTAACAGAAATTTAATAATGTGTCCCTGAACAAAGGGGGGGTCAAAATCAAAAGTAACAGTCAGTATCTGGTGTGGCCACCAGCTGCATTAAGTACCGCAGTGCATCTCCTCCTCATGTACGGCACCAGATTTGCCTGTTCTTGCTGTGAGATGTTACCCCACTCTTCCACCAAGGCACCTGCAAGTTCCCGGACATTTCTGGGGGGAATGGCCCTAGCCCTCACCCTGCGATCCAACAGGTGCCAGACGTGCTCAATGGGATTGAGATCCAGGCTCTTCGCTGGCCCTGGCAGAACACTGACATTCCTGTCTTGCAGGAAATCACGCACAGAACGAGCTGTATGGCTGGTGGCATTGTCATGCTGGAGGGTCATGTCAGGAGGAGTCTGCAGGAAGGGTACCACATGAGGGAGGAGGATGTCTTCCCTGTAACGCACAGCATTGAGATTGCCTGCAATGACAACAAGCTCAGTCCGATGATGCCTTGACACACCGCCCCAGACCATGATGGACCCTCCACCTCTAAATCGATCCCGCTCCATAGTACAGGCCTCGGTGTAACGCTCATTCCTTCAACGATAAACGCGAATCCAACCATCACCCCTGGTGAAACAAAACCGCGACTCGTCAGTGAAGAGCACTTTTTGCCAGTCCTGTCTGGTCCAGCGACGGTGGGTTTGTGCACATAGGCAACGTTTTTGCCAGTGATGTCTGATGAGGACCTGCCTTACAACAGGCCCACAAGCCCTCAGTACAGCCTCTCTCAGTCTATTGCGGACAGTCTGAGCACTGATGGAGGGATTGTGCGTTCCTGGTGTAACTCGTGCAGTTGTTGTTGCCATCCTGTACCTGTCCCGCAGGTGTGATGTTCGGCTGTACCAATCCTGTGCAGGTGTCGTTACACGTGGTCTGCCACTGTGAGGACGATCAGCTGTTCGTCCTGTCTCCCTGCAGCGCTGTCTTAGGCGTCTCACAGTACGGACATTGGAATTTATTGCCCTGGCGACATCTGCAGTCCTCATGCCTCCTTGCAGCATGCCTAAGGCACGTTCACGCAGATGAGCAGGGACCCTGGGCATCTTTCTTTTGGTGTTTTTCAGAGTCAGTAGAAAGGCCTCTTTAGTGTCCTAAGTTTTCCTAACTTTCATAACTTATTTAAAAAATATCTATTTTTAGTTTAATTAGTTTAATTTTAGTTTAATTATTAATTTGCAGACAATTTTTTTTAATGATCTGTGCCACAGATGGAACTAAGCAGAAGATAAATCACAAATTATATGTTGGATTCACATCTCCAACTCACCCAAAAATACAAGTTAAAGAATGGGATTAAGCCAGTGTCTGTTGCACTTCACAAAATAGATGGCATCATGAGGCAGGAAAATGATGTGGATATATTGAAGCAACATCTCCCAAGCTTTAACTTCCTGACTGATGTCTTGAGATGTTGCTTCAATATATCCACATAATTTTCCTGCCTCATGATGCCATCTATTTTGTGAAGTGCACCAGTCCCTCCTGCAGCAAAGCACCCCACAACATGATGCTGCCACTCCCGTGCTTCAAGGTTGGGATGGTGTTCTTCGGCTTGCAAGCCTCCCCCTTTTCCCTCCAAACATAATGATGGTCATTATGGCCAAATAGTTATATTTTTGTTTCATCAGACCAGAGGATATTTCTCCAAAAAGTACGATCTTTGTCCCCATGTGCACTTGCAAACCGTAGTCTGGCTTTTTGATGGCGGTTTTGGAGCAGTGGCTTCTTCCTTGCTGAGCGGCCTTTCAGGTTATGTCAATATACGACTCGTTTTACTGTGGATATAGATACTTTTGTACCTGTTTCCTCCAGCATCTTCACAAGGTCCTTTGCTGTTGTTCTGGGATTGATTTGCACTTTTCGCAACAAAGTACGTTCATCTCTGGGAGACAGAACGTGTCTTCTTCCTGAGCGGTATGATGGCTGCGTGGTCCCATGGTGTTTATACTTGCGTACTATTGTTTGTACAGATGAACATGGTACCTTCAGGCGTTTGGAAATTGCTCCCAAGGATGAAGCAGACTTGTGGAGGTCTTCAGGTCTGATTTTCCCATAATGTCAAGCAAAGAGGCACTGAGTTTGAAGGTAGGCCTTGAAATACATCCACAGGTACACCTCCAATTGACTCAAATGATGTCAATTGTCCTATCAGAAGCTTCTAAATGCATGAAATCATTTTATGGAATTTTCCAAGCTGTTTAAAGGCACAGTCAACTTAGTGTATGTAAACTTCTGACCCACTGGAATTGTGATACAGTGAATTATAAGTGAAATAATCTGTCTGTAAACAATTGTTGGAAAAATTACTTGTGTCATGCACAAAGTAGATGTCCTAACCAACTTGACAAAACTATAGTTTGTTAACAAGAAATTTGTTGAGTGGTCGAAAAACTAGTTTTAATGAAAACGTCCGACTTCAACTGTAGGTTGTAATCTCATTGATCAACGTCTCAACCAAATATTACCCAATCACCACGGTGAAATGAGGTGGTGTGCCCAGTGTGTTGGCATTTTTAATGAAGAATAATATCTCATTTAATGTATTAGCTGCATTTAAAGACATCGAAACAATTGTTGGAGTGTGAAAATAATAGCTCTTTCCAAAGTCATTCAGTAACTTATTTAATTCAGACTGTTAATCAGTGGATAATCATGAAGTATCTTGTTCACACTGGAGGCCTGTTCAGTTCAGAGCTCAGAGACAGTTCTTAATAGTAGAAGTGCACTTCTCATCTGGGCACGGCTCTGGATAATATACACTGAGGCCTTCTAGCAGTCAGTCAGCACCAACTCCAGTCTCCAGCTCAGTCAGCCATTCCATGCCGCTGTGCTCCACTCATCTCGTCTTATTCCCTTGTATAGAGACACAGTGGTGAGCCTGCTGTTTTGATATTGTATTCCATTTACGAAGTTCACTACCTGGTCATCAGTGCATGGTGGGGACCGTAACTGCTAATCCATACTGTTCCACTCAGCCAATACACACAGACCCCTTAAAGAGAGAGAGAGAGTGTGAGTGTGAGTGTGAGTGTGTGTGTGCTGCACTATTCTTGTGGGGACCAGAAGTCCCCACAAGAATAGTAAAAAAATTTTTTTTTACAAACGGGACATTTTGTTGGTTCCACAAGGTCAAATGCTATTTCTTAGGGGGTTAGGTTTAGGGTTAGGAGCTAGGAGCTAGGTTTAGGGTTAAGGTTAGGTTTTTGGGTTAAGGTAAGAGTACGGGTTAGGTTTAGGGTTTATGGAAAATAGGATTGTAAATGGGACGGAATTGTGTGTCTCCACAAGGTTAACTGTTCAAGACTGTGAGTGTGTGTGTGTCCCTATCTATCACACAGGCCTCATAATCTTCACGTGTCAGCCTCCCTTGGCCCCAAGGTAACCTTACTGTGACATCTAATTCAGTTGGCCCGGCTGGTAATGACTATTGATTTGGATTGTGTTCCTGTTTGAGAGGGAGAGGGACATGGAGGGACTGTGTCTTTTACTGCTTGGTCTGCTCCGTGCGGAGATCCCCCTCACAAACAAACAACTTACCCTCCCCCAACACAATCACCAGTGTCGTCCACCCCCCTTTCCCTCACTTGCTCCGGCCCAGTGGAAGTGCATGTTGTAGGATCGGCATGGTGATTGCTGTCACCAACGCCCAGGGCAGCTGGGGAAATAGGGGGACGTTCATGGGTCTGTGGTGTCCTATGTTGTGTATTTGATTACCTAGTGCCTGGAGCAAGACTAGCTACCATAAACACAGTGAGTGGCACTACCTGACTCCTGACCAACTGACATTAGAACACTTATGCAGTTTTTGTAGCTTTCCTCAGAATAATGTATTGTAGTTTATACTCAATATTATGACTGACTAAAAAGTATGAACACAATTAAATTGATCTCTTACTGTACCTTAATACTACAAAAGAAAACTATCAACTTACATAACATCACTACAATACCATCTTTACATGTTGAATCACTAAAGGAATTGGTTTCAGATGGGAGAATATAATACCGTTTTTTCTTCATTGGCGCCATTAAACTGCCAGCGATATTTTTCATAGGGAATAACCCCCATTCTGAGGTATAGTTTTATTACATGGTAATTTAAGGCATGGTTCGTTCATCACAAGTGTTGCCGTCGGACATGCAAATCAAGCCGTGATATTTTCACTCCTCACAAACCTACACATTATCACATTGTATTATCTACTGTACAGTTTATCTGTTCAGTGAGAGGAGGGGAAAATTCCTTTCATATTTGTATTTGTATTTATTAAGGATCCCTGCCTTGGCAGCAGCTACTCTTCCTGCGGTCCAGCAAAATTAAGGCAGTTACACAATTTAAAAAACATTACAATACATTTATAACAGATTTCACAACACATTAAGTGTGTGCCTTCAGGCCACTACTCTACTACCACATATCTATAACACACAATCCATGTGTATAATGCATGTTATTGTGTGTGTGTGTGTGTGTGTGTGTGTCTGCGCCTATGTTTGTGCACATTTGTGGCCTGCTGGAGGTCATTTTGCAGGGCTCTGGCAGTGCTCCTCCTTGCACAAAGGCGGAGGTAGCGGTCCTGCTGCTGGGTTGTTGCCCTCCTACGGCCTCCTCCACGTCTCCTGATGTACTGGCCTGTCTCCTGGTAGCGCCTCCATGCTCTGGACACTACGCTGACAGACACAGCAAACCTTCTTGCCACAGCTCGCATTGATGTGCCATCCTGGATGAGCTGCACTACCTGAGCCACTTGTGTGGGTTGTAGACTCCGTCTCATTCTACCACTAGAGTGAAAGCACCGCCAGCATTCAAAATTGACCAAAACATCAGCCAGGAAGCATAGGAACTGAGAAGTGGTCTGTGGTCACCACCTGCAGAATCACTCCTTTATTGGGGGTGTCTTGCTAATTGCCTATAATTTCCACCTTTTGTCTATTCCATTTGCACAACAGCATGTGAAATGTATTGTCAATCAGTGTTGCTTCCTAAGTGGACAGTTTGATTTCACAGAAGTGTGATTGACTTGGAGTTACATTGTGTTGTTTAAGTGTTCCCTTTATTTTTTGGAGCAGTGTATAATATTTCATGCGGAAAGAAGTATGTTCAATAGAAAAGTTAAATTAGCAAGTGTGCGTCTTCGTCGCACGCCCACAGACTGATTTCCAACTGTGACTCCCGGTACCAAAACTCAAAATTCTTCCTCGTTTTTGAAGAAACAAGCCTGAAACCTTGAACAAAGACTGTTGATATCTAGTGGAAGCCATAGGAATTGCAATCTGGGAGCTGGAATTGCATAGGACCCATAGCTTTCCATTGAAAGAGCATGGGATCTCAAAAGAAAAGATTTCTGGTTGGTTTTTCTTTGGATTTTCGGCTACCATATCGATTGTTATAGTCTCATACATTATTTTAACATTTCTACAAACTTCAAAGTGTTTTCTATCCAATAATACCATATGTGCATATGCTGGCTTTTGGGCCTGAGTAACAGACAATTTACTTTGGGCACGTCAGTTAGGCGTCAGTCTGCCTGACTGACATGCACCTTCTCGGTTCCCTCTGAACACAGAACACCCCCTTCACACTAACTAACTTGGTCTGCCTAGAACTAGCATATACAGTGGCTTGCGAAAGTATTCCCCCCTTGGCATTTTCCCTATTTTGTTGCCTTACAACCTGGAATTAAAATTGATTATCTTGGGGGTTTGTATCATTTGATTTACACAACATGCCTACCACTTTGAAAATGCAAAATATTTTTTTAATCGGGAAACAAACAAGAAATAAGACAAAAAAACAGAAAACTTGAGCGTGCATAACTATTCACCCCACCAAAGTCAATACTTTGTAGAGCCACCTTTTGCAGCAATTACAGCTGAAAGTCTCTTGGGGTATGCCTCTATAAGCTTCGCACATCTAGCCACTGGGATTTTTGCTCATTCTTCAAGGCACAACTGCTCCAGCTCTTTGAAGTTGGATGGGTTCCGCTGGTGTACAGCAATCTTTAAGTCATACCACAGATTCTCAATTGGATTGAGTTCTGGGCTTTGACTAGGCCATTCCAAGACATTTAAATGTTTCCCCTTAAACCACTTGAGTGTTGCTTTAGCAGTATCCTTTGGGTCATTGTCCTGCTGGAAGGTGAACCTCCGTCCCAGTCTCAAATCTCTGGAAGACTGAAACAGGTTTCCCTCAAGAATATCCCTGTATTTAGCCCCATCCATCATTCTTTCAATTCTGACCAGTTTCCCAGTCCCTGCTGATAAAAAACATCCCCACAGCATGATGCTGCCACCACCGTGCTTCACTGTGGGGATGTTGTTCTCGGGGTGATGAGAGGTGTTGGGTTTGCGCCAGACATAGCATTTTCCTCGATGGCCAAAAAGCTACATTTTAGTCTCATCTGACAAGATGAGACTCATCTCATCTGACTCATCTGACAATACCTTCTTCCATATTTTGGGGGAGTCTCCCACATGCCAGTTGGCGAACACCAAACGTGTTTGCTTATTTTTTTCTTTAAGCGATGGCTTTTTTTCTGGCCACTCTTCCATAAAGCCCAGCTCTGTGGAGTGGGCTTTACTGCTTAAAGTGGTCCTATGGACAGATACTCCAATCTCCATTGTGGAGTTTTGCAGCTCCTTCAGGGTTATCTTTGGTCTCTTTGTTGCCTCTCTGATTAATGCTCTCCTTGCCTGGTCCGTGACTTTTGGTGGGCGGCCCTCTTTTGGCAGGTTTGTTGTGGTGCCATATTCTTTCAATTTTTTAATAATGGATTTAATGGTGCTCCGTGTGATGTTCAAAGTTTCCGATCTTTTTTTATAACCCTACCCTGATCTGTACTTCTCCACAACTTTGTCCCTGACCTGTTTGGAGAAGTCCTTGGTCTTCATGATGCCGCTTGCTTGGTGGTGCTCCTTGCTTAGTGGTGTGGCAGACTCTGGGGCCTTTCAGAACAGGTGTATATATACTGAGATCATGTGACACTTAAATAAAGTTCACCTGTGTGCAATCTAACTAATTATGTGACTTCTGAAGGTAATTGGTTGCACCAGATCTTATTTAGGGGCTTCATAGCAAAGGGGGTGAATAGATATGCACGCACCACTTTTCCGTTTTACATTTTTGTAATTTTTTTGAAACAAGTTTGTTTTCCATTTCACTTCACCAATTTGGACTATTTTGTGTATGTCCATTACATGAAATCCAAATAAAAATCTATTTAAACTACAGGTTGTAATGCAACAAAATAGGAAAAATGCCAAGGGGGATGAATACTTTTGCAAGGCACTGTACCGTAGACCTACTAATTTACAGTCTGTATATTTTTTACCAATAAACTGAAAGAGATTAAATTATACCCTATATGTGTTTGTTTTAGTCTTGGTTTTCTCCCAATATGGAGAGAGTACGGTTGGGTGAGTGGTCACCGGTCAGACATGCTAAACACCCCCCCTCCTCAACATTTGCACATACAATATACACACATACTGGCTCTAAATAACTAACAGACAGACAGAGACACTCTCTCTGCCTAGAAGGCACATATACACAACACAAAACAGACTCTCTCTCTCTCTGTCATATATCCCTCCGTGTGGGTGGGTGGTCAGGGAGGCTCAGCTCAGTTGCCAGGCAGAGGGGTCAGAGCGGTAATGAGATGCTTTGAGAGAGAGTGACAGGGGTGTGCATGTGTAAATAATCTATTAATTAAAGGGAGGAGTGGAATGAATAGGAAACCTTTTCCTGTGATATCTTCATCCTTCCATCCTCCCCTCCCCCCCACTCCTCCTCTCACACTCTCCAGGTTCACACAGATCCACAAAGAGTCGTTTATTGGGAGATTAAAGCCAAATCTTCTAGATTGCTGTATAAAAAGGTAATTTGCAATATTAAACTGACTTTTATCTATATGCAAATGACTCCCCTCCTCCACTGATTTGAATAATTTATGTGAAGGTTTGAAAGTGAGGTGGGTGTCTCTTGCCGTCGAAAGATAACCCAGTTAGGCTATAAAGGAAACTATTAACATTTTTTTTTTTACCAGAGTTTATTTCTTTCAATTACAGCAATTGCTTTCCTCTGGTTTGAGCTGTGGCAGCCAACGTTATGTTATTGCACTGTTTCTCTGTGAATATTTTGCCTGTGGGGCTTTCACCGGGTAGAGTAATGTCAATATCAGGTGCTCGGCTCATTCCTCAAGCCTCTGTCAAACCTCTTGTCACACATCAAGACGTCATGCCTCTCAGACATGGGGACATGGGTAATTTCATCTCACGTCGAAGATGTTTGTTGTCGTGTGTCGGCTCTTACTAGCTATGACTCCTGTTCCCTTCAATAGCCCAGGCATCACTCTTCTGTCTGTCACATGACCAGAGTGGTACAGGGACGGTCCAGGGAAAGAGACACCTCAAAGTAAAGACACTTTTATGTTGATGAGTGGTGGTAGAAGACTGGCTCTTTGTACCTTCTGCCATCATGCTTACAATGAGGTGAAGTCTCTCTCCTGCTGTTATTAAGACTCCAGCCACCCTAGTCATAGACAGTACTCTCTGCTACCGCACGGCAAATGGTACCAGAGGGCCAAGTCTAGGTCCAAGAGGCTTCTAAACAGCTTCTACCCCCAAGCCATAAGACTCCTGAACAGCTAATCAAATGGGGCGGCAGGTATTCTAGTGGTTAGAGCGTTGGACTAGTAACCGAAAGGTTGCAACATCGAATCCCCGAGCGGACAAGGTAAAATAATCTGTCGTTCTGCCCCTGAACAAGGCAGTTAACCCACTGTTCCTAGGCTGTCATTGAAAATAAGAATTTGTTCGGCTGCAATCCCGGTAACGGGATGATATGACAACAAGCCAGTGAAAGTGCAGGGCGCCAAATTCAAAACAACAGAAATCTCATAATTAAAATTCCTCAGACATACATGTGTCTTATACCATTTTTAAGGTAATCTTGTTGTTAATCCCACCAAAGTGTCCGATTTCAAATATGCTTTTCAGCGAAAGCACTACAAACGATTATGTTAGGTCACACCAAACCACAATAAGCACAGCCATTTTTCCAGCGAAAGATAGCAGTTAATCACTAACCTTTTATGATTTTCATCAGATGACACTCATAGGACTTCATGCTACACAATACATGCATTTTTTTGTTTGATAAAGTTCATATTTATATAAAAAAATCTGAGTTTACATTGGCGCGTTACATTCACTAGTTCCAAAAACATCCAGTGATAGTGCATAGCCACATCGTTTCAACAGAAATACTCACAGAAATGATAATACAAGTTATACACATGGAATTATAGATATACCTCTCCTTAATGCAACCGCTGTGTCAGATTTAAAAAAAACTTTACGGAAAAAGCAAACCATGCAATAATCTGAGACGGAGCTCAGAACAATAGTAAAATTAGCCGCCATGTTGGAGTCAACAGAAACCAGAAAATACATAATAAATGTTTCCTTACCTTTGATGAACTTCATCAGAATGCAGTCCTAGGAATTTCAGGTCCACAATAAATGCTTGATTTGTTCGATAATGTCCGTTATTTATGTCCAATTAGCTACTTTGGATAGCGCATTTGGTAAACAATTCCAAAGTCACAAAGCGCGTCCACTATAACGTGACGAAATGTCCAAAAGTTCCGTAACAGTCAGTAGAAACATGTCAAACGATGTATTGAATCAATCTTTAGAATGTTGTTAACATACATCTTGAATAAGGTTCCAACTGGAGAATTACATTGACTTCAGTTGAGCGATGGAACGGAGCTGCCTCTCACGTGAATGCGCGTGTTCAATGTGTGGTCACCTCATGGCAGTGGTGAATCATTCCTGTCTCCATGCAATAATCTGAGACGGAGCTCAGAACAATAGTAAAATTAGCCGCCATGTTGGAGTCAACAGAAACCAGAAAATACATAATAAATGTTTCCTTACCTTTGATGAACTTCATCAGAATGCAGTCCTAGGAATTTCAGGTCCACAATAAATGCTTGATTTGTTCGATAATGTCCGTTATTTATGTCCAATTAGCTACTTTGGATAGCGCGTTTGGTAAACAATTCCAAAGTCACAAAGCGCGTCCACTATAACGTGACGAAATGTCCAAAAGTTCCGTAACAGTCAGTAGAAACATGTCAAACGATGTATTGAATCAATCTTTAGAATGTTGTTAACATACATCTTGAATAACGTTCCAACTGGAGAATTACATTGACTTCAGTTGAGCGATGGAACGGAGCTGTCTCTCACGTGAACGCGCGTGTTCAATGTGTGGTCACCTCATGGCAGTGGTGAATCATTCCTGTCTCCTTCGGCCCCCCTTCACATTAGAGTCATCAGACAAAGTTCTATTGACTTCTAGTGGAAGCTGTAGGAAGTGAAAACTCATCCATATCTCGCTGTAATTTCAATGGGATCTTGGTTGAAAATCTACCAGCCTCAGAAAAAATCCAAACAGGAAGTGGAACTTCTCAGGTTTTTGCCTGCCATATGAGTTCTGTTATACTCACAGACATAATTCAAACAGTTTTAGAAACTTCAGAGTGTTTTCTATCCAATACTAATAATAATATGCATATATTAGCAACTATGACTGAGGAGCAGGCCGTTTACTCTGGGCACCTCTGTGCACCTTTAATCCAAGCTACTCAATACTGCCCCTGCAGCCATAAGAAGTTAACTGACTTACCTAGTTAAATAAAGGGAAAAAATAAAATGGCTACCCAGACTATTTGCACTGCCCCTCCCCCCTCTTCTAAGCTTCTGTTATTATCTATGCATAGTCACTTTAATAACTCTCTAATAATATTACCTTGACACCGATAGCCCCGCTATTGTTATTTACTGCTGCTCTTTAATTATTTCTTATCTCTTACTTTTTTTTAGGTATTTTCTTATTTTCTTACTGCATTGTAGGTTAAGGGCTTGTAAGTAAGCATTTCACTGTAAGGTTGTATTACCAAATACCTGTTGTATTCGGCGCATGTGACAAATACAATTTGATTTGATTTACTGAACTGTTGTAGAGTCCATCTTTATTCCCTTCACTACACTGAGATGACCAAATCATAGTTGTTAGTTATATAATTAGCTTGTGACAGTCTACTGTTACAGTACAGAATATGTAGGCCCGCATGTCAATACCACTGGCGTGTGTCTGTACATTTGATCTATTTTAAGAGCTCTCTGTCTGTTCCTAATTTGATTTGATGAAACGCGAATATACATCTTCCCCTTGTTCTAAAAAAAACACAAACTCCACCGGGGAATGATCTCATCTACTCAAAGAGGTCAAAGGGCAATGAACAGCCATAGTCTTAGACTCACTCCCAAAGGGAAATGTACTTCAAACACTGATGTCTTCCCAATCCATACCATTCCGATTGCGTACTGTTATGAATGGGGAGTAAGGATAGAAATAGTCACATTTTGTACACATTTTGTACACAATCACCAAGTTACAGTATGCCCTTTGTCCATCCCGTATTCACCTCAGCTTAAACAAACTTGTCTGTCTTTCAAAAAACCTTCTCTTTATATCTTCTAATGTTATTATCATTCACAACAGGGGCATACAAACCCCATTTTTGTCATCAATTATATGCATTCAGTTAATGTCAATGTACCATAGCAGCTACACTTACTCCTGAGAATGCCTGTTTAAGACATAGACACTGTAACAGTGAGAGATTTATACGACCGGCTCTAAAGGTTGGACAAAGGTTCATCTCAACGCTGGTCGCTAATTGAGGATTGTACATGTACATCATCTCTTTCTCTCCACTATTTTGGCAGAATGACATGTGGCCAATGGCCCACCAGTGTTCTCAGAGGATCGTTCTGTTATGGTGCGATGACATCAGTGTGTGAGGTGAGGTCACCATAGTGATGATCTTATCTCCCAGAAGGATATATTAGGGAACAATAACACGTTTAATATCCTGCTCTTTAGGATGGGACCTATTCTCCTCCTCCTGCTCCTTGCCCTCCTCTTCCTCCTCATCCCCCGCGGCGGAGCCAGAGTAAAAGCCCCAACCAGAAAGACATTACTGATATTATCACATCTCAATATTTTTCATCCTTTATAATTTGATCCACAGCTCTGGTCTTGTGCTGTTTGCTTTGATCTTTATCCTGGTTCTCCTCATATGTGAAGCTGATCTGACAATATGACAGAACGAGGGGATATGTGTCTCAACATTCTGTCATCTAACCTTTACTACCTCAAAATTAATTTCAGCTATATGGAAGAAATAATCTCAAACTCAAAGTAGTAATCAAATTGATGGTACCAGGGATCTAAAAGTCTTTTCGCCCTCAAAATGCTGGCAGAGATGCAGCATCTCTGTATTATGTTTAAAGTATATCATTGTAAGCTAATATAATGCTGTTTATTCACAGTGACAAGTGGTTTGGTGGGCATTAGGACCTGCTGCTGTCGCATCTCAACTGGTTTCCTGTATTAGGTCTTGTATGGCACGGTCTCAAACAAGGTCTCCGTGGCTACCGATTTCAAAACAAAACAGCCTAATTGGTTGTTCGTTAATAGGTTTATTTCAGGCACATGCTTGGGTGCCTTTATTGTAGCTTACAGGGTCTTGCTCTACAAGGGCATTTGTGAAAGAGGATGATAAGAACTACACAGGGAATATCAGAGAGAGAGAGAAAGAGAGAGAGAATAATCACACTAAATACAAGACATTGAAAAGAAAGACACACATCTTTGTGGCTATTTGCCTTCGATTGGGAGGCATATTTTAGACGGTGTTATTTTATCGTTGCCTAGGAAATGCTTGCTGGATCCATGAGAAACCTGTAGATGTAATATGGTCTCATTTGGAGAGCTAGTACAACTGAAGCAAATATTTGTATAATAAACAATCTATTTGTTTACAGAACGAACAAACGTTCTCTTAACCATCAAGCCAGGGTCAAAACATTGAATACTGGATGTATACATAGCAACACAATCATCTGTGTCTGTCTGTGCAGGAAGGAACTGGTGACACTTGAGGGGAAGAATATCACGCATATTTACTGTCTCTGGCTTAAAAGGATCAATGGGAACACAATTACTGAGCCTTACTTATGGCTGCGTCCCCCGCTGTGGTGGGGTTAGGACTTGAAGAGTTACTTAATATTAGTCTGGCATTGTTAACAGCAAACATTCAGCTTGGAATTAACACACTGAGGCTGTCAGAGTGAGGAGAGAAAGGAGAATCAAATAGCATCAATGGGGATTCTCTGTAAAGCAGCGAAGTGGATTTTTGCCTGTGGAAATATCTAATTGTGAGACTAGCAGAATTCATTGAGATGTTTTCAATCTCCACCTAGTCCTTCTAGGGACTTCAGTGACAAAAGAATAACGAATGGACAGAATGGACAGAATACACGAGCCGCACTGCAGAAACCCACACTGAGAAAATACAACCTTTCATAAAAAATACACTATACAATGCATAAAAAATTATGTGTTCCTCTCTCTCTCCCCCTTCTCTCTCTCTCTCTTCTTCTCCCCCCTCTCTCTCTGGACTAGAGGGAAAGAAGGAACCATTAGCTTTCCTTCCTCCCATTATTAAACAGTTTTACTTACGCTTTTCGGATCCCTGTTGATAAGAAAGATATGATGTCATGTTATGTTTTTGTTCAGTTATGTTTTTTGTTCTAAACATAACTGTTGCTTCGCAGTCAGACAGTAATTCATCGAGTCATCTAATCTAACCCCCTGCGGTGAGACCATACTCTCTGGAGAAATGTCTATGTGCTGTGACTAACTGGGAGAATTTGACTTGAGAAAAGCATTTCCTCATTTATAAAAGAGACCACATTCCTATATGAATGTGTTTAATAGGTGTGGTCAGTAGGATCAGTACTGTAAATATAAGACCTGACCATCACAAGGTTTCTGTGACTTAGCGTGTACATGTGCATGTTTGCGCGCCTGCATACATACATACTAGCTTGCATATCTATTTTCGCTATGTATGTGTGAGCGAGAGACCATGTGCAGACACAGTACATGCAATGCCTTGAGCTATGCCAATATCACTGTTATTAGAGGTGGAGCTTTTCATAAATCTATCCATAGGCATAACTGTGGAGATGGAATGCCAATTCTCCTTGAAGGACACTGAGCTTTTCTCCAACAGATGGGCTGATAACAACTTGACAGAACCAAGGCTGACCTAGAATACAAGGCTGACATGCCGTTTGCATTGATGTAATACATGCATCTGTATTACTCCAATGTGTTTGGCGACTGGCATTTGCAATCAGTGTGTTCAGGCTCATACAAGAGCAAATATTATAGACAGGGGGGAGAAGAGCAGCCAAAAATACACAAAAGGAATTTCATTGGGTAAATTGAATGAGTGGAATGTCTGGCATATTACATGTCAGTAATACCAGAGAAACAGGCCAAAAAGTGATTACAATTGTGTTATGACTTACATGCTGACTACATCGGCCAAGCACGTGCGTCCGTCCGTGTGTGCCATCGTGCAAATGTTGATTGTGTCCATCCTCACCAGACGTGCTCATGACACTCAGGTTTAAATATCAAAACCAACTGTGAACCAACTATATTAATTTGGGGGCAGGTCAAAAAACACATGAAACATTGATGAACATTTTGCTAGCTAGCTGTTTGTAGCTAGTTTGTCCTGGGAGATGAACATTGGGTTATTTTACCTGACATGCATTGTCACGCCCTGACCTTAGAGATCCTTTTTATTCTCTATTTTGGTTAGGTCAGGGTGTGACTAGGGTGGGTAGTCTAGTTTTTTCATTTCTATGTTGGCCTGGTATGGTTCCCATTCAGAGGCAGCTGTCTATCGTTGTCTCTGATTGGGGATCATATTTAGGCAGCCGTTTCCCACAGTTTTTTTGTGGGATCTTGTTTTTGTGTAGCTGCCTGTGAGCAGCCCAGAATGTCACGTTTCGTTTTCTTCTGTATTGTTTTTGGTGAGTTTCATATTTATTAAACATGTGGAACTCTAAGTACGCTGCGCCTTGGTCCATTCATTCAGACGAGCGTGACAGAAGATCCCACCACCCACGGACCAAGCAGCGTGCCCAGGAGGAGCAGGGATCCTGGGCCTGGGAGGAAAGCCAGGAGTGGAGGACATCCTGGACGTGGGACGAAATCATAGCAGGAGACAGAAGCCTGCCATGGAAGCAGGCGGCGGTAGCGAAGGAGCAACAGCGACGACGCCGGGGTTCGCGGCCACAAAGACAGCCCAATTTTTGTGGGGGGAGGCACACGGGGTGGTCGGCGGAGCCGAAGTGTGAACCAGAGATAACCTGGGAGGAGGTAGAGAGGTGGTCGGTCGACCCAGGGAGAGTGCCAGAGCCCGCCTGGGAGTCAATAGAACAGTGCGAGGAGGGATACCGGAGAATGGAGTTGGCGAGGAGTATGTCACCAGTCCGGTGCAATCTGTGCCGGTCCCACGCATCAGGCCTCCAGTACGCCTCCATGGCCCGGAGCCTCCTGTGACGATCCACGGTCCGGTTCCTCCGGCGACGATCTATGGGTCCGGAGTCCCCGGCGACGATCCACGGTCCAGAGCCTCCGGCGATGATCCACGGTCCGGTTCCTCCGGCGACGATCCACGGTCCAGTTCCTCCGGCAACGATCCACGGTCCGGTTCCTCCGGCGACGATCCACGGTCCGGTTCCTCCGGCGACGATCCACGGTCCGGTTCCTCCGGCGACGATCCACAGTCCGGAGCTTCCGGCGACGATCCACAGTCCGGAGCTTCCGGCGATGACCTACGGTCCGGAGTCCCCGGCGACGATCCACGGGCCGGTTCCTCCGGCGACGATCCACGGTCCGGAGCTTCCGGCGACGATCTACGGTCCGGAGTCCCCGGTCGACGATCCGGTTCCTCCGGCGACGATCCACGGTCCGGTTCCTCCGGCGACGATCCACGGTCCGGAGCTTCCGGCGACGATCTACGGTCCGGAGTCCCCGGTCGACGATCCGGTTCCTCCGGCAACGATCCACGGTCCGGTTCCTCCGGCGACGATCCACGGTCCGGAGCCTCTGGCGACGATCCCCGCACGAGAGTCGCCGCCGAAGCTGGCGGATCCGCGAGCGGAGCGGGTTCTACGTCCCGCATCTGAGCCGCCACCGAGGCTAGATGCCCACGTCTCAAATAGAACCAAGTTTGGCTATGCAGACTCTCATTCACGCATTCAAGCGTTGTGGGTGAAATTATTAAATAACATGTATGTATAGATGTATTTTGCAACGCTCGCGCAAGCAATGTGGCCGGTGAGGTTTGCATGTTAGTCTTCTTCAAGATGTGTGAAACCACGCATTCAAGATGTGTGAAACCACGCATTCAAGATGTGTGAAACCACGCATTCAAGATGTGTGAAACCACGCATTCAAGATGTGTGAAACCACGCATTCAAGATGTGTGAAACCACGCATTCAAGATGTGTGAAACCACGCAATCACCTCATTGAACACCGTTTTGTCTTCTTCTTTCAGAATAAAACACACAAACACATATCCTGGTCACTTGAAAACAATTGTTGTATTCTCACATTTTGAAAGCTTTAATAATAATATGAATTCTTTATCATATGAAGGATCTGATATCTGATAGACTTTCAAATATAAATTTCCTCCATCAGGAAGGAAACATTTCATTGATGTATTAAATAAATGTATTAAATAAAAAGCCTTGTTTAAGACACAAACAGTCAAAAAATTGAGCAAGAAAATCACTAAGAACACAAAATAAAAAATAAAAAAAAAGCCACATTTTGTGAAACCTCCCTTGTCTGTGATTATTCTCAGCGTACACATTAGAGGATGTTGGTAATCATGTGTAATGTGCAGTTGGGAGCTGAACAGGAGAAAAGGTGAATCTGAGGAAACCTTTACCAGGGGAGCCTGGATCACAATTAACTGTATGGTATGGTGTGTGTGTGTGTGTGTGTGTGTGTGTGTGTGTGTGTGTGTGTGTGTGTGTGTGTGTGTGTGTGTGTGTGTGTGTGTGTGTGTGTGTGTGTGTGTGTGTGTGTCCGAGGCATTTGCATCATTTTTTGGGGGTGAAACAACATCTGATCTCAAGCAAGATAAAAATTTAAAAAAAGTAATGAGCCTAAAATAACCCCAATTAACGCCTTATATTGGCTTAATGTTCACGGCAGAAGCAAATAAACTTTGACCCATCGTAAAAAATGTGGCAAAGGATTTTCAGCTAATTAAAAATGTGTCTGTAAAATGAGTTTTTAGCACTCATTTTGTTAGCTGATAGTCTCTTGCTTGGATTGTGTCTATGATGTACGTCAGCGGAACAGTGCTAAGCACCAACATTTCCACCAAAGTTTTGTTCTCAGAAAGTGTTCACAACAATAATATAATACAAAGTAGTTTGAGCCTTCCACACACAAGTATCTAGTCATAGAGAGAGATGAGAGTTCAAAGCATAACAAAACTGAATTGATTATTTATCTTTGTGAGATTCTCCAGCTAGCACATTTGGTTGCTTGGAAGTTATGGGAATGTGGGTTTTTGGTTTCACATTGATTCTGGGAACGAAATCATACGTTTCCTGACTGGTAAAACTGAACATTATTTTAACAGAAATTAACATTTTATTTCCAGGTTGCAGGGAGGTACTGAGAACATTTTACTATGGTTCCCTGAAAGTTTTCCTGTGAGTTTTTTTTAACATTCCGAGAACTAATATTTTAGGTAATTATAAGGTAATTCAATAACACTCTGAAAACATGTTTCGATAAGACTTTTAATAACACTGCTAGCTTAAATGAACTGTTTTGAACTCCAAGCACAGATAGGACACATGGAAATGAATTTGCTTAGACATTAATCATTCATCTTTTTTTATTGTGGTCAGTGAGATTCAAACCTATAATCTTCTGTCCTCTATCAATCAAAATAGTCTACTGCGCCACCAGGATGGAGCTAGCATGCCATTTTTTTGTCATACAAAGCTATTAATTTTAGTCTATTCAAACAGCCCATTTCAAAGGAAACTAGCAACAATCAGGTGTGGCCAATTAGTGTGTGCGGCCAGCACACCTGAACACACTTAGCAAGATAGAGGATAGAGAGACTTTGTTCACGCTTTCAACAGAATGTATATGTTTTTAAATTACATCCTTAGAATGTTCTTTGAACGTTACCAATGTTTTCTTGTGGTTTTATGGAACGCTTTCTTAATGTTCTTAGAAAATGACTTTAAATACAACCACGAGGAAACCTGCTGAACATTTTATGCTGAAGTACTGACATTCCCACAAAATAATGTTGTTTCTTAATGTTCTCTGAACAATTTGAGAACATTGCTTTATATAGAACCATAAGGAAGCCTGTTTTGTTTCTTTACATATGTACTTTTAGAATATTATTGCCTGTCTGTAATCTGAACCACTCACAGAAAAAAAAGGAAACCTGTAGGAAACCTTATCCTGAAGTACTGAAATCCACACCTAACCAACATATGGTTCTCAGAATGTTATGTGCTAGCTGGGCATCCTGTACCATTCCCAGAACATTGTGTAAAGGTTGTATGCAAAATAACTATAGGACAACCAAGCTCTCAATAAGCTGTAAGAAGCATATGGTTCTCAGAATTCTATGTGCTAGCTGGGTCACAATCTAACATTTATAAAAATGATCAATGAATTCCACTCTTTTGAGACTGCATAGAAGGGTTTAAAAAGTACATGATGTTTCCCATTGGATATTGTATTTTGGCTAGATTTGTTTTAACCCTAATTTGGTCACTATATCTTTATTATCTTCCTTGGTGGACAGACTGTTTGATCGATTTGTGAGAGACTGAAGGGGAATTGCCATGGCAATTAGACAAAGCTTTAGTCTCCTGCATGAAGAGAAACATAGTCCGACTGTGGGGATGCTATGACAACATCAGAGAAAACAAAATCAAGACAAAACACCATGTTCAATGCAGATATATCCTCTCTTTCTCTTCTCACAGACACGCACGCACGCACGCACGCACGCACGCACGCACGCACGCACGCACGCACGCACGCACGCACGCACGCACGCACGCACGCACGCACGCACGCACGCACGCACGCACGCACGCACGCACGCACGCACGCACGCACGCACGCACGCACGCACGCACGCACGCACGCACGCACGCACGCACGCACGCACGCACACACACACACACACACACACACACACACACACACACACACACACACACACACACACACACACACACACACACACACACACACGCACACACACACGCACATACAGTCTCATTCAACTCACACTGTTATTGTGCAGATTACTGTCAGTATGGCCTGCATCGGGGAGGCATAGCAGAGCGGGAATTCGTGGAGTGCAGGGTGAGTGTGTGACACTCCAGAGCCATGTGTGTGTATGCATACGTGCATGTGTGTGTGCATGTCCGCAGCTAAATCAGTGGAGCTGCGAGGGCTGTTTGAACAGTGAGCCTAGGGGATAATCCCAGGGTCATTCTTCATCCCCACAGGGAGGGATGGATCCCCCAGCATGGGCACACACACTACAGCATGGGCACACTATCCCTCCAACCTCTACCTCATCGCTCAATCTCATTCTTCCTCTCTCGCTATCTCTTTCCATATCGCTCTCTCTTATCCTTTCTCAATCTAGCGCTCACTTTTTTCTCATACCTCCCCTGTTTGCACTCTGTCCCTCCCCATCCTCTCTTTTGCCTTCCTTCTCTCCGTCTCTATCTCTTTCACTCTCTTCATGTCTCCATCTCTCACTTATGTTTCATACCTCCCATGCTTGCACTCTCTCTCCTCATCCTTTCTTTCTTTCTCCCTCCTTCTACCCTTTCCCCTCTTTCTCTCTGTCACTATCTCCCTCCCTCTCCCCATCTCTCTCCCCAAGCTTCCAGCGGTGTGGTGCGGTGGGGGATCAGTCGTGTGGCCTTTTATCCTTCTGGTTTCCAAGTACTGAGACGTCTAAGGGTCATTGACTACACAGCGTAGTGTCTCAGTTTGCCAGGCTGCAGCCTGTACATCATCCCACAGTACATTGAGTCTGTCCCCTCTGCTAGGCCCAGGCCCACTGTGGTCTACAACACCATAATGACACTCTGCTTCACTCTGCTTCTCCACAGTCCAACACCACAGAGACAGCTTTACACCACACAGGGCTCTAAAGGGGATTGATGGGCTCGGCGGGAAGATTCTAGAACACACTGTTGACCACATGCCCAGTTCTTTTACCTATTGTTATTGTTCGTTATGGATACATTTGATTTGGGCGGTTTTGGGGTTCTTATTGCTAGAAACAGGACACAGGGCTGTTTTCATATGAACTCCACAGATGAAGCATTACTTGGAACAGTCACAGGGACAGCAGGTGGAGTGATTTATATATTTTGTTACGTTAGTCAAACTTGCAATTTCACAGAAAGCAAAGATAATTTCATGATTTCATACAAACATTGAGTCTCTTCATAGCCACTGTACGGTGGTGGTGATGGATGGTAATGATGATGGTGGTGGTGATGATGATGGTGACGACGATGATGCTGGTGGTAATGATGACGATGGTGATGATATTTAGTGATGTTGAAACGTTAATGCCAGGAGCACCTGAGCTAAACATCAGACCAGGGTGTAATGCATCACTCCACCTGCTGTCCCTGTAACTGTTGTGTCTGTGGTCAATGGGCCTGCCAATAATTCCACACCGCCTCCCAGAGCCCCAAAGAGTGGTCCATTTGCCTTGTGAGCTAATCACTTCCATTAGCATTTATCAGCACCGTCTATCAGGGGACCACTTTGGTAGCATCTGCTTTATGCTGCCTGCCTGTGCTCTAAAAGGGAGGACGCTCCATCCTGCAGGCCCAGGCGGCTCCAGAGCAGAGGGAAGGTAGCGCCAGCCAGGGTTCATTCATTTATGGCTTTTGGGGCACACTGCGGTATTAGCTGCAGCTAAAAGGCTTTTCCCCACAAATCTGCTAAAAACAATGGTATTACCAGACTAAATGCAAGCCATGATGGGGCCCTTGGTTCATTTGAACCTCTCTCACACACACACTCACTCTCTCTCTCTCTCTCTCTCTCTCCCTCCCCCTGAACATCACCCTCATTTAGTGTAGCAAAAAAACATGGCCATTTCATTCTGGCAGATTTGGATGATTTGGATAATGCAGTGCCTGGGCAAAACCCTTGACAGGGAAGGCTGGTAGCCAGGCACCGAGCGAACCCTGAACTGATGCTTGGTGGCACCACCGGGCAGAGGGCCAGGCCAGACTCAGTTGAAAAGATGGAGAAATTTAATTATTGAAGACATGATGCCACAGACATCCTAGTTCCTTCCCACAGGATGATTCTATTAAGGAAGCAAATAAGATTTTATACTTTTATACAGCTATTGGATTTAGTTCTAACTGCCTCGGCCACATACATTCAGCAGCTGGAGCTAATTTCTTGTATCTACGGTATGCATATAACAGCTTTTGGGGGAATTATCTGAAGTCACGAGACAGTGATACAGTATATTGTTCCGTTTTGGAAGCTTCCCAGTTAGAACTTAGGCAGGGGGAAATGAATGAAAAAAGACTCCAGCTCCATTTCAATCATGATTTCTAAAACAACAGTATCCTGCCTTCCCTGTGACGAGTGAGATTGAATAGGGGTTGGTGGTCAGAGGTACTAGAGTGTGGACTGTGCCGAGGACCGATCCCTATTGAATATACAATACCTAGTGAATATACAATACCTAGTGAATATACAATACCTAGTGAATATACAATACCTAGTGAATATCTACTTATGAGTGTGGCAGAGCACATTTACCAACATGTATGTTTCATGCACATCACATAGCAACAATGTCATTCCATGCGCCAAAATATTTCCCTCACATGATCTATTCTACATTGTGTCTCCTACTTCAACACCATTGATGGTAATCTATTGCTTTAGTCAAATGAGGTTTCTTATACTCAGCTGGCCCCTCCCTGGATTTTGTGTTAAACGCTCTACAACAAAGCTTTCTTAGTGTCCAACAAGCTTTCTCTGCCCTTAACCTTGTTCTGAACACCTCCAAAACAAAGGTCATGTGGTTTGGTAAGAACAATGCCCCTCTCCCCACCGGCGTGATTACTACCTCTGAGGGTTTAGAGCTTGAGGTAGTCACCTCATACAAGTACTTGGGAGTATGGCTAGATGGTACACTGTCCTTCTCTCAGCACATATCAAAGCTGCAGGCTAAGGTTAAATCTAGACTTGGTTTCCTCTATCGTAATCGCTCCTCTTTCACCGCAGCTGCCAAACTAACCCTGATTCAGATGACCCTCCTACCCATGCTAGATCACAGAAACGTAATTTATAGATCGACAGGTAAGTGTGCTCTCGAGCGGCTAGATGTTCTTTACCATTCAGCCTTCAGATTTGCTACCAATGTTCCTTATAGGACACATCACTGCACTCTTTACTCCTCTGTAAACTGGTCATCTCTGTATACCCGTTGCAAGACCCACTGGTTGATGCTTGTTTATAAAACCCTCTTAGGCCTCACTCCCCCCTATCTGATATACCTACTGCAGCCCTCATCCTCCACATACAACACCCGTTCTGCCGGTCACATTCTGTTAAAGGTCCCCAAAGTACACACATCCCTGGGTCACTCGTCTTTTCAGTTCACTGCAGCTAGCGACTGGAACGAATTGCAAAAAAACACTCAAACGGGACCGTTTTATCTCCATCTCTTCATTTAAAGACTCAATCACAGACACTCTTACTGGCAGTTGTGGCTGCTTCGCGTGATTTATTGTTGTGCCTTTGTGCTGTTGTCTGTGCCCAATAATGTTAGTACCATGTTTTGCTGCTGCCATGTTGTGTTGCTACCATGCTGTGTTATCATGTGTTGCTGCCATGCTATGTTGTTGTCTTAGGTCTCTAAACAAAAAACACAATCCTGTTTTTTGTTTAGTGTGTTCCATTCACCTACAGGTAGTAGCTAGTATACTAGGAATGCTATCAAACCCATGTCCCCATGGCCTCTGAGAGACAAGGAAAGGAAGAGGTTCATTCACAGAAGTGACTGCCAACAGCTAATACAAGGGGAGCGAGAGAAGCCGGTGTTAAGGGAAACTCTGGGAACTCTGTCATCCGGTGAAGAATCGACTTTGTCAAGGGGATTAACATGGTGGCCAAGTTAACAACAAACAGACAGAAAGAGAGAGAGACAAAGAGGGAGAGAGAGAGAGAGAGAGAGAGAGAGAGAGAGAGAGAGAGAGAGAGAGAGAGAGAGAGAGAGAGAGAGAGAGAGAGAGAGAGAGAGAGAGAGAGAGAGAGAGAGAGAGAGAGAGAGAGAGAGAGAGAGAGAGAGAGAGAGGTGAAGGAGGAAAAGCAATTACAAGTGCTTGACAAGACAGCTGTGCTAGTAGTGCATTGGGAGGGAGACGTCTGTGGTGACACACACACACACACACCTGCGATAGACATGGCCTTAAAGAGACATTTGAGGGGGAAGAGATGTTTTGATCAAAGCTTTGCCTCCTGGAATGCCAGTGTCAAGGTAATTCTCCCAGGTACTGTGTTCTTCAAAGCGGACTCGCTGTGAGGAAGAGGATGGGGCCCTTTGTGAAATAACAAAAGGGACCAAGCTTTTTTTCCAGGCTGAAAATAAGAGACAATTACACTGATGGACGGACTTGCACAGCCTCTGCCCCACCCCTCACCTCCGCCTCCAGCCTCCATATACACACATACACACATCCTCCCACCCCTCACTTCACCCCCAGCCACCCCTCACTTCATTCCATCTCAACCCCAGTGCAGCCATCAACCCCCCTCCTACACCTCACCTCCACACCCCACACAGCCTCCCCCTCAACTCACCTCACCTCAACTCAGACCTGACTCTTTCTCTGAATGACGTGAGGCTGAAGCATAGAAATGAACACACATAGGTATTCCTCTTTGATTAAGGCTAGGTCGACAAAAAGGGTTTTCTAAAAGTTTTTCGGGTGACAATTATCTTTGTGTAACCATTTTAAACTAATTCAATTCAATGTAAAATCTTGAATCGATTGCTTATCGTCATATTAATTTGAAAAAATTATACATCATGAAAAATACAATTAATCAATTATACATTTATTCAACATATTCATCCTGGTGAAGTGTATATTCGCTCGAATCCATCCCACTCCCCTTGATGTGGAGAGAGAGAGTGTGTGTGCTAATACGTGTGTGTGTATGCATGTGTATGTGCACGTTTGTGTGTGTGTGTGCATGCTTTTGTGCAATTATTTAGTCAAGCTCTGGCCATCAAAGGGGCCTTCATCATACTTCGAGACATGATAACACTGTTATTTCTCAATTAATTTATGCTTTTCTTTCAAGGACAGCGACAGCAAAAAAAAAAATCAAAAATCCATGAGAACATCCTGCCTGTAGCAATTACAGAGGTCAAGATTCTGCATCATATCTGCTTCACACCATTGCCTGCATTTTGTCATTGTGCTAGTATGCTAATTAGACTCCATGGTCATTGTCACTTTCATCCTATAAAATGATGCAGGGAATACAGTCTGTCTTTCTTAAACCCTATATGTACTCATTTGCCACTACATCCAATTGCAGGGTTAGATATGCAAGGTGTTGTGAAACACACCATTGACTGTTGTGAATAGACCATTAAAATTCACTTCACTGCCCTTCTCTCCAAATCCGTCCCGGTTTTAAATGAAAGAAACGGTTACATCTGTGTGTTCTGACGTGCTTTGATTCTGTCACCAGCAACCTCCACACACACATACACACCCGCGGACAGACAGACACACACACATACCATCCCTCCCTACAGGATATCATCTGTTGTGGCATTATTAAAATGCCTGCCTCGGACCAAAAATGCTAATACATACAGCGGTGTAATAGATAGCATCATGCATCATTGGCTAGAAGAGAGTGGAGCGAGAGAGAGAGAGAATATACATATGGGCTCGGCTCCTGCAGCATCATTGGAATTAGCATGTTATCACACACAGAATATCATAATCAAAATGTCAGCCGCCTGCCGTCTGTAGTCGGCCACTGGCTTTGTGCTTTATGCATGCATAGCCACAGAGTTAGTGTGAGGGTTTACCCTGTCAAGGATTTTCAGAGGATATTACGTTGCTATTTACCTTTTTCTTCAAATGTCAAACATAGGCATGGGGAATAGGCATGGCATCTGACTACAGAGAGCGAGTATTGGTTTGATGTAATTCACTATATTGAGAATTCATGCAATGTCAGTGCTTAAAGGCTTGCTACAGCGAAGGGTTCAAGTACTCGAGTCTCAAGCGACAACTGTTCACTCTATTCTTTGTACAGCTTCAGGCTGTTCTAGGATGACTATATTCTATATGGACTCAAAATTCTGCTATGAAATTTTACGTGATTACTAATTAGACATAGTTAATGAATCCTACACCACAATTAACTGATGACTCAACTGACAAAGAGAAAGAGAGAGCGAGAGATACAGAGAGAGAAAGAGAGAGAGACAGAGACAGAGATATTAGTGTAACGTTTTGTATGACACATACCTAGCACCCTATTAGGATAACCCAACCATTCAATCATTAGCAAGATGTGTGAAAACACTTTTACCTCAGAGATACTTTCCTCAATTATCATTTGTTCTTCTTCTGCTGCTGTGAGTGAATCTCTGAAGATCACTGGAGATCCCTGAAGAATATACGGTATATACAGTGCATTCGGAAAGTATTCAGACCCCTCTATTTTTTTCACATTTTGATACGTTACAACCTTATCCTAAAATGTATTACATCTTTTTTTCTCTTCAATAGACAAACTATTATTATAATTTTTTTTTAAAACCTTTATTTAACTAGGCAAGTCAGTTAAGAACAAATTCTTATTTACAATGACGGCCTAGGAACAGTGGGTTAATAACTGCCTTGTTCAGGGCAGAATGACACATTTTTACCTTGTCAGCTCAGGGAATTTATCCACCAACCTTTCGGTTACTAGTACAATGCTCTAACGACTAGGCTACCTGCCGCCCCATAATGACCCCACAATGACAAAGCGAAAACAGGTTTTTAGATAATTTCGCACATTTATTTACATAAGTATTCAGACCCTTTGCTATGAGACTCGAAATTGAGCTGGGGTGCATCCTGTTTACACTGATCATCCTAATCATTCAATTGATTGGACATTGGAAAGGCACACACCTGTCTATATAAGGTCCCACATTTGACAGTGCATGTCAGAGCAAAAACCAAGCCATGAGGTCGAAGGAATTGTCCGTAGAGCTCCGAGACAGGATTGTGTTGAGGCACAGCACATCTGGTGAAGGGTACCTGTCACGTTGGTATAAAGAGATCGAGAGACAGGTGCAGGAATGCGTAATAGGGTTTTTTATTTACCCAAATTACAGCGTGCCGTGTAAAGGCACGGGGACGAAGACCAAACAAACACGTGTACAAAACACAGGGTTGAAACCCAAACAAAAGAGCGAGGAGTACCTCGAATAAATACATGGGGCGCACAATGATACCACACGGGATGAGACCCGTAATCATCTGCGCAATACAAGCGGCACGAAAGCCAAAACAACACAGCACAGGTACTCACACGACCAACGGACATTGTAACAATAATCGACAGGACAATGGTGAACAAAGGGCACACTTATACAATTACTAATCACTGGGAATAGGGACCAGGTGTGCGAAATGACACAGTTCCGGAGGGATCCATGACAGTACCCCCCTCTGACACGCTGCACTAGCAGCGCAATAACACCGGCCTCGAGAACGATCACAGGAACGCAGTGCGGGTTGATCAGGACCCAATGCAGCTGCCGAAGTTGCGTAGTTGTCGGAGGGGCCAGTAGCCACTGCTGAAGTTATGGCGGCGTTGGTTGGACCAGTTGCAGTGGCGTCAGACGGACCGGTTGCGGCGGCGTCGGGAGAGCCAGTTGCAGCTGCTGAAGTTGCGTCGTCGGACGGACCTGTTGTGGCGATGTCGGACGGCTCAGTTGCAACTGCTGAAGTTGCGGCGCGCCGGACGGACCAGTCGCGGCGTCATTGGGCGGACCATTCCCGCTGTCTCTCTTTAAGTTTGATTATTCTGTAATCGACAGGACAATGGTGAACAAAGGGCACACTTATACAATTACTAATCAATGGGAATAGGGACCAGGTGTGCGAAATGACACAGTTCCGGAGGGATCCGTGACAGTACCAAAAAATGTCTGCAGCATTGAAGGTCCCCAAGAACACAGTGGCCTCCATCATTCTTAAATGGACAAAGTTTGGAACCACCAAGACTCTTCCTAGAGCTGGCTGCACGGCCAAACTGAGCAATCGGGGGAGAAAGCCCTTGGTCAGAGAGGTCACCAAGAACCAGATGGTCACTCTGACAGAGCTCCAGAGTTCCTCTGTGGAGATGGGAGAACCGTCCAGAAGGACAACCATCTCTGCAGCTCTCCACCAATCAGGACTTTATAGTAGAGTGGACAGACGGAAGCCACTCCTAAGTAAAAGGTACATGACATCCTGCTTGGAGTTTGCCAAAAAGCACCTGAATGCCAAGGGTCACGTCTGGAGGAAACCTGGCACCATCCCTACAGTGAAGCAAGGTTGGTGGCAGGATCATGCTGTGGCGATGTTTTTCAGAGGCATGGACTAGGAGACTAGTCAGGATCAAGGGAAAGATAAACGGAGCAAAATACAGAGAGATCCTTGATGAAAACCTGATCCAGAGCGCTGAGGACCTCAGACTAGGGTGAAAGTTCACCTTCCAACAGGACAACGAACCTAAGCACACAGCCAAGACAATGCAGGAGTGGCTTTGGGACAACTTTCTGAATGTCCTTGAGTGGCCCAGCCTGAGCCCGGACATGAACCTGATCGAACATCTCTAGAGAGACCTGAAAATAGACTCAAGGCTGTAATCGTTGCCAAAGGTGCTTCAACAAAGTACTGAGTAAAGGGTAATTTACGTATGTAAATGTTATATATACAGTGGGGAGAACAAGTATTTGATACACTGCCGATTTTGCAGGTTTTCCTACTTACAAAGCATGTAGAGGTCTGTAATTTTTATCATAGGTACACTTCAACTATGAGAGACGGAATCTAAAACAGAAATCCAGAAAATCACATTGTATGATTTTTAAGTAATTAATTAGCATTTTATTGCATGACATAAGTATTTGATACATCAGAAAAGCAGAACTTAATATTTGGTACAGAAACCTTTGTTTGCAATTACAGAGATCATACGTTTCCTGTAGTTCTTGACGAGGTTTGCACACACTGCAGCAGGGATTTTGGCCCACTCCTCCCTACAGATCTTCTCCAGATCCTTCAGGTTTCGGGGCTGTCGCTGGGCAATACGGACTTTCAGCTCCCTCCAAAGATTTTCTATTGGGTTCAGGTCTGGAGACTGGCTAGGCCACTCCAGGACCTTGAGATGCTTCCAGGACCTTGAGAAGATCTGTAGGGAGGAGTGGGCCAAAATCCCTGCTGCAGTGTGTGCAAACCTCGTCAAGAACTACAGGAAACGTATGATCTCTGTAATTGCAAACAAAGGTTTCTGTACCAAATATTAAGTTCTGCTTTTCCAAACACGGCCACTCCTTAGTTGCCATGGCTGTGTGTTTCGTGTCGTTGTCATGCTGGAAGACCCAGCCACGACCCATCTTCAATGCTCTTACTGAGGGAAGGAGGTTGTTGGCCAAGATCTCGCGATACATGGCCCCATCCATCCTCCCCTCAATACGGTGCAGTCGTCCTGTCCCCTTTGCAGAAAAGCATCCCCAAAGAATGATGTTTCCACCTCCATGCTTCACGGTTGGGATGGTGTTCTTGGGGTTGTACTCATCCTTCTTCTTCCTCCAAACACGGCGAGTGGAGTTTAGACCAAAAAGCTCTATTTTTGTCTCATCAGACCACATGACCTTCTCCCATTCCTCCTCTGGATCATCCAGATGGTCATTGGCAAACTTCAGACAGGCCTGGACATGCACTGGCTTAAGCAGGGGGACCTTGCGTGCGCTGCAGGATTTTAATCCATGACGGCGTAGTCTGTTACTAATGGTTTTCTTTGAGACTGTGGTCCCAGCTCTTTTCAGGTCATTGACCAGGTCCTGCTGTGTAGTTCTGGGCTGATCCCTCACCTTCCTCATGATCATTTTATTTAACTAGGCAAGTCATTATGGGCTACTGTGTGTAGATTGATGAGGGGGGAAAACAATGTAATCCATTTTAGAATAAGGCTGTAATGTAACAAAATGTTGAAAAAGTCAACGGGTTGGAATACTTTCTGAATGCACTGTATATAGGATCATGTAGCCTATTTATATTTTAATGTAGTCTATCTTTCAATACAGTCGTCTCAGTTTTCATTTAAAGCATCACTTTATCCTTCACTTGTCTATGACAATTGCAAAGACTTTAGCAACTTTGTAGTCAACTTCGTTATCGGTGATCACAGTCAGACAGATAAACATCTTGATTCAATGTTTAGCGGAGATCTTCTGTGAAAAAAAATCTAATGACGCACTTAGCTGTTGTAGTGGTTTTGGGAAACAGCTTGGAGATGTAATGATGCTCCTATGAAGGTTCTAAAGATAAGCTTAGCCTTAAGATGCTTTTGGGAAACCAGACCCTGAACCGTTTGCCAGAGGAGAGTTTTTGGAAAAGAGGGTGTCCGGGGTGGGAGAGATCAACAATGATCTTTCCTGCACGTTTCCTTGCCCAGGAGTCATGCAGGTCCTCGATAGAAGGTAGGTGGCAGACTGGACAATGAGTTGCAGATTGCCCTTGGGGAGGGCAGACGCATTCCTGGAAGAGGTCAGGAGATGAGACCAACCAAGGTAGTGTCATCAGCAAACTTGAGTAGTTTGACAGATGCCTTGTTTGCAGGTGCAGTCGTTGGTGTAGAGTGAGTAGAGGAGGGGGGAGAGCACATCGTTGCGGCACTCCAATGCTGAGAAAGAGAGTCTGAGAGGTGTTTTCCTAACTTCTTGTGTTGTGCTCTGTTGATCAGGAAGTTAGTGATCCACTGGCAGATGGAGTTGGTGAGGGGACCTTGGGAAGGTGTACCGTGGGGCGTGGGGGGGCGGTGTCCTGAGAGTTGAGTGTCCTTTGTGATTCGAATCTGCAGTCGAAATGGTTTCGTTTATTCGGCAGTACGGGGTCGTCTGATGCATCGGAGGCCTTGCATTTGTAATTGGTGATCTTTGGAAGTTCTCTCCAGACAGACGAGTAGTCGTTAGTTGAGAATTGTTGCTCCAGTCTGTCCTTTGGCCTCCTTTATTCCATTGTTCAGCTGCTGTTCCTTGTTCCCACTCCTGTGTGCTTCCTCTTTGGCAAAGTGAAGACCTCTGATGACACAAATGTTTGACAAATGAGGATTATTCACACTTCCATGTAATAATTGCAGGCTGGATAATTACCAAGAATATCCCATCTGCAATCAAAGTTCTGATGTGGGCTACATCATACGACATCCTAGTCCTCCTCCATGTTTAGTATGGGAGCCTTTGTGTTGGTTGGCAGATATACATGTCTCAGAGGAGAAAAATACACTTCTGAGATGACGTATATATAATTATTGGTTTTAATACAGTCCACCTCCTGATACCATGCTCGAATGGAAAGGTCAATATTGTCCTTTGAGCATGTTTAGAGATAGAGAGAGCATGGCTATGGGAGATTGGGGGGAAGGGGAGGCTACGAGGAAGATGGTACGCCTATTAACATTTATGAATAATTTAATCTTGCATGGCTGGCCAAAGTCCAAGTGCATAATTCTCTTATTGCAATTAGAGAGGAGAGGGAAGTAGTCTGGAGCTGGATCCGGGTAGCAAGGAAATGCTATGCAGGGCTGGATAGGGAATTGGCTGTGAATGCAAAGGGAGAATAGCACATTTCAACCATGCATGTTAAACATGTCCGTACTGCCCCAGCGAACAGGGGAGGCCGAACAGAATATATATTTAATGGTTCATTGTTGTCTTGAATACACACCATACAATACAACTGTCAGTGTAACTCCATGTGAGTAGAAAGCATTATACAGAAACTGCTAATACAAAATATGCAATGGGAATGAAGATATATATTATGTGAATACATAGAGTGCCTTCAAAAAATATTCATACCCTTTGACTTATTCCACATTTTGTTGTGTTTCAGCCTGAATTCGAAATGTATTAAATACATATTTTTTCTCACACCAATCTACGCACAATAGTCCATAATGACAAAGTGAAACATGTTTTTATAAATGTTTGCAAATTGATTGAAAACAAAACACAGAAATGTCTAATTTACATAAGTATTCACACCCTGAGTTAAAACATGTTAGAATCACATTTGGAAGTGATTACAGCTGTGAGTCTTTCTGAATAAGTTTGTAAGACATTTGCACACTTGGATTGTAAAATATTTGCAAGTTATTCTTGTTTAAATTCTTCAAGCTCTGTCAAGTTGGTTGTTGATCATTGCTAGAAAGACATTTTCAAGTCTTGCTATATATTTTTAAGACGATTTAAGTCAAAACTGTAACTAGGCCACTCAGGAACATTCAATGTCATCTTGGTAAGCAACTCCAGTGTATATTTGGCCTTGTGTTTCAGGTTATTGTCCTGCTGAAAGGTGAATTTGTCTTCCAGTGTCTGTTGAAAAGCAGACTGAAACAGGTTTTCCTCTAGGATTTTTCCTGTGCTTAGCTCTCTTCTGTTTATTTTTATCCTACAAAACTCCCTTGCCGATGACAAGCATACCCATAACATGATGCAGCCAACACCATTCTTGAAAATATGAAGAGTAGTGTGTTGTGTTGGATTTGCCCTAAACATAACACTTTGTATTCAGAACATCAAGTTAATTTCTTTTCCACATTTTTTTGAAGTTTTACTTATTATTGCAAACAGGATGCATGCTTTGGATTATTTATTATTCTGTACAGGCTTCCTTCTTTTCACTCTGTCACTTAGGTTATTATTGTGGAGTAACTACAATGTTGTTGATCCATCCTTAGTTTTCTCCTATCACAGCCATTAAACTCTGTAACTGTTTTAAAGTCATCATATGGCATCATGGTGAAATCCCTGAGAGGTTTTCTTCCTCTCTGGCAACTGAATTAGGAAGGACTCCTGTGCCTTTATAGTGACTGGGTGTATTGATACATCATCCAAAGTGTAATTAATAACTTAACCATGCTCAAAGGAATATTCAATGTCTGCTTTTTTTTTACCCATCTACCAATAGGTTATTTTCTTTGTGAGGCATTGGAAAACCTCCCTGGTCTTTGAGGTTGAATCTGTGTTTGAAATTCACTGCTCGACTGAGGGACCTTACAGATGTGTGGGGTACAGAGATGAGGTAGTCATTCAAAATCATGTTAAACGCTATTATTGCACACAGAGTGAGTCCATGCAACTTATGTGACTTGTTAAGCAAATTCTTACTCCTGAACTTATTTAGGTTTACCATAACAAAGGGGTTGAATACATATTGACTCAAGACATTTTAGCTTTTCATTTTTAATTAAACATAATTAATTCCACTTTGACTTTTTTGGGGTATTGTGTGTAGGCCAGTGACATAACATATCTTTTTTCTTAATCCATTTTAAATTCAGGCTGTAAAGCAACAAAATGTGGAAAAAGTCAAGGGGTATGAATACTTCCTGAAGGCACTGTATTTCTGGTTTCTGCACTTACAGTTTTCCATAGTGCGCTTCGAAGGTGATTGCATCCATACTGTATGCCCACTCTAAATATTTAGTAGACATGAGTTCTGTCTTGAACTTGTATCTTTGCAAAATACAGAATCATCAAACAATGTATTGTCCAATGTATCATTCTAGAGAAGGATGTTGTACATATAGGAGTGGTATACTTTTGGCTTTGTATCACAACCTCAATGTGATGTCAGGGTGGTCGTATACATGCTCGCACTCCCCAAAAATATTTTCCAATAGAAAATCTTCATATTTCCTAAAACATTTGATGGGGAGAGGAGAAGAGGAGAAAGGAGAGGCATTGATGGAAGCAGCCAAACTTTCACATTGATGATTACTCCGGGCCACCATCTCTGCCTCTTCCTTTTGACAGTGAGAGGAGATTGTTTCTGTTTGCACTGGCACACACACACACACACACACACACCAAAATCAAATTGATTATTACACAGTAGAGTGGATCGTCTATTACTATACATGTTTCAGGGAGCGTATCCTTTAGAAGGGCTGCTGTATTCTGCTCCGCGCTGCTCTGTCTGCCCCCTCCACGACACTTCTGAAAGGCACCGCTGAGTACGCTGCCACAGAGAAAATTCACAATGCACGTCAACCTCCTCCTCGCTCCACGGAGGCAAAAGCAAACCACAGAACAAAGGATGGTTTTTAACAATAACACTGCAAAACATGCCTTTGTGCTGAAGTTCACATTGAAAACTGCTACCAGAGCCAGCGATAGACGAAGGCCCTTGTGTCTCCTTCTTACTATTCAGTCTGTTGTTTCCCCCCAGCGTATTTAGAACCACACGACGCTGACAGCCTGTTGACTTAATCATATGGCATACTGTAGAATAAGGGGTTGATGGTCTAACGCCAGAGGGGGAAAAAGGGACATTCTTACATTTACATTTAAGTCATTTAGCAGACGCTCTTATCCAGAGCGACTTACAAATTGGTGCATTCACCTTATGATATCCAGTGGAACAACCACTTTACAATAGTGCATCTAACTCTTTTAAGGGGGGGGGGTTAGAAGGATTACTTTATCCTATCCTAGGTATTCCTTAAAGAGGTGGGGTTTCAGGTGTCTCCGGAAGGTGGTGATTGACTCCGCTGACCTGGCGTCGTGAGGGAGTTTGTTCCACCATTGGGGTGCCAGAGCAGCGAACAGTTTTGACTGGGCTGAGCGGGAACTGTACTTCCTCAGAGGTAGGGAGGCGAGCAGGCCAGAGGTGGATGAACGCAGTGCCCTTGTTTGGGTGTAGGGCCTGATCAGAGCCTGAAGGTATGGAGGTGCCGTTCCCCTCACAGCTCCGTAGGCAAGCACCATGGTCTTGTAGCGGATGCGAGCTTCAACTGGAAGCCAGTGGAGAGAGCGGAGGAGCGGGGTGACGTGAGAGAACTTGGGAAAGTTGAACACCAGACGGGCTGCGGCGTTCTGGATGAGTTGTAGGGGTTTAATGGCACATAATGGCACATTCTTCAATACAGACCATTTAGAACTTGGTTACTGAGGTCTCCCTCGTTCATCCATCACTGTGGCCCAGAAGTCCCTTAGTGTCAGACATTGTGATTTCTCAGCACCATCCCCCTCTGCAAGATATGGACAGGTGTGAGATATTGTATCGAACAGCGCAGGAGGAGCAAATACAACAGCTTTGAGCTAATGCTTTTGTTCATTACATTGCAGCAACCTGATGAATGGAGGTTTGGCACGGAAAGTTTTGGACACCCCACTTGGGATACTAGCAGGGATGCTAGCCATCACTCCAGTCACTCCAGTCCCAATTGTTTTATTTTTGGGGGGGGGGGGGGGGGGTGCTCTTGCCAGATGTGTTTAAAGTGTAAATTGTTTGTTGCTATGGCAACTGAGCCACGACAGGCAGCAATAAAAAATAGGAAGGTCTAGTAGCTACAAAATTAAATTCAATAAAACTCAAATGGAGCTAAACTTTGAAAGCACACTTTTTCTTCCACCTTACAAAAGACGGGAAACTGCATTGTAAATGTCAACTCAAACTCATGAATCAAACAACACATTAGATGTTTTATCCGTACGTCCGTCACCCCAATGTCAAAATCTAACCCGTCCCTCAACTTGTTCCAAAACCTTGAGTCATTGTGTGCAAAAACGTCAAACTTGATGTGACGGATGTCCAAGGTAACTCTGCAGGAAATATGAACAATAGGGTACCATGACTACAAATGCCAATGATAGATGTGTGCACACTCCCTGAGGCAGTATTACTAGTGTTTTTCTAGTATTCCTGAGGCAGTGTTACTAGTATTATTAGTATGTTTCTAGTATTCCTGAGGCAGTATTATTAGTATGTTTCTAGTATTCCTGAGGCAGTATTAGGCTACTGGTATGTTTCTAGTATTCCTGAGGCAGTATTAGGCTACTAGTATGTTTCTAGTATTCCTGAGGCAGTATTAGGCTACTGGTATGTTTCTAGTATTCCTGAGGCAGTATTAGGCTACTGGTATGTTTCTAGTATTCCTGAGGCAGTATTAGGCTACTGGTATGTTTCTAGTATTCCTGAGGGAGTATTAGGCTACTAGTATGTTTCTAGTATTCCTGTGGCAGTATTAGGCTACTAGTATGTTTCTAGTATTCCTGAGGGAGTATTAGGCTAATAGTATGTTTCTAGTATTCCTGAGCCAGTATTAGGCTACTGGTATGTTTCTAGTATTCCTGAGGGAGTATTAGGCTAATAGTATGTTTCTAGTATTCCTGAGCCAGTATTAGGCTACTGGTATGTTTCTAGTATTCCTGAGGCAGTATTAGGCTACTGGTATGTTTCTAGTATTCCTGAGGCAGTATTAGGCTAATAGTATGTTTCTAGTATTCCTGTGGCAGTATTAGGCTACTAGTATGTTTCTAGTATTCCTGAGGGAGTATTAGGCTAATAGTATGTTTCTAGTATTCCTGAGCCAGTATTAGGCTACTGGTATGTTTCTAGTATTCCTGAGGCAGTATTAGGCTACTGGTATGTTTCTAGTATTCCTGAGGGAGTATTAGGCTAATAGTATGTTTCTAGTATTCCTGAGCCAGTATTAGGCTACTGGTATGTTTCTAGTATTCCTGAGGCAGTATTAGGCTACTGGTATGTTTCTAGTATTCCTGAGGCAGTATTAGGCTACTGGTATGTTTCTAGTATTCCTGTGGCAGTATTAGGCTACTAGTATGTTTCTAGTATTCCTGCGGCTGTCAGCCAGTTTTGGTGCCTAGCTCGCTATAGGGAACTGTTCAGTCTAATGAGGATTCCTCTGACTCTTGACTGCATTCCAAATTCAGTATAAATGGATCAATATCCCAGCCTGCATTAATGCGAAAACTTAAATAGTGTTGGTCTTATGTTAAAACCCATGTTTCAGCCATTTCTCTCTCCTTCCCCAGCTTGCCACGTTTGACCTCAGCTAAAATAACCACAGGTCCAATTTACATAACATGCCGTGCTCCAACAGCTCTCCCTCTCGGCTCCTGTGTATTTAATTCAAGTGCAGATGAAATCGCGTCTTAAATCTAATAGGTCTTTTTTTCTGCTTTCTTGGATAATGGGCGGACCGTACATTATACAGGCAGGCAGACATACATTATATTACATTGCATTGAGCATAATTTAATAGCTAGGCATACCGTGTTGATCTTGATTGTGTGGATAGATTTCACCCTTATTTGTGGACAGAACATTTGACATCCATTTTGTTTTAACAAGCTGGAGATGGAGATATGATGACCTGCTGTGGGATGTGTTGGGGTCAGAAGGGGATGTTAACCGTTGTCACGTCACTCACATATAGTAGCCTATAGCTGAAAACTTGTCATCCAGCCAAGGCGATACTGTGTGTGTGTGTGTCATCTCACCGAGCGCATACTATGCCACACCACCCACTCCACTCACAGTACTGTTTGCTGATGATGGTTCACGCTGCCCTGGAGTTCAAGCCCCAGGCCCAGGATTGATACCATGTTGATTTTTAATGATGTACTGCTGAAAGGAAGGCAGGAGAGGACCCAGGCTAGACATCAGCGGTCGGCTCCAGCGGTGTGCTAAATGCCATTCTAATTATCTTGCTGCACGCTGAATGCCAGAAGTAAACATTTACACAGTTTACACTAACCCCATAACCCCCCAAACTCTGTTCAGTGTTCAGGGGATGCTGGATGCTCGTTGATGTCCGACCCCGGCTGTGAACCCTGCCTTGTTTTGCCTGTTAGGCTTGATAAACTCAGTCTCCATTTTGTGTAGGCAAGAGGATATTAGTACCACATCCATCCACTGTTAACTAGGATTCTCAAATCTCAAATTGCACCTTATTCACTATATAGTGCACTACTTTTGACCAGGTGGTGTTTCCGTCATTCAAAAGTCTAGACATGGTAGTGGACATGGCAATAGACAAAGGTAGGGACCTCATCATCTGCTGTAAATATTCCTAATGAAACCTTTTAGAAGCTTAAAACTTTCAGACAGATAGTGGTTATCTGATAGTTCAACTACATGACCACGCCCAGCCCCATCCACTCAGAGGCCTCGTCGGAAACTTCCTCTAGATCTTAACAGGTCGTTATTGTAAAAGAGAATTCTCAATGACATGCCTGGTTGAATAACGGCAAACATTTCGATTTTAGATAGACTGAAGAAATAGGTGTGAATATGGTGTTTAGTCTAATGACAATGTTAATACTGCTAGAGGGAATGGACTAGTGTTTTTGTGGACATTACTGTAGTATTTACTATAGCGTTTTTGTTTAATCATTAACATAGAAGTGTTTTTTTTTTCCCCCTTGAGGAAACCTACTGGACAAATACTAAAATAGCAAATGTTCCATAACCTGGAGGTAAGTAGGACTAGGGTTTGAACGGATAGTACAGAGCTCTTTTATTTAAACTGTAGTACGTAAGAGACTTGGGCTTGTAACCCTTTTCTACCCCTCTTCTCAGGGGTGTTGCAGTTCTCCTTTTGTCTTCTGCGACTTGATTTTTATTAAAACAAGCTTTATTGAATAATTAAATGTAAAGAAAAAATACAACTAAAATCAGGAGGGAGGGAGGGTTTGGGTAGGGGATACAAACCCGGTTTAGGGGGTAGGGTTGGGTAGGGGATATGAACCCGGGTTAGGGTTGGGTAGGGGATACGAACCCGGTTTAGGGGGTAGGGTTGGGTAGGCGATACGAACCTGGTTTAGGGGGTATGGTTGGGTAAGGGATACAAAACCGGTTTAGGGGGTAGGATTAGAAACAGGATATGGACCCGGTTTAGGGTAAGGGTTTGAGGGATTTATTTCTATAGAAAAACAATTGGGTATAGAAACTTGCTCTTCAGGAGTAGGTGGTTGAGTGGTTGTGGATGTTGCTTGTTTCCAGCGTCCAACAGGAGCGGGCAAAGAATATTACTCACAGGTCTTCTCCAGAGCAGCGACACACCGGGCATACGGCGGTTTGGATCTCAGGTAAGTATTCAGCTAAGTATTCAGCTAAGTATTGGGTAGGTATTCCTGTTTAAGGCTTTTCTGGGTAAGTATGTATTATTTAAAAAATAATAATAATAACAAATAAATAATAGGTCGCTGCATGTAAGTACACTGTACATGTTTTAAATGGCATCCAAGTTTTAAAAATGTTTGAAAACATGCTGGCCTTCTAGGCAGTTGCAAAGAAAAAGCCATATCTCAGACTGGCCAATAAAAAGAAAAGATTAAGATGGGCAAAAGAACACAGACACTGGACAGAGGAACTCTGCCTAGAAAGCCAGCATCCCGGAGTCGCCTCTTCACTGTTGACGTTGAGACTGGTGTTTTGCGGGTACTATTTAATGAAGCTGCCAGTTGAGGACTTGTGAGGCGCCTGTCTCTCAAACTAGACACTAATGTACTTGTCCTCTTGCTCAGGTTTGCACTGGGTCCTCCCACTCCTCTTTCTATTCTGGTTAGAGACAGTTTGCGCTGTTCTGTGAAGGGAGTAGTTGTACGAGATCTTCCGTTTCTTGGCAATTTCTCGCATGGAATAGCCTTCATTTCTCAGAACAAGAATAGACTGATGAGTTTCAGAAGAAAGGTCTTTGTTTCTGGCCATTTTGAGCCTGTAATCGAACCCACAAATGCTGATGCTCCAGATACTCAACTAGTCTAAAGTTGGCCAGTTTTATTGCTTCTTTAATCAGAACAACAGTTTTCAGCTGTGCTAACATAATTGCAAAAGGGCTTTCTAATGATCAATTAGCCTTTTAAAATGATAAACTAGCAAACACAATGTGCCATTGGAACACAAGAGTGATGGTTGCTGATATTGGGCCTCTGTTACGCCTATGTAGATATTCCATTTTAAAAAATCTGCCGTTTTCAGCCATTTAACAACATTACCAATGTTTACATTGTATTTCTGACCAATTTGATGTTATTTTAAATGGACAAAAAATGTGCTTTTCTTTCAAAAACAAGAACATTTCTAAGTGACCCCAAACTTTTGAACGGTAGTGTAGGTATACATTAACCATGGGCGAGTAGCAGGTACTTATTGAGATGAGACTAGTCACAGCTGACCTTTAGTGAGCTCCCAGTGAATCACAGCTATTCTTCATATCTACTGAACTGGAAACAGCCACAGGAAGATCTGACCTTTTAGCTACAACAACCCCTGGCCCGTAATACAACAAAGATCCCTGATTTCACAATTACACACCCAAATCAAGAGAAATGGTCAAAAAACACACAAAAAACAGTTAAGACAATCAATGTGTAATCAACATAACCACAGACAGATGCAAATAGTATTAGTAGTAATAGTAGAATACATTCTAAGCTTTGGTGCAAGGCAAGTTCAACTAAAAGTAAAGCTGGCTTGTAGCTAACACTGGGAGTGCAGGGCAAGTTCAACTAAAAGTAAAGCTGGCTTGTAGCTAACACTGGGAGTGCAGGGCAAGTTAAACTAAAAGTAAAGCTGGCTTGTAGCTAACACTGGGAGTGCAGGGCAAGTTAAACTAAAAGTAAAGCTGGCTTGTAGCTAACACTGGGAGTGCAGGGCAAGTTAAACTAAAAGTAAAGCTGGCTTGTAGCTAACACTGGGAGTGCAGGGCAAGTTAAACTAAAAGTAAAGCTGGCTTGTAGCTAACACTGGGAGGAACCAAACTAAACAGATGCAGTGCTTGATAAAAATGAAACAATGACCTCCAGTTCTGATGTGGTATGAGAGAGGAGATTGTCTGGACGTTCACAGGTGGAATACCTCATGCTGTCACGATCACCTATTCATCTTTGTTCATTACCACTTCTTGTCCTTCTGATTATCCCTCCCAACATATGTCTAATTTCATAGCTCTGGGCTTGTGGTCCGACTGCCATCCACGCATGCTTGTTAGGAAATGTAGCATTGGTGCGTCAGTTTGTCAGATAGAGCCCAGACACATAAACATCCATTATTTTCTGCCTTCCCCTTTCTCTTCCTCCCTCCTTTCTCTTCCTCCCTCCTTTCTCTTCCACCTTCCCCCTTCACTCTCATTATCACAGCCTTGACACAACGGGGAAGAGAAAAAAACCTCAACGACAAAACAACAACACATCACCACACCACCATTGTTTAGAAATAATGCCACGTTTTGCCACCCGGTTGATTATTTGTAGATAATTGGCTTGGGAATATATAAGGCAATTATTTCTCCACACTAATAATTATTTTCATATAATCAAGGTAATTTTTCACAGCACAATTACAAAGCAGAGGAATCGATGTTGTCAAACAGACATTGGTGGACGTTTTTGTTTCTTTCTCTCCATCCTTTAGTTTCAGCATACGGGCATGACGGCTTGAGGCAGGCCTCTCTTGGGCACATACGGTGTTGTCCTGGTAACCATTTTGATGCACTCGATGATAGGGCAGACACTGAGACAGAGAGTGCAGCCGGTGCAGCTGTCGTTAACTATAGGGAAATGGGTCTCAGGGTCAAACGAAATAGCCTGCAGAGAGAGAGAGAGGAGAGAGAGCGTGAGAGAGGGGAGAGAGAGAGAGCAAAGGCTATAAGGTTTGGAATGGCTGCCATGGACCATCATAGACATGGTTTTAGCGTGCTAGGCTAGCACAGGAAGCCCCGCAATGAATCCATGTTATGTAGCAAGTAGACCAATGTGTTCTGCACTGTTACATCAAACAAGGCATATTGTGTATTCTGTTATCACAGGTAGCTATGTTACACAGTGGATTTGTAATAATATTGAGTTCTATTTAAATCATCTTGCTCTGAAAATGTATGAATTGCCCTCATGGAAACTGCATGGTGTTGCATATTGCCGTCAATTCATCATGCTGATACATAATTTACCCCTTTATGTTTATCGTCCATGCGCAATCATAAAATACATACATATTTACAACAGATGTCTTCAACATATTGTTGTGAAAATCATTCAGGGGACATATACATCTAACCCTGTATGCAATATTAATGAAAAAAAAAATATATATACAGTACCAGTCACAATTTTGGACACACCTACTCAATCAAGCGTTTTTCTTTATTTTCACTATTTTCTACATTGTAGAACAATAGTGAAGAAATCAAAACTATGAAATAACACACATGGAATCATGTAGTAAGCAAAAAAGTGTTAAACAAATCAAAATATATTTTGTATTTTAGATTCTTCAAAGTAGCCATCCTTTGCGTTGATGACAGCTTTGCACACTCTTGAAATTATCTCAACCAGCTCCACCTGGAATGCTTTTCCAACAGTCTTGAAGGAGTTCCCATATTATGCTGAGCTCTTGTTTGCTGGTCTTCCTTCACTCTGCGGTCCAACTCATCCCAAACCATCAAAATTGGGTTGAGGTCGGGTGATTGTGGATGCCAGGTCATTTGATGCAGCACTCCATCACTCTCCGTCTTGGTCAAATAGCCCTTACACAGCCTAGAGGTGTATTGGGTCATTGTCCTGTTGAAAAACAAATGATAGTCCCACTAAGCGCAAACCAGAATGGATGGCGTATAGCTGCAGAATGCTGTGGTAGCCATACTGGTTAAGTGCGTCTTGAATTCTAAATAAATCACTGACAGTGTCACCAGCAAAGCACGCCACACCATAACACCTCCTCCTCCATGCTTCACGGTGGGAACCACACATGCGGAGATCATGTGTTCACCTACTCTGCATCTCACAAAGACACTGCGGTTGGAACCAGAAATCTAGAATTTGCACTCATCAGACCAAAGGACAGATTTCCACCGGTCTAATGTCCATTGCTCGTGTTTCTTGGCCCAAGCAAGTCTCTTCTTCTTATTGGTGTCCTTTAGTAGTGGTTTCTTTGCAGCAATTCGACCATGAAGGTCTGATTCACACAGTCTCCTCTGAACAGTTGATGTTGAGATGTGTCTGTTACTTGAACCCTGTGAAGCATTTATTTGGACTGCAATTTCTGAGGCTGGTAACTCTAATGAACTTATCCTCTGCAGCAGAGGTAACTCTGGGTCTTCCTTTCCTGTGGCGGTCCTCATGAGAACCAGTTTCATCATAGCGCTAGATGGTTTTTGCAACTGAACTTGAAGAAACTTTCAAAGGTCTTGAAATTCTCCGGAGTGACTGACCTTCATGTCTTAAAGTATCTGTTGTTTCTCTTTGCTTATTTGATCTGTTCTTGCAATAATATGGACTTGGGTATTTTACCAAATAGAGCTATCTTCTGTATACCAACCCTACCTTGTCAAAACACAACTGATTGGCTCAAACACATTTAGAAGGAAAGAAATTCCACAAATTAACTTTTAACAAGGCACACCTGTTATTTAAAATGCATTTCTCATGAAACTGGTTGAGAGAAAGCCAAGAGCGTGCAAAGATGTCATCAAGGCAAAGGGTGGCTACTTTGAAGAATCTAAAATACAAAATATATTTTGATTTGTTTAACACTTTTTTTTGGTTACTACATGATTCCATGTGTTATTTCATGGTTTTGCTTTCTTCACTTTTGACTAGTACTGTATATAAAAAAAGTGCCTGTGTGTGTGGAACCACCTATTTGATGGAGACACATTATCCTGATGAATGTCGGTCTTCATTAGAAACCATTAATAACATATAATCCCTCTCAGAGATCCACTCACAGACAATGAGCTCTGATGGAACAGTCCGCACTACTTCATCAATACTTCTGCTGATAGATAATGGGGACATTTATTTACCAGGGAAGAGGAGATTCATTCTTTAATAAAACTGTCATACTGTTCCTTCCTCCGACAGAGGTACTTTCACAGAGAGCGAGAGAGCGAGAGACTAATGTGCGTCACTGTGACTATAATGAAAACTAGGCCTTGTCACAAGGCATCTCTTTTTCAGGAGATAGTAAGGGCCAGTCTGGTCCTTAAACAGGCTTTGATTAGACTTGTTCCCGAGTACGTGTGTCTCTGAGTGAGGTTGTGCTTCAAACAAATGGAGGGGATGTACAGTGCAGTATGTACCTGGTACCCAGAGTCATTGCAGGTCATGTAGCACTTGCCACAGTTGATACACATTTTCTCATCTATAACAGCCTGGACCTGCTCTGTGTTGTTCAGCTCCCCGTATGCACCGATGTGCTTCAGAGCCCTGGCTATAACATCCTGGGAACAAGGCAACACAAAATAATTACATACAGAACATATTATAGATATATATAGGATCTCTATGGCAACACACATTGATCCAATGACCTGGTCTCAGTCACGTACTGTATCTTACATGCCTTGTAAACATTATGGCTAAATCTAGGCATCTGTTCCAATATCTACACTAGCATACTACTAAGAATGAAGCAATATATTGGGCATGCATTCTACAGTACCTCAAAAACATATTTGAAAGTACTATGGGAGAACTAAGGGGTGTTCTCCTCTCTCTTACCTTGACAGCTGGGACTGGTCTCTTGGGGGTGTACGTTCTGGTGCCATTGGCCTCCACTACTGTGGTCTTCTCAACGTAGTCTCTCACTGCCTTCTTGTAGTCGGCCAAAACCTTCTTCTTCTCAAGCAGATATGGTCCAAAGCTGGGTAAACTCTTAAAGTAGGATTGATAGAAGGCTGAAGGTTAGTTGTTAAATTCAAACAGCTTCAGCTGTAACTTAATATTGGAGGTAGTGAAATTCTGAGAAATGATTGGCTTTCCAGGATAGCTTTTTTGTGTGAAACTCGTTGTAGTAAATCAATTTTAGTTTATTCCTCCGGTAAAATATGACTGACCACTTTTTTTTCATTTAGAAAAGTAATTTTGGTTTTAATCAAAAGTGTTTAAAGATAGATGTGACCATGTTATTGATGGCTTTTGATAGTTTAATATGGTTCTGCGTGAGCATTTTACTTATTCATAACTCTCCAATTATCTTAGCAAAAACAAAGTAATAAATTACAATTTGTAGAAGTGAATTTATTTAAATGTTTTACCAATGACATGTCTTATGCATCTATTGTCTACCAATGCCATTTCACTTGTATCAATCTTTTGTATCTCTTTGTAATATTGTCTTGTGTCCTCTTCGACCATATGTTGACAGGTTTGTTTACCTAAGAGAGTGGTTGTTTGTCTACTTACTGCTGATGAGTCTTTAAGCTGCACCTCCAGTACAGAGTACTGAAGCATCACTGATGTGCCTCATTAGAAGCATCAGATGAGAACAAACAGACAGCAAGACAGGGATGAGACAGGAATGAGACGAGGATGAGATGAGGATGGGAGCTCAAAGACCCACAGACTGACCGCATTAAAGGAACACTGTTTGCTTTGGAGTAGTGGCCACTGTTTTTCATCCTGGGAAATTAATGAGATCCGTTCGGCCAACATTTACACGTTAACTGTATGAAGCTGGAGGTGTCCCCTGGGCTCATTGAGTGTTCTACAGCGTTTAGATTTTTTCTCTCCTCCTGTACACCACAGCAGGTGTACAGGATTAAAAGTGAATGACCCACGTTCCCCAAAAACAAGAAAAAGAAGTCAAAAACAAAAAAATACAATAAAACCACATTTGCTTCAGTTCCCGTTTGAAATTACATCTCTTTCCCCATCTGCTGTGCAGTGCATCGGACGTGATATTGAAAAATTGTTTGGCTTTTAAAAGTGAAATACAAGCTGATGGCGGTCATGGAGGGTGGTTTTCAGGGAGATTATTGTTGTGGGTTTACTCCCGTTTGCATCTCCTGTAGGCCCTCTACTGTAAAATCATGCAATATATTTGCAAAAATATTCATTCGCCTTCCTGGCTTAAGACATTACCGTGTCAATGAACAGGAATTGCTTGCTCACTCAAAAGCTTGCTCACTCAAAATGGTTGCTGCTTGTCTGCGAGCTATTCCCCTTGAAAACAACGTGTTGGCGGGATGGAGGTGATGCAGCTACAGGAGAACATTACCTAAAGCACTTAAAGGCTTGTCTGAAATGGGCAATTTTGCTTCAGAGAAGAATAACAGCTGAAACACAATAACATTCACTAAGAAAAAAATACAAAACTATGATTGTTTTTTGAGAAAATCTTTGAAAATGAGTTTCCAAGGGTGTACGATACAGCTACAGCCCTTGTACAGACATTCTACTGTATAGATGTGGGACTTGGAGTCATACAGTCAATGCTTTTTATATGCAAAAAAAACGTAGTTCTCTGTGAACAGTATGGTCATTCATGTTTGTCTGATTTAACTAATATCACATTACAAACATCAAGTCATATCTAATTTTCAAGCATTAATGTTGTATTCCATAGATAATTTGGACTTTCACACAAACAGTAGTCTTGATCTTCCAAAAACCACGCAGACAAAAAAAAAAAATGTTCCATTCTAATTAAAACGGACAACAGTTAGGGTCCCTTACTACTACAGTGACTTCTTTGATCACTTAATGTGTTGTGAAATGTATTGTAATGTTTTAAAAATGTTATAAATGCCTTAATTTTGCTGGATCCCAGGAAGAGTAGCTGCTGCCTTGGAAGGAACTAATGAGGATCCATAATAAACACAAAATATAAATCAAGCCATGAACTTTCTCACCCTTCAGTCTCTTGACCGTCAATCTACTCATGATGATTATTGATGTTGTTGTTTTTAAATTGCTTGTTTTTTGTTGTTGCTTTACAGCGCTTTGAGATTTCTTTATGTAATGAATTGCACTATAAAAGTTGAATAAATTATTATTATTATTAAGCACATGTCCCCTTTAATCTGTGCCTGCCTATACCAAAGACCAAAGGTAAACTTTTGATATTCAGATGTTACTTGAGCCAGAGTCTTTGATCCTTAACAAGGACAGTTTGTGTGAGTGCAACTGAGATAGAGAGATACAGAGGGGGGAGGAAACAGAGAGAGAGAGAGAAAGAGAGAGGGGAGGAAAATACAGAAAGAGAGATATCTAGAGATAGAGAGAGCGCGATAGTTAGAGAGAAAGGGAGAGATCACTCTGTCTTTATCTATACATCTCCATAGCCCTACCCAATTGTGTGTGTACGTGTACATATGTTTGTGTGTGCTTGTAGAAAGACGTCCACCACAGGCCCCTTGCGATCTCTTGGCAAGTGCTTAAGTGGAGAAGTAACTGCTTGTTGTGATTCCTCTAGATTACCATATTCATGACGGTTTGAAGGCAGAATCCCACATACTTATGGCCCCAACATAGGAGGGGATTAAGCTCAGGCTGGCAGGCTGTTTGTCTGCCGTGTGTGTGTGTTTGTTTGTGTGTGTATGGAAATTGCAGTGATGCCAGACAGGCAAAGCAAGCTCCAACACAACATGCCACTGAGGCCGTGTGGAAAGCCAATCCCATACTTAGGGTGCCACTAATTCATTTCAACCGCACATCTCCAAATTGACCAGAGGAAATGAGGTAAGACCAAGCTGTTCAAAGTATCGACATTGATTCAGGTTTTGAAATGTCACTTTTTTTCTGTCTCAGTTTCAACTTGCCTTCCTTTAACAAGCAGCTTTTTGAAATCTATCAGAAAAGTTATCATGAGACAAGCAATTCTACTGGAGCTCTTCCTGCATTATCCAGCACGACTATTAGATAAGAGACTTTACCGAGAAGCTATCTGTGAATACTAGCAGGTGTGCTTCCTCTGAAAGTTAGACTCAGGATTAGTCTCCTTGGCATATCAAGCTATTGTAATGCCATTTATTCATGCAAGCAAATAAAAATGAACTTGTGTTGCCACTAGTTCTGTCGTTGCTAAAATTAGTAAATTGATTGAAAAACTACACCTGCACTGACTCAGTTTCAAACATACTTAATATTTAATGTGCTAGCAATGTGTTTCTGTGCTCTGAGAGACCATAACAAAACAGAGATCACAGATTGTATTGCTGTCTTTCTCTGTCTTCTCATCCACAGCTGTTCTCCAAATATCACCTCCAAACCGGTGAGCGAAGTAAACCAAAGTACAGATGGTTAGTAGGCAACACATTGCAACTTTTATTAGTAGATCCTCGGGAAAAACAGGTGTGCGTGACATGTTTTTCCGCTTTTCATTGAACCATTTATTCAAATTAATGCGGTTTGTTTTTAATTAGATTTTTTTCACTCTCTTCTTCAATTTCATATGGTAATGAGATCATCTCTAAGCTCGATAAATATCATATGCCCACATTGTGTGCATAACATTAAAAAGTAGCAAAGGTTTTAATTGTACATGAAATACCACACATTCAATTTGAACCACCTCTAAACATCCATACGTAGCGGCACACCAGGACATTTCACATAAGGACAGCCTATGTCCAAATCATTAGATGTATGTGCAGTCTGACTTTTACAGGAATTATACACTGCTACCCTATCGTGCCCTTATGTTTCAAAAGGAATCTCAAGGCAGTCTGTCTGTCCTTTCGACCGTCCACACAAGGCCGTCCATAATGTGCTGCCAGGCCACACTCCAAAGGAGAAGCCCTCCAACCCTCTGTGAGCTAGGCCTCTCTACTGTATCTGCTAATAACATTAAGGCTTATTGCTCCCTCAAATACACGCTGCCATTAAGAAAAGAGATCAGGTCACAAGTCTAAAGAAAGAAAAGCAACAACATCCCCGGCAGCATAAAAACTGGGTGATTCATCCTCACTAAACTACTGCTTACAATGTGCCATAATTAAACGTGAAACCCTAAATGTATATACAGTGGGGAGAAGAAGTATTTGATACACTGCTGATTTTGCAGGTTTTCCTACTTACAAAGCATGTAGAGGTCTGTAATTTTTATCATAGGTACACTTCAACTGTGAGAGGCGGAATCTTAAACAAAAATCCAGAAAATCACATTGTATGATTTTTAAGTAATTAATTTGCATTTTATTGCATGACATAAGTATTTGATACATCCGAAAAGCAGAACTTAATATTTGGTACAGAAGCCTTTGTTTGCAATTACAGAGATCATACGTTTCCTGTAGTTCTTGACCAGGTTTGCACACACTGCAGCAGGGATTTTGGCCCACTCCTCCATACAGATCTTCTCCAGATCCTTCAGGTTTCGGGGCTGTCGCTGGGCAATACGGACTTTCAGCCCCCTCCAAAGATTTTCTATTGGGTTCAGGTCTGGAGACTGGCTAGGCCACTCCAGGACCTTGAGATGCTTCTTACGGAGCCACTCCTTAGTTGCCCTGGCTGTGTGTTTCGGGTTGTTGTCATGCTGGAAGACCCAGCCACGACCCATCTTCAATGCTTTTACTGAGGGAAGGAGGTTGTTGGCCAAGATCTCGCGATACATGGCCCCATCCATCCTCCCCTCAATACGGTGCAGTCGTCCTGTCCCCTTTGCAGAAAAGCATCCCCAAAGAATGATGTTTCCACGTCCAGGCTTCACGGTTGGGATGGTGTTCTTGGGGTTGTACTCATCCTTCTTCTTCCTCCAAACACGGCGAGTGGAGTTTAGACCAAAAAGCTCTATTTTTGTCTCATCAGACCACATGACCTTCTCCCATTCCTCCTCTGGATCATCCAGATGGTCATTGGCAATTTTCAGACGGGCCTGGACATGCGCTGGCTTGAGCAGGGGGACCTTGCGTGCACTGCAGGATTTTAATCTATGACGGCGTAGTGTGTTACTAATGGTTTACTTTGAGACTGTGGTCCCAGCTCTCTTCAGGTCATTGACCAGGTCCTGCCGTGTAGTTCTGGGCTAATCCCTCACCTTCCTCATGATCATTGATGCCCCACGAGGTGAGATCTTGCATGGAGCCCCAGACCGAGGGTGATTGACCGTCATCTTGAACTTCCTCCATTTTCTAATAATTGCGCCAACAGTTGTTGCCTTCTCACCAAGCTGCTTGCCTATTGTCCTGTAGCCCATCCCAGCCTTGTGCAGGTCTACAATTTTATCCCTGATGTCCTTACACAGCTCTCTGGTCTTGGCCATTGTGGAGAGGTTGGAGTCTGTTTGATTGAGTGTGTGGACAGGTGTCTTTTATACAGGTAACGAGTTCAAACAGGTGCAGTTAATACAGGTAATGAGTGGAGAACAGGAGGGCTTCTTAAAGAAAAACTAACAGGTCTGTGAGAGCCGGAATTCTTACTGGTTGGTAGGTGATCAAATACTTATGTCATGCAATAAAATGCAAATTAATTGCTTAAAAATCATACAATGTGATTTTCTGGATTTTTGTTTTAGATTCCGTCTCTCACATTTGAAGTGTACCTATGATAAAAATTACAGACCTCTACATGTTTTGTAAGTAGGAAAACCTGCAAAATTGGCAGTGTATCAAATACTTGTTCTCCCCACTGTATCTGTGTGTTCAGCCCTCATTCATTTAAACCAGGCACAGTACTACCAGATAAGTTCTAATCCAACAATTATTCTGTTCTTGTTTTTTTCCCTACCTCTTCTTCTTCTTCTTTTCCCCCTGCTATAAAAGAACATTAAAATGTATTTTAGCCTCTAAGGTCCATGGCTATAAACCACAGAGTGGAAGGAAGGGGCTGGGGAAACCACAGCCAGAGATGAAGGCCCACCACACCAACCACGAGAGAGAGAGAGAGAGAGAGAGAGAGAGAGAGAGAGAGAGAGAGAGAGAGAGAGAGAGAGAGAGAGAGAGAGAGAGAGAGAGAGAGAGAGAGAGAGAGAGAGAGAGAGAGAGAGAGAGAGAGAGAGAGAGGAGAGAGAGAGAGACATAGAGAGACATAGAGAGAGAGAGAGAGAGAGAGAGAGAGAGAGAGAGAGAGAGGAGAGAGAGAGAGACATAGAGAGAGAGAGAGAGAGAGAGAGAGAGAGAGAGAGAGAGAGAGAGAGAGAGAGAGAGAGAGGAGAGGAGAGATTGGGTACGTTGAGTGCCGTAGTCTTTTACCCAAACTGCCAAGCAGCTAGCGCCAGCCACGTCTTAAAACAATCACACAACAACCCTTAATTGGATGCCAGTGTGTTCCTCCCCCTAACAGGTAAACAAACAAACACAATAACTTGTCATCAGTTTGATTTGTTTGTGTGTTGTATTTTGTTCTGTTTCTTTAAACTGTTAATCAAGAGAGCAGTGTTGCAGGAGGAATTAATAACCTGTATTGTATGTGCATCTGATCTGCCTTCATAAATTATGCTGTGAGTGGAGAGGAGTCTGTTGCCTTGTGTGTCGGTACAGATCACAGTTTTAGAGGATGGAAAATCACCTCCCATGTAAAAACTGTGTGGGTGAAATTCATCTCCAAAACCCCAAAGTGGCAATTAAAAAGTTACTGCAAAGGACTTGTTGACTTGTGTTGCATGTTCGTTAACATTTATCAATATGCAAACCAATTTGGTCCCAATTCATTCTGATTTGGCCGCATTATACCACACAAGTTCCACAAAATACAGACGAGTAAGCTTGGTTTCCAAATGTCCAAATATCTGTTAATTACTATAGCTTCCGCCTTGGGCCAATCAGTGTCATTTTGTAAATGCTGGATCTCTATGGCAAGACACATCATTCACCCAAGTTTCATCAAAATCGTCCCAGTGCTGTCTGAGATATTGGTAAACTAATGTACGAACGAACGGAGACAGATCCACAGTTCCCTTCCCGATTTCATCGTGGGGGACAATGAAGGCACTGAACATTGAGACATGTTAGCTGATATTTGGCCAGACCAACATGTCCGGACATTACCTTTCCTAGCGTGGTGTAAACAGCATGGTTTCTATCCTTCTCTCACTGTCAACCCCACCAACAGTCAGAAAGTCAGTCAGCCAGCCAGCCAGCCAGCCTGCCCGCCCACCAGAGGTCCCTAATAACAAACACACAAGCGGCTCAGAGACATGATTTGGCCTCTGTCTCAGGGGCCGAATATGAGGGCGGCCTAATGAAAGATCCCAAAGAGGAAGCAGACAGCCGTGGCAATAACTGTACATCTATACTCTGGTTGGGGAGGACGGTCTGGCTAATGGTCTGGAGGACAGGCTGACTCCCCTTTCACTTCTCATATCATTTACCACAGGCTGTGTCCCAAATGGCACCCCATTCTATAAATAGTGCACTACTTTTGACCAGAGCCCTATGGGCCCTACATAGGGATTAAATCCCATTTTGGATACAGCCACAGTATGGTTTGGATTCCACAGCCCACACCTGGACTGGTGTTACTCACATCAGGTTCAAACAGAATAAACAGTGGGTGTAATTGATGTACTGAACACGTTGGGAGAGGGATTTAAAGGCTAGTGAGTGGATACCTAATCTGTATTTAAATCTGATATTACCTTTAATTGACAACAATGTCAGGACATTTACATCTAGTGGAAACGGTGCCAGAGGAAGGTCTGCAGCATCATCAAGGACCACATAAATACCATCCACGAGCTGTTCACTCCCTTATTGTTGGTCAGACGGTATCGGAGCATGAGGTCTGATACCAACAGCCATCAGACTGCTGAACACTTGAACTGGACTGACCACCTGCACCTTAGCACAAATGCACTCACTCAAGCTCACACCCACACAGACATACACTAATCCACACACGCATATACGCACATCACAACTGCTGCTACCAGACTCTTACTATGATTGCTAAATTAAACACTTGCCCCTGAATCACCCCTTCCCCAAAACACGTATAAATACTGGACAATAAATTGTGCCTTCTTGTATTATAATTATGCTAAAAAATGTATTCTGTTCTACTAAGTCATTTACCTTATGTTCATGTTCTTATATTTTATTATTTATTATTGTTGTTGCATTGTCGAGAAGGAACCTGCAAGTAAGCATTTCATTGGACGCTGTATACCATGTGTATCCTGTACATACGACTAATAAATGTGTCAAGTAAAGGTAGTCTTACTCTGGGTAACTCTGACAATCTACAATTCAAATAGCTGTAATTTGTGCCTTTTAGAGGCATATTGTGGTTTCTCTATCAGTGCCAACAATCAAAATGGCAACAAGGTACACTATCATAATTTTACATTTGAGTCATTTAGCAGATGCTCTTATCCAGAGCGATGAGGGTTAAGCGCCCTGCTCAAGGTCACATCAACATATTTTTCACCTAGATGGCTCGGGGATTCGAACCAGCAACCTTTCGGTTACTGGCCCAATGCGCTTAACTGCTAGACTACCTGCCATTGGATTAAATATCTACGAAAATACTTCAACAATCAACTTTCCCTCAATAAAGTAATAGAACCTCAGAGTAGTCAGTACCACCCCCCTCCCCAGCCAGCACCCTTCCACCACCCCCAATATCAGCCCATCACCACCTCACTTGAGCCAGAGTGTTGCCAGGCAGGCCCCCAGCAGAGAGGGGGTAGGTCAGGCTGGTCCAAGGCTTCATTACCCCTGCAGGCCTGCCAAGCTCAACCAGACTCCGCCGTGCCGTGTAGACGGCCAAATCACTATTTAACAACCCCCCACCCCTCCCCAACTGTGCAGCAGCTCAGGGGTAGCCTAGCCAGCAACACCTCTCTCACTCCCACCCCTTGTTTGGCATTGGCACCAGCAGAGAGGAGGAGGTGGAGGAGACAGAGGGGGAGGCGACTGTGTGGATTGGGAGTCTGTGTGGGGGTGGAGATACCAGGAGAGACACCACAAAAAGGTAACATTGGACTAGTTCTAGGGGACTGTGGAGCTCTCCTTCCCTGTGTCGGCCCAGTAGTGGGTCTCATCGCCTGTTCCAGCCAGCCTGCTGCCTAACAAATACCTGTGGTGCTGAGCCTCTCGTCTGGGGCATGAGCAGTCCCACACGGAGCACATGTTAGCTTCACACGTTAGCTAGCATCTCATAAGCCTAACTGTTACTGTCAGCTCACAGGGTTGCAATCACCATGCAGTAGAGTGATGGGTCTGCACTTCAGTTTGCACCATGCACTCCATGTTTCTGCTGATGCTGTGACCCAGTATGTACTGCATATCAGGCGTGTGCTTAGTGCATTCTTAATTGCAGGAAAGTAAGACGAGTCTGTTTCTGTAGCGTGAGGCAGCTTGATGGAGAAGTACACCCCCTGGACATGATGCTCTTTATTTATTTCTTATAAATGTTTTCGTTTTTCCTCAGATGACCACTCAAGACATGAACTTTATAATGACTGTCCATCTCATGATGTTGTGATGTTGTTCTTCAAGTCTTTTTTGTGTGTTTTAAAGCACTTTGTTATTCTTTTAAAAGCGCTATAAAAGTTGAAAAAATTATCCTTATTATTTTTGCAGTAGCAGAGATTTTATGTCTGGCATGTTATTTGCATGTTCCAGAGTCCAGCCAAGACTGTTGACTGTGTGCAAACAGTTGTACATGAACCTGTGTTGACAGCCCAAAAAATGAATTTGTTTGATGGAGCCACCCACTATTGAAGCACAGCCAAAATAATTATTTGATTTTCCATTGAGGTAACTTCAGTCTACTTCTTAAATTACTTATGAAGGACTGAAGTTCACTGAAATTGGACTCCACACTCTAAACGGTGAAATAAGGATAGATCATCCCATGAGAGAGCATGGATTGCCACCGAGGCAGACTATTTGAGACAGCATTCTCTCTCACTACTTATACTAACAGTGAGAGAGAGAAAAAAAAAAGTCTTTAGCTGAACGCTCCTACTCCTTTTATCAACTGACATTCCCGGGAATTGCAGTGACAGTGACTTCTCTTCTCACTTTCTTTTTCTCTTTTATGAGCTCCGTCTCTCGCTAACTACCTCTCTTTTTTTCCATTTGAGGTTTCTTTCTCTACCTTTCTCGCAAATGTCTTGTGCACTCTGACACACACAGCCTCACTGTCTCTCTACCAAACCTTTTTTTCCCCCTCCGACTACTCTACCTTTGAGTCTGACTTTCTGAAGCACGCACACGTCCACCCACCCACCCACCCCCACCCAATCACCCTCACATACACACGTGCACACACACACTCTCGTACAGCTTACTATAGTTAAACACGTACACACACATACACAAACCCTGGTCTTGACTGTACTGTAAGTAATGTGATCCTGCCCCTCCCCCTCCCTCCATGGTGTGCTTGGTGTATTTGTCTCATTGGGTCAATGCCACTGTTCCTCTGCCTCGCGGCAACAGCTGCCCTACACACAAACACAGGTGAGATGTCACTTTCTATCTATACTGTCCACTAAGTCAAAGACAGGGCCCAGGCTAGCTCTGTACACCAGGCCTCCATGAACGCTATGAGGCATTCCTATCTACAGGTAACTGACAAAATAAAGGAAACACCAACATAAAGTGTCTTAATAGGGCGTTGGGCCACCACGAGCCGCCACAAGAGATTCCATGTGTTTTGGCATAGATTCTACAAGTTTCTGGAACTCTATTGGAGGGATGTGACACCATTCTTCCATAAAAAGAAATCCATAATTTAGTGTTTTGTTGATAGTGTTGGAAGATGCTGTCTTAGGCGCCTCTACCGAATCTCCCATAAGAGTTGAATTGAGTTGAGATCTGGTGACTGAGACACACACACCATTTTTTTAAATGTTGCTTATCTTTAACTGCATTGTTGGAAAAGGACCAGTAAGTAAGCAATTTACTGTTAGTCTAAACCAGTTGTTTATGAAGCATGTGACAAATACAATTTCATTTGATTTGACACACACACTTAAAACCCCCTATGCTCCTCTTTCAATGTCACTGAGATCTCCTCTTCTAGACATGGTAGCCAAAATAATGGGCAACTGGGCATTTTTATACATGACCCTAAACATATGATGGGATGTTAGTTGCTTAATTTACTCAGGAACCACACCTGTGTGGAAGACCCTGCTTTCAATATGCTTCAAATCCCTAATTTACTCAAGTGTTTCCTTTACTTTGGCAGTTACCTGTACCTATCCACCGATACAAAAACAAAACAAAACAAATGTCATATTTTTGGCCGACTAACGCAACGTCTGAAATCTCCCAACTAAAAGTAGAAGACCTGGGCCTGGTTTCCTGATACCGATATTTTCCTGCTTTAACAAGGCATCTTTCCTACAACAGCCGGAGATGCAACATGCGTTTCCTAAAACACCACGCAGAGAGAACGGTTGCTAAGCACGCCGTTGAAGCATGTGTCATACTGATAGGATCGAAAGAGAGGCAGTGCTGCTCTCGGATTAGCTTTCTCAATTCAAATATTACCATAACATTATAATTATTTCACAATACTGACGGATCAGCTCCTAGAGATACACTGCATGACCAACAGTATGTGGACACCTGCTCGTTGAACATCTCATTCAAAAATAATGGCCATTAATATGGAGTTGGTCCCCCCTTTGCTGCTATAACAGCCTCCACTCTTCTGGGAAAGCTTTTCACTAGATGTTGGAACATTGCTGCGGGGACTTGCAGCCACAAGAGCATTAGTGAGGTCGGGCACAGATGTTGGGGCGATTAGGCCCGGCTTGCAGTCGGCGTTCCAATTCAACCCAAAGGTGTTCAATGGAGTTGAGGTCAGGGCTCTGTGCATGCCAGTCAAGTTCTTCCACACCAATCTCGACAATACATTTCTGTACGGACCTCGCTTTGTGCACAGGGGCATTGTCATACTGAATCAGGAAAGGGCCTTAACCAAACTGTTGCAACAAAGCTGAAGCACAGAATCGTCTAGAATGTCATTGTATGCTGTAGCGTTAAGATTTCCCTTCACTGGAACTAAGGGGCCTAGCCCGAACCATGAAAAACAGCCCCAGACCATTATTTCTCCTCCACCAAACTTTACAGTTGGCACAGTGGGCAGGTAGCCTTCTCCTGGCATCCGCCAAACCCAGATTAGTCAGTCGAACTGCCAGATGGTGAAGCATGATTCATCACTCTAGAGAACGCGTTTCTACAGCTCCAAAGTCCAATGCCGGCAAGCTTTACACCACTCCAGCCGACGCTTGGCATTGTGCATGGTGATCTTAAGCTTGTGTGCGGCTGCTCGGCCATGGAAACCCATTTCATGAAGCTCCCAAAGAAACATTTATTGTGCTGACGTTGCTTCCAGAGGCAGTTTAGAAAACAGTGGATCCTGGACTTCCTGACGGGCCGCCCCCAGGTGGTAAGGGTAGGTAACAACACATCCGTCACACTGATCCTCAACACAGGGACCCCTCAGGGGTGCGTGCTCAGCCCCCTCCTGTACTCCCTGTTCACTCATGACTGCACGGCCAGGCACGACTCCAACACCATCATTAAATTTGCCGACAACACAACAACGAGACAGCCTATAGGGAGGAGGTCAGAGACCTCGCCGTGTGGTGCCAGGACAACAACCTCTCCCTCAACGTGATCAAGACAAAAGAGATGACCGTGGACTACAGGAAAAGAGGACCGAGCATGCCCCCATTCTCATCGAGGGGGCTGCAGTGGAGCAGGTTGAAAGCTTCAAGTTCCTTGGTGTCCACATCACCGACAAATTAACATGATCCAAGCACAACATGACAGTCGTGGAGCGGGCACAACAAAACCTATTCCCCCCCAGGAGACTGAAAAGATTTGTCATGGGTCCTCAGATCCTCAAAAGGTTCTACAGCTGCACCATCGAAAGCATCCTGACTGGTTGCATCACTGCCTGGTATGGAAACTACTCAGCCTCCGACTGCAAGGCACTACAGAGGGTATTGCGAACGGCCCAGTACATCACTGGGGCCAAGCTTCCTGCCATCCAGGACCTCTATACCAGGAGTGTCAGAGGAAGGCCCTAAAAATTGTCAAAGACTCCAGCCACCCTAGTCATAGACTGTTCTCTCTGCTACCACACGGCAAGCGGTACCGGAGCGCCAAGTCTAGGTCCAAGAGGCTTCTAAACAGCTTCTAACCCCAAGCCATAAGACTCCTGAACATCTAGTCAAATTGCTACCACGACTATTCGCATCCCCCCCCCTCCTCTACACACCACTGCCACTCTCTGTTGTAATCTATGCATAGTCACTTTAATTAACTCTACCTACATGTACAGTTGAAATCAGAAGTCAGTGCCTCTTTGCTTGACATAATGTGTATGTAAACTTCAACTGTATTGTTCTTTTTTACTGCTGCTTCTTAATTACTTGTTACTTTTATCTCTTATTCTTATCCGTATTTTTAAAAATTGCACTGTCGGTTAGGGGTTTGTAAGTAAGCATTTCACTGTAAGGTTGTATTCGGCGCATGTGTTGTAATAAAATTGATTTGATTTGGTTTGAGTGTTGCACCCGAGGACAGACAATTTTTACGAGCTCAGCGCTTCCGCACTCAGCGGTCCCGTTCTGTGAGCTTGTGTGGCCTACCACTTTGCGGCTGAGCACTTACAGTTGACCAGGGCAGAAATTTGACGAACTGACTTGTTGGAAAGGTGGCATCCTATGATGGTGCCACGTTGAAAGTCACTGAGCTCTTCAGTAAGGTCCTTCTATTGCCAATGTTTGTCTATAGAGATTGCATGGCTGTGTGCTCGATTTTATACACCTGTCAGCAATGGGTGTGGCTGAAATAGCCGAATCCACTAATTTGAAGGGGTGTCCACATACTTTTGTATATATAGTGTATTACTACCTACGGCTGCAAATACCGAGGTGGCTTATTCTAATACTTACCCAACAAAAATGCACAAAATCACAGATTTGGCACATCATTGCGCACATGTTAGGATACACATCATTAAATATATTGAAACAAGTTATAGGCAGTAGCCCAGAAGAAGAAAAATAGAACTCAATTGATTGAACATGAAATGTATTTCAACACGATTAAAATAGGCCTACTGTATTTATATTTGAATGCAGTCATCTCTATTTTCATTTCAAGCATCTTTTTATATTTCACTTGCTTGTATCAATTGCAAAGACATTAGCAACATTGTATTTGTTGTAGTCAACTTTGTTCTGAGGTTATCGGCGGTCACAGGTAGACGGATAAACCATGTTATTCTATGTTTAGCGGTGATCTTTTGTGTATAAAGTGACGCGGGAGGTTAAAGAAGCATCTAACGAAGCACTAGCTGTTCTACGAGTGGTCTGAGGCAGAAGTTAGATTACGAGCGTTTTCAAGTGCAACGTTAATAACATTGGTTTTGGAAAACACCTTGGAGATTTAACGATGCTCCTACGAAGGCTCTAACAATGAACTTAGCCTTGAGATGCTTTTGGGAAACCGGGCCCAGAGCTATTTCATACTATGTAATACAGACTTATGTGAGAGCTGAGAATTGACCTTAAAAAAAAGCTACGTCCAAAAGAGTCCACAAAGCCTTTTTCCTTCTAAGTAAAAGCCAGAACAAAGCTTTTGTATAAAAACTACTCCGGTTAATGTTGTCGCCTGAGAGCTGAGAGCCGGTGATGTGAGTGATTCGTCCTTTCCTGGTGTCACCGTGCACTAGTATCAGTCAGTGTATCCAGCACCACGTTGCCCCAGGGAGATGTGATGTACAGGCTGCTTCTCCATGTCTGGGACAATGTTTCTACATGACACCACACAGCTTCACAAAAAAACAACAACAAAAAAAACACGCAGGCACACACACACACACTCTCTCTACCTTCTCCTCTCTCTCAGCTTCAAGACAACACCACTACCTCTTCTGCTATAATTGTTGTTGTTGTGCTGACAATTCCCCACAACAATGGAGAGTTAATACAGCAGCAGATGAGGGAATTACTGTTTCCACTTTTCTGATATTCCTCACCTCCTACACATGTATTCCTTCCTCTCTCATCCTCCACTCCTCCACTCATTTAGCATTAGCATTTCAACTGTTGCATTTGCGATGCGGTGAGATGTCCCGTCGTCAGGACTGTAGTGAATCTGGAGCTTTATAGCCTTCCCTCGGTTGGTGTAGAACCCACACGCCTGTGATCTGATAACCACCTCTAATCTGGAATGCTGAAAAGAGTTGACTGAAGTTGTATTTTCCCTCATTTACATTCATTCTGGGCATTTCACATTTATTTTCTATTTTTCCCATAAATATGACAGAGATTGTAGAAATGCAGAATTGTGGACTGTAAAACCTAATAGAGGGAATGTTTTGACAATTGCCTTTTGTCAAATTTGATTTGAGACTTTTTTTATTTTGTATTGTGTTATGAACGACTGGCATTGGATTAAGACGGCGCTTGTACAAATCGTTTTCCGAGAATGATTGATGTTCTATTTCAAAGTAAACTAACAATAATAAACCATTAGGACTTTTCCTCACCGTCTGTGCTTTTTGAATTTGAATTTATAGTATCTAAGCTATTCATCATAGGCATGTCTGGCCATTTATATTAGTGCCAGAACCAGTGACTAAAGCACCTGCTCTTAGCCAAGTTATTATAGGAGGGGATTTCAGACAAAGCCACCTCTTTTGATTCAAATCTGATATTAAACCATCCCTCAGAAGGTTGATCTGTGAGCTCCTTCAGTGAGTCAGATCCTGCTAGCTGGAAGACTAAACAGCAGCCTTGAAATCAGCTGTAGCTCTGAATAGAACAGAGCACTTAACATTCAGTGTGGACAATGCAGTAATTGCAATGTGATAAAGTCCAGGCTGCCACCAATAGTGTGATGTAAATACACAGGTACAGATGTGTCCCAGTAATACTAGTAATGCAGTAACTAAAAGCCTGCATGTCGTCTGCTGTTGAAATGATGTCTGGTTTATAATGGATGGGTAAAGGGATCAAGACCAAGAGGACCAAGCTGATAATAGGACCAAGTAAATGGAGGGGTGTAGGAGTAGCGAAGGGGAAGTGCAGTCACAGTGCAATGCTAATGGGTAAGTGTGTACAGGTAGATTGAGTTAATGGTTGGATTAGCTGTCAATCACTCACCTTGCCCACCAGTTCCTCCAGTCGCGGTACAGGTTTGCCCTTCTGGTGGCGCAATGTGGGAGGTGATTGGCCATCCCAGTCCTGTAGCTCCTCGATGCTCTTCAGGTAGAGCAGAGTCTTTAGACCCAGGCAGTAGTCCTCGATCAGAGTGAAGTCCTGGTTCTGCACCGCGCTGCACACCTAGTGGCGGAAAATCGCACATGCACGCACACACGCATACAAGCACGCACACAAACACACACACACACACAAACGCTAATGATGTTATTACAATAACTTGGTCCAGTGAAAAGCATGAGCTGACGCACACCCTGCCTTTCTAAGGTCTTCGAAAGCCAAGTCAACAAACAGATTACCGACCATTTCGAATCCCACCATACCTTCTCCGCTATGCAATCTGGTTTCAGAGCTGGTCATGGGTGCACCTCAGCCACGCTCAAGGTCCTAAACGATATCTTAACCGCCATCGATAAGAAACAATACTGTGCAGCCGTATTCATTGACCTGGCCAAGGCTTTCGACTCTATCAATCACCACATCCTCATCGGCAGACTCGATAGCCTTGGCTTCTCAAATGATTGCCTCGGCTGGTTCACCAACTACTTCTCTGATAGAGTTCAGTGTGTCAAATCGGAGGGTCTGTTGTCCGAGCCTCTGGCAGTCTCTATGGGGGTGCCACAGGGTTCAATTCTTGGACCGACTCTCTTCTCTGTATACATCAATGATGTCGCTCTTGCTGCTGGTGAGTCTCTGATCCACCTCTACGCAGACGACACCATTCTGTATACTTCTGGCCCTTCTTTGGACACTGTGTTAACAACCCTCCAGGAGAGCTTCAATGCCATACAACTCTCCTTCCGTGGCCTCCAATTGCTCTTAAATGCAAGTAAAACTAAATGCATGCTCTTCAACCGATCACTGCTTGCACCTGCCCGCCTGTCCAACATCACTACTCTGGACGGCTCTGACTTAGAATATGTGGACAACTACAAATACCTAGGTGTCTGGTTAGACTGTAAACTCTCCTTCCAGACTCACATCAAACATCTCCAATCCAAAGTTAAATCTAGAATTGGCTTCCTATTCCGCAACAAAGCATCCTTCACTCATGCTGCCAAACATACCCTCGTAAATCTGACCATCCTACCAATCCTCGACTTCGGCGATGTCATTTACAAAATAGCCTCCAATACCCTACTCAATAAATTGGATGCAGTCTATCACAGTGCCATCCGTTTTGTCACCAAAGCACCATATACTACCCACCACTGCGACCTGTATGCTCTCGTTGGCTGGCCCTCTTCATACTCGTCGCCAAACCCACTGGCTCCAGATCATCTACAAGACCCTGCAAGGTAAAGGCCCCCCTTATCTCAGCTCGCTGGTCACCATAGCAGCACCCACCTGTAGCACGCGCTCCAGCAGATATATCTCTCTGGTTACCCCCAAAACCAATTCTTCCTTTGGCCGCCTCTCCTTCCAGTTCTCTGCTGCCAATGACTGGAACGAACTACAAAAATCTCTGAAACTGGAAACACTTATCTCCCTCACTAGCTTTGCCTTTACCTCCCTTATCTCACCTCACTTGCTCACATTGTATATAGACTTATTTTTCTACTGTATTATTGACTGTTTGTTTTACTCCATGTGTAACTCTGTGTTGTTGTATGTGTCGAACTGCTTTGCTTTATCTTGGCCAGGTCACAATTGTAAATGAGAACTTGTTCTCAACTTGTCTACCTGGTTAAATAAAGGTGAAATAAAAAAATTAAAACATAAAAGTAGTGGTGCTGACTAGTGGAGAATCAACTGTATGAAAATATACAAAGAAAGTTACACACAATATATGCTCTATATAAACTCCATAACCAACGTTTCGACAACCGTTACACTAACTTGGGCACACAGTGCAAAGTACATAAATATGTCATTCGGAATTACATAACACAGTGTATTGAATTTCCCCATACTCTAGTACAGGGTTTCCCAAACTTGGTCCTGGCGCCCCTCGCACTACACGGGTGATTCAAATCATTCAAGCTTGATGATGAGTTGGCTATTTGAATCAGCTGTGTAGTGCTAGAGCAAAAAACTAAAAACGTGCACACAGGGGAAGCCCAGGAACGAGTTTGGGTCCAAGCCAGCGTTTTATAGGTCTCAGATACCACACTACCTACACACTGCTTACAGTCTCCACTCATTTACAATGAAATCCATCTATTTAATTAAAGGTTAGTCAGATGGAATAAGGCTGATCACGGCAGCAGTCAGTTAGAGCAGAGTGGTGAAATGGAAGGCGTGTAGTAAAACTCCTGGGTGAACCCCATTCACATGGTTTATCCTCTCTTTCCTTCCTTCAGCAAAGAGAGAGACTATCTGATCTGCATCACACACTGGGAAACATTGTCTTTGTGCGTCTGTCTGTCTCCACTACTTCATTTTGACAGAAGCCACGGTGCCATGGTGAGTCTTAGAGCAGCCGGAGAGATAAGACGACGTGCTTATCAGACACCGCCATCTATGAGCTGAGCTGAGCTGACATCGCCCTGCACTGATCTGACTGAGAACAACTCCAGGATTAAAACGAGGCCGAGTACTGAACCTAGGGGAACACCACATCAAACAGACCAGACTGAGGTCGGGGCCTGTTTTCACAAAGCGTCTCAGAGTATCGGTGCTGATTAGGATCAGGTCCTTCTTGTCCATATACTCTTAATCATCATGATCGAAAAGACAAAACTGATCCTAGATCAGCACTACTACTTGAGATGCTTGGGTTAGGTTAGTGGGGCGATGTTTTGTCAATGTTGTTTTACATTGCTCTGAGATAGTCATAACAAATTATTTCTAGAGGGGGAATGAACATGAATCTGTTCTGCTGTGTCATTTGTGTATTTCAAAAAGTAAATTCACCAGCGACTGGCCCCATGTTGTGAAAATTAAGGCATTTATTCTCTCAAGCTTTGGCTCAGAGATATGCTTTCATTAGGATTCTGATTTGCATAGCGCTGCTTGTTAAAAGAAAAAAAGCTGCTTGTTGCCTGCCCCTATATGCCCTGCTCCAACTAAATAACACAGAATACATTTCTGATAAGGATGTCTACATCGTTACAACAAATAGTATTGGGGGAAAACAACTGTGGACATGCATTACATTTCAGTGATTCACAGGGAAAATATGTCAGTTATTAGAACTATACACTACTCATTCTAGGAGGTAAAGACACAACATGTACAGAGCCTTCAGAAAGTATTCACAACCCTTGACGTTTTCCACATTTTGCTGATTAAATTTAGATTTATTGTCACTGGCCTACAAACAATACCCCATAATGTAAAATAATGGAATAATGGTTTCAGACATTTTTACAAATTCATAAAAAATGAAAAGTTGACATTTCTTGAGTCAATAAATATTCTACCAATTTGTTATGGCAATTCTAAATAGGATCAGGAGTAAATATGTTTTTAACAAGTTACATAATAAGTTGCATGGACTCAATCTGTGTGCAATAATAGTGTTTAACATGATTTTTGAATGATTACCTCATCTCTGTACACCACACGTACAATTATCTATAAGGTCCCTCAGTCGCGCAGTGAATTTCAAACACAGATTCAACCACAAAGACCAGGAAGGTTTTTTAATGCCTCGCAAAGAAAGGCACCTGGTAGATGAACAACAACAAAAAAGCAGACATTGAATATCCCTTTGAGCATGGTGAAGTTATTAATTACACTTTGGATGGTGTATCAATACACCCAGTCACTACAAAGATAAAGGTGTCCTTTCCATATCAGTTGCCAGAGAGGAAGGAAACCGCCCAGGGATTTCACCATGAGGCCAATGGTAACTAAAACAGTTAGAGTTTAACGGCTGTGAAAGGAAAAAAATTAGGATGGATCAACTAGGGCTGTAGCGGTCCCGAAATTACATCAGCCGGTGAGTGGCAAGCAAATAACTGTCGGTCTCACGGTAATTGACCGTTAATTAACATAAATACATTTAGCATCTCCTGGCTTACACACATAGCCTACAAGCCATTTAAAAAAGTCGAATAAATCCATGTAATATAGCCTACACATTCACAATAAATCCATTATGTACTTTAGACAGGTCTAAAGAAGCATGATTTGATGAAAATGTAGACTATTTCAGAAGAACATAATAGCATACTCTGAGTTGTCCTTAGGTCCTGAAGTGGCTATGCCAAATGGCTGTGGGCTACACTAGTTAATTTAGCAGACAAGATTTGCTTATAATTCTGTGGCATTACTTTATATTATGTTATAGTATGATGAATACAATTGAACAAAGCTAAATAAAAAATAAACATTTTCTCCAAACGATTTGAGGGAGTGCTCACATGCGGCGGCTATTCTGTGTTGAGCGGTTAACAAGGAAAAAGGTCCTACTATATAGTTCATTTAGAGTTATTAATGTAACTTTAGGTGTTCTACAAATGTTGGGCTACATGTTTTGATTTTGAATACATTGTAAGGCTCAGACTCTAATGATGATTTGAAAAAAGTCACTTGAAAAGGCATGAGCACTGCTTTTTCTTTGCAGGATGTGCACACTCCAATAGTCTCTCATTCACAATTTGACAAGCACTTGATAATGCCTCGAATTTCACAACGGTATTCCCCTTGTGGCCGTAATGCACCCTAAAAGAATCCATGCCTTTTGCGGCCCGGAGTGCTGCGTTGTGCCCTTCTCCCTGAGTGTGCTGGGCATTCCGAAGAGTCTCTCACTCACACGGCTCTCCGTCACGTGATTGGGTCTTTCTCACAGGCTACAAGTGAAGACAGACACATTGGAGACGCAACTGTGCGTGTCCTTATCCAATTCCGATGTGCATATTGAAGATATTGGATGAACTGTCCACATTTACTTTTCGTCAGCCAACAAGATGAGTAGGCCTAACGAACAGCAAAAGCACTAGCTTATGTCAATCTACTATCCCCCATAGTACAAAAGTCATCCTATTCTATTCTGTGCGACAAATAAATATTACAAACAGTCTGGGACAGTTGTGGGATGCGATAGATCCCACATTAATACAACCACTAGTGTGTTGCGTCAGCCACATTGCATAAAAACGTTTTTTTGACGCAACACATTATCAACATTGTAAGCTGAAAGTTCTAAAGTATTAGGCTATTTCTTCACATTATAAATGCGGCAATGCGCACATGGTATTAGGCTATAAGCGCAAATGGTGCATTGTTATGGTTAAAATGATCTTCCCCAAACTTGACTCACACGCTGCTTATAAACTCAGCAAAAAAGAAACGTCCTCTCACTGTCAACTGCGTTTATTTTCAGCAAACTTAACATGTGTACATATTTGTATGAACATAACAAGATTCAACAACTGATACATAAACTGAACAAGTTCCACAGACATGTAACTAACAGAAATTGAATAATGTGTCCCTGAACAAAGGGGGTCAAAATCAAAAGTAACAGTCAGTATCTGGTGTGGCCACCAGCTGCATTAAGTACTGCAGTGCATCTCCTCCTCATGGACTGCACCAGATTTGCCAGTTCTTGCTGTGAGATGTTACCCCACTCTTCCACCAAGGCACCTGCAAGTTCCCTGACATTTCTGGGGGAAATGGCCCTAGCCCTCACCCTGCGATCCAACAGGTGCCAGACGTACAGTTTCATAACTGTGAGCTTAATTGCCTACCGTCTATAAGCTGTTAGAGTCTTAACGACCGTTCCACAGGTGCATGTTCATTAATTGTTTATGGTTCATTGAACATGCATGAGAAACAGTGTTTAAACCCTTTACAATAAAGATCTGTGAAGTTATTTGGATTTTTGGAAAGGGTCCTGAAAAAGGAACATTTATTTTATATGCCAGTTAGGCTCTACACCCCATGTAAAGCGGATTAATGTGCTTAATTTTAAGAAGTTATTTGGCCACTTTAATTATGATACAAACCTTTTTAAAACATATAGGCCTATGGGCTAGGCTACATGAGGTGTGTGACTATGATTCACAAAAAAAAGTACAGTGGGGAGAACAAGTATTTGATACACTGACAATTTTGCAGGTTTTCCTACTTACAAAGCATGTAGAGGTCTGTAATTTTTATCATAGGTACACTTCAACTGTGAGAGAAGGAATCTAAAACAAAAATCCAGAAAATCACATTGTATGATTTTTAAGTAATTAATTTGCATTTTATTGCATGACATAAGTATTTGATACATCAGAAAAGCAGAACTGAATATTTGGTACAGAAACCTTAGTTTGCAATTACAGAGATCATACGTTTCCTGTAGTTCTTGACCAGGTTTGCACACACTGCAGCAGGGATTTTGGCCCACTCCTCCATACAGACCTTCTCCAGATCCTTCAGGTTTCGGGGCTGTCGCTGGGCAATACGGACTTTCGGCTCCCTCCAAAGATTTTCTATTGGGTTCAGGTCTGGAGACTGGCTAGGCCACTCCAGGACCTTGAGATGCTTCTTACGGAGCCACTCCTTAGTTGCCCTGGCTGTGTGTTTCGGGTCGTTGTCATGCTGGAAGACCCAGCCACGACCCATCTTCAATGCTCTTACTGAGGGAAGGAGGTTGTTGGTCAAGATCTCGCGATACATGGCCCCATCCATCCTCCCCTCAATACGGTGCAGTCGTCCTGTCCCCTTTGCAGAAAAGCATCCCCAAAGAATGATGTTTCCACCTCCATGCTTCACGGTTGGGATGGTGTTCTTGGGGTTGTACTCATCCTTCTATTCCTCCAAACACGGCGAGTGGAGTTTAGAGCAAAAAGCTCTATTTTTGTCTCATCAGACCACATGACCTTCTCCCATTCCTCCTCTGGATCATCCAGATGGTCATTGGCAAACTTCAGACGGGCCTGGACATGCGCTGGCTTGAGCAGGGGGACCTTGCGTGCGCTGCAGGATTTTAATCCATGACGGCGTAGTGTGTTACTAATGGTTTTCTTTGAGACTGTGGTCCCAGCTCTCTTCAGGTCATTGACCAGGTCCTGCCGTGTAGTTCTGGGCTGATCCCTCACATTCCTCATGATCATTGATGCCCCACGAGGTGAGATCTTGCATGGAGCCCCAGACCGAGGGTGATTGACCGTCATCTTGAACTTCTTCCATTTTCTAATAATTGTGCCAACAGTTGTTGCCTTCTCACCAAGCTGCTTGGCTATTGTCCTGTAGCCCATCCCAGCCTTGTACAGGTCTACAATTTATCCCTGATGTCCTTACACAGCTCTCTGGTCTTGGCCATTGTGGAGAGGTTGGAGTCTGTTTGATTGAGTGTGTGGACAGGTGTCTTTTATACAGGTAACGAGTTCAAACAGGTGCAGTTAATACAGGTAATGAGTGGAGAACAGGAGGGCTTCTTAAAGAAAAACTAACAGGTCTGTGAGAGCCGGAATTCTTACTGGTTGGTAGGTGATCAAATACTTATGTCATGCAATAAAATGCAAATTAATTACTTAAAAATCATACAATGTGATTTTCTGGATTTTTGTTTTAGATTCCGTCTCTCACAGTTGAAGTGTACCTATGATAAAAATGACAGACCTCTACATGCTTTGTAAGTAGGAAAACCTGCAAAATCGGCAGTGTATCAAATACTTGTTCTCCCCACTGTATTGTTTCTTATGCTGGGCATCCTTCACAAGTGATAATATATCATTCACAAGTGATAGGCTAATATTGTCACCCATCAGACTATTCTTGATTTAATCTTGTCTTTACATAATACTAAATAATATGTGTGTGACATTTGTTTGGATTTAGAATGGACCATTATCATGCACCTGTATCGAAACAGAGGCAGCGGGAAAAAATACATGTCATCTATGCACTTAAATAGGGAATGGAGTACGCTTTTCCCCGTGGTTCATTTTAATGCCAGCCGGGTAGGCTATACTCCTGTTGTAAATATAAACAATGTGCTTAACAGCCTATAGAAATGTTGCGCAACATGAGCTGATGGGCTCTCATGAAGTGTTTGATTAGATTTTCAAATACACTTGCATTGATGTCAGAGTTATTACAGGGACAGTAGAGTGCTGAGTAGCAGGCAGTTATCAAGTTTGGTAGGCTACCATTGACCAGCAGCAGCATCAGAGGTTGGAGAAGCTGAATTACCGTGACTAAGCGGTCATGTGGAATATGACTGCCTTCAAGACACGTGACCGCCGGTGTGGCGGTAATACAGTCACCGCAGCAGCCCTCCACAATACTAACTTAATTGACAGAGTCAAAAGAAGGAAGCCTGTACAGAATACAAATATTCCAAAACATGCATGCTGTTTACAACAAGCCACTAAAGTAATACTGCAAAAAATGTGGCAAAGCAATTAACTTTTTGTCCTGAATACAAAGTGTTATGTTTGGGGCAAATTCAATACAACACATTTCTGAGTACCACTCTCCATATATTCAAGCATAGTGGTAGTTACATCATGTTATGGGTATGCTTGTAATCGTTAAGGATTGGGGAGTTTTTCAGGAAAAAAAATAAACTGAAAGGAGATAAGCAAAGGCAAAATCCTAGATGAAAACCTGGTTCAGTCTGCTTTCAATTCACCTTTCAGCGGGACAATAACCTAAAACACAAGGCCAAATTTACATTGAAGTTGCTTACCAAGAAGACAGTAAATGTTCCCGAGTGGCCAAGTAACAGTTTTTACTTAAATCTGCTTGAATATCTATGGTAAAACCTGAAAATGGTTGTCTAGCAATGATCAACAACCAATTTGACAGTGCTTGAAGAATTTTGAAAGGGGCAAATGTTGCACAATCCAGGTGTGGAATGCTCTTAGAGACCCAGAAAGACTCTTGCCAAAGGTGATTCTAACATGTATTGACTCAGGGGGTTGAATACTAATCAAGATATATTAGTGCTTAAATTTTTCATAAATCTTTTACAACTGTTAGAATTGTTCTTACCCTTTGAAATTACACAGTATTTTGTGTAGATCGTTCTCCAACAACTACAATTTTAATCCCACTTTGAAACACAACAAAATGTGGAAAAAGTCAAGGGGTGTGATTACTTTCCGAATCCACTGTATATCTCTGATCAAAAAGAAGTGAAAAATATGCAAATGCTTGTTGTTGGAGGAGAGTTGTGGTGAAGGAAAACTAAAACATGGGGCTGGAAACGTGTTGTTGTGTACTCTTCTACCACCTTACTTTACATCAGAGGGAAATAGAGCAGGTCTCTCCTGAGAAAAACATGCGTTAAATACTGTCCGTCCACCCACGGAGGAGAGAGCCGTCAGCAGAAATCTGAGGACAGTCTTCTTTATGAGAGCCATTAGAGAGTAAATATGAATCACATTCTATTAAATGGCTAGGTACAGCAGTTTACCATACTGTCATGTACTGTAGCAAGTATTCTCTTATCAGTCCAACTGTAAAGGCTTATTGGTCGAATATGGCCGGAAAATACATTAATGTACGCATTAATGAGCAAGCGCACACCAAACACACACACATATACACACTGCACATTATATTATCACAGAATATGTTCTATAATAAGTAAATTGACAGTGAGCTTGCTTTTTGAAAGAAATTATGTTATATCTTCAGAGTCCTACTGCTGAATCTGGGCCTTACAGTGTGTGTGTGTGTGTGTGTGTGTGTGTGTGTGTGTGTGTGTGTGTGTGTGTGTGTGTGTGTGTGTGTGTGTGTGTGTGTGTGTGTGTGTATAGAAGAATGTCCATTAGTGCTTTTCATTTTGCTCAGAACATCAAAGTATGTGATGTCCTCGCGTGCTGCATTTAGCGTTAATGTAGCCGACTGCTGAAATAAATCGAAGTGAGAATTTCTAAGTAGTTTTCAGGCAATTGAGACAGCAGGTCCTTTTTATCTGCTCTGAAAACTGGGGCTACGCATTGATTTCAACTCCTTCTGAGATCTGAAATGCTTTTAGATTCCCTGCTCTCCCTCTCGACCTCTCCCTCTTTCTCTTTTTGTCCCTCTCTTTCTCTCTGACACTGTCAGCTCTTTTATTCCCGATGATAGAATCCTGGCATTTAGTACAACAGCGTCTTCGCCAAAAGAAAGATCGATTCATTCAGCTTTCAAATGCTACAATGACTATGGATGAACCAACCTCAGTGCTTTTGATTTCAGCTCCTATGTCTGATACTTAGATCCTAACCACTGATATTTAGTCTTGATCTTCAGCTAAAAGAGAAACCAAGTCTGGGGGGGAAAGTAAATACATTTTTACAAGTCAATGAATATGAGCAATTCCCAGTAGAGTTCAGTTAGGGGTTGTGGTGAGGTGGACAGAAACGTAACCTTTCCTCTGAAGAGTTGAATAGTTTGCATGTTGAATGGACTGCTATTCATTTCAGTCACGCTGGCAACGTTTGGATGTTTTCAAAAGGTACTATTACAAATTCCTGATGTTTACTGGGCTCACACAACAAGTCATGTTAGCTACTTGACAATGGGTCTTTCATGGCAGTTCAGAACTGTTGACGTGCACCAAGGACAAGGGGAATGGTCACCCTGGGTCATTAAAATCTAACTAGTTGGTCATCAGTGAAATATAGCTCCATTTCCTTCTAAAGACATGTCAATAAAATAACTGTCTGAATCTCCATCACTGGCCAAATCACCATAACAAAGCAGGCACTTCACAATTCAATCAAAATGATGAAAAACAACTGCGATAACTGGGATAGCACATTGCTACTTTACAACATTGATCAGATTTAAATTGGGCTTTTATTAAAGACCAAGGTAATCAATTATTGCATTGAATACAAGAAGGTGATCATAAGATGCATGTTATGGACCTTATTCACATCATAATGGTGCAGTAAAGGGCATATGAGAAAACGAATATTGCACACATGTAGTAGTTGATAGTTACATGGCGAAGGAGAGCAAGAAGAAAAGAGAGAAGGGGGGAGAGAACCCCTCCAGGGTCATTGCAAATTAATGTTTTTGTGAACGAATTAACTAAGAAGTATCGATTTACAAGTGAATCTCATCAACCCCTGACTACAGTATGTGAATTCACAAGTATCTATTTTAGCTATGCAGCATTTTGGATTTTTCCTTCTCAAAGCTTTAATGTCTGTCAAATAATGGTTTACAAAACTTTTTTCAAAGTAGATTCACTGGGTTTTCACTGACCTGGCTTCTCAGTTAAGGTTTTCTTAAGAAACATTATTATACTATCTATCTAGAAATCAATCAAAACGATGTGTCTAAGTCTCCATAACAAAAGCCTGACCTTGAAGCACTGCTCTCATCATGTGTTGTAAATGACAAGCATACTTTCAAGGCTTCCCTTTGCAACAACTTCTTTATAAAATCTTCAAGACCAAGAAGCAATGATGGGTCTATGAGAGACGGGTAGTTCCTGAATGGACTTCATCACATTGTTTGTTCTGAGAAGAATGTGTCTGATGCATCTCAGAACCAATCATGGTCTATTTCAGACAACACAGTATGTCTCTCTTCCTGTACTACATACAGTACAATCCACAGAGCCTATAGCAGTGATTCTCACATTCAACACCCACCATCGTTCTTTAGTCTTCAACTTCAGAGTGACAAGACGTGCTGATTGTAACCGCCAGGTATTACAACATATTGTTTTAGACCAATTCTGCATTCAATGCCTTTTCACTGTTAATTTCCTTGGCGATTCATATTAATTTGCTACTGTGTGTGGAGACACCATCTTACTGTTGTATGTCTGACAAAACCAGACAAATACAGATCCACACAGCCTTTTGAGAAATGTGTTCAGGCCATGGGAAAGACGTCATCGGAATTGCTTTTGGACTAAAATATGTCTGTATGTGTATGATTCCATTTAGACCAAAATTACAAACAACTCTGTGCTATCCCCCTCACATGAAGAAAAAAAAACACGCATCTCTTAACCACAGAAAGTTACCGAAACTTATCTGAAGCTAACTTAGAATCCATCCATTAAACTGTATAATTACAATGACAAACTTGTATTCTCTTTTATCAAGGTAAAAAGCATACAAATGAATGAAATTTCAAATGATGATTGAATCGCGCTCAATGGAATACAAATGAAGGCTTTTCAAAAGACAGAACACTTCTCCCTAAATAGATGGCATTCTGATTTCATCGAGAGCGTTATTTTTTTTATATTCTGTAATTAACTTTTCCCATTAATTCAGTGGGAGGAATCTCTGGTTGCATGCGCTGAGACTCCTCAGATCCCCTGTGTTAAGATTTGACAGCGCAGGTGGAGGGGTGGTATTACCAAAATATTAAATCATCTAGAAAGAGAAAACCATAAAGAGTGGATGCATTTATTCACAGATTGTGATTCAATTTGCATGCTGATTCTGTTGCTGATTACTCCCTAGGCACGAACCACTGAGGGAAGTTAAATGAACAGTGAAGTTAAAAACCCACTTTCCCAATTTAAATATCAAAAGTTGAGGGAATATTCAAGTAATAAAGTTGAAGAAAGGAATTCTTGGCCTTGGTCTGTATACTGCCATAGCGACACATTGTGGTGTCTGCCTAGCAGTGTGTTTGAGGCTTGATAACATGATCAAACAGACCGATATAACAGCTACACGACAACACAAACCAAACCAGTGTAAGTGTAACACATGTACACACAGCAGATGGAGTATTGAACGCAACCAATGATTTTCACAGCCAGCGGCTCAGCTTGAGGTAAAGTATACTTAACAGTACAGTGTGTCAAGTCTGAATCGGCTAACTAGTAAAAAAACAATACAGCTATATGTTTTATTGTCATATACACCAGTTTACATACACTGAGGATGGAGTCATTAAAACTCGATTTTCAAACACTTCACAAATTTCTTGTTAAACTATAGTTTTGGCAAGTCGGTTAGGACATCTACTTTGTGCATGACACAAGTCATTTTCCCAACAATTGTTTACTGATAGAATATTTCACTGTATCACAATTCCAATGGGTCAGATGTTTACATACACTAAGTTGACTGTGCCTTTAAACAGCTTGGAAAATTCCAGAAAAAGATGTCATGGCTTTAGAAGCTTCTGATAGGCTAATTGACATCATTTGAGTCAATTGGAGGTGTACCTGTGGATGTATTTCAAGGTCTACCTTCAAACTCAGTGCCTCTTTGTTTGACATCATGGAAAAATCAAAAGAAATCAGCCAAGACCTCAGAAACAAAATTGTAGACCTCCACAAGTCTGGTTCATCCTTGGAAGCAATTTCCAAATGCCTGAAGGTACCAAGTTCATCTGTACAAACACCATGGTACCACACAGCCGTCATACCGCTCAGGAAGGAGACGCGTTCTGTCTCTTAGAGATGAACGTACTTTGGTGCAAAAAGTGTAAATCAATCTCAGAACAGCAAAAGACCTTGTGAAGATGCTGGAAGAAACAGGTACAAAAGTATCTATATCCACAGTAAAACGATTCCTATATCGACATAACCTGAAAGGCCGCTCAGCAAGGAAGAAGCCACTGCTCCAAAACCGCCATAAAAAAGCCAGACTACGGTTTGCAACTGCACATGGGGGCAAAGATTGTACATTTTGGAGAAACGTCCTCTGGTCTGATGAAACAAAAATAGAACTGTTTGGCTATAATGACCATCATTATGTTTGGAGGAAAAAGGGGGAGGCTTGCAAACAGAAGAACACCACCCCAACCTTGAAGCACGGGGGTGGCAGCATCATGTTATGGGGGTGCTTTGCTGCAGGAGGGCCTGGTGCACTTCACAAAATAGGAAAATTACGTGGATATATTGAAGCAACATCTCAAGACATCAGTCAGGAAGTTAAAGCTTGGTCGCAAATGGGTCTTCCAAATGGACAATGACCACAAGCATACTTCCGAAGTTGTGGCAAAATGGCTTAAGGACAACAAAGTCAAGGTATTGGAGTGGCCATCACAAAGCCCTGACCTCAAGCCTAAAGAAAATTTGAGGGCAGAATTGAAAAAGCGTGTGCGAGCACGGAGGCCTACAAACCTGACTCAGTTACACCAGCTTTGTCAGGAGGAATGGGCCAAAATTCACTCAACTTATTGTGGGAAGCTTGTGGAAGGCTACCCGAAATGTTTGACACAAGTTAAACAATTTTAAAGGCAATGCTACCAAATACTAAATGAGTGTAGGTAAACCTCTGACCCACTGGGAATGTGATGAAAGAAATAAGCTGAAATAAATCATTCTCTCTACTATTATTCTGACATTTCACATTCTTAAAATAAAGTGGTGATCCTAACTGACCTATGACAGGGAATTTCTACTAGGATTAAATGTCAGGAATTGTGAAAAACTGAGTTTAAATGTATTTGGCTAAGGTGTATGTAAACTTCCGACTTCAACTGTAGGTTCAGTGAAATGTGTTGTTTTACAGGGTCAGTCATAGTAATACAACACACCTGGAGCAAATTAGGGACCAGTGCTTTGATCAAGGTCACATCAAAAGATTTTTCACCTTGTCGGCTCAGGTATTCCAACCAGTGACCTTTCAGTTACTGGCCCAACAGTCTAACCGCTAGGCTACCTGCCGCCCCTAGTATAAATGGTATATGGTGAGATGGAGGAGGCCAGATGGCAGTGTGTTGACTGTATCAGCAGCATAGAAGCCCTAAATAAGGAGAGAGCTGGAGAGGGAGAGAGAGAGAGAGAGAAAGAGAGGGGTAGAGAGAGAGGGGTAGAGAGAGAGAGAGAGGAGAGAGAGAGGGGTAGAGAGAGAGAGAGAGAGAGAGAGAGAGAGAGAGAGAGAGAGAGAGAGAGAGAGAGAGAGAGAGAGAGAGAGAGAGAGAGAGAGAGAAAGAAAGAAAGAAAGAAAGAAAGAAAGAAAGAAAGAAAGAAAGAAAGAAAGAAAGAAAGAAAGGGGTAGAGAGAGATAGAGAGGAAGATAGGGGTAGAGAGAGAGAGTGATGGTTGCAGTGCTGTTACCTGCAGAGGTAGAGACGAGAGAAACAGAGAAAGGCGAGGGAGAAGTGGAGAGACAGAAAGAGAGGTAGAGAGAGAGGTAGATGTTTGCAGAGCCGTACCTGCAGGACAGAAGCTCCAGCATGAAGGAACTGCAGACCAGACTCCGCTGAGTCGATGCCCCCAGTGGCCAGGATGGGAAAGCCAGGCAGGCTTTTGGCGATGGCGGATACAGCACGCAGTGCGATGGGCCGGATGGCGTTTCCTGTAGACAGAAACATAAATGCCGAAACAGTGGCAGAAATCACCATTTACATACATGTATACCTGCGGATGTGTAGGGGCTAGCTAGGGACGGGTCCAATTATTTTTGTTGATGGACTTGGCTAACGCGTTACCGGTATTTTTACTTTTTATTTTATTTCACCTTTATTTAACCAGGTAGGCCAGTTGAGAACAAGTTCTCATTTACAACTGCGACCTGGCCAAGATAAAGCAAAGCAGTGCGACAAAAACAACACAGAGATACACATAAACAAATGTACAGTCATTAACACAATAGAAAAATCTATGTACAGTGTGTGCAAATGTAGGAGAGTAGGGAGGTAAGGCAATAAGTGGGGCCATAGAGGCGAAATAATTACAATTTAGCATTAACTCTGGAGTTGTAGATGTGTAGATGATGAAGTGCAAGTAGAGATACTGGGGTGCAAAAGAGCAAGAGGGTAAGTAATAATATGGGGATGAGGTAGTTGAGTGTGCTATTTACAGATTGGCTGTGTACATGTACAGGTACAGTGATCGGTAAGCTGCTCTGACAGCTGATGCTTAAAGATAGAGAGGGAGATATTAGACTCCAGCTTCAGAGATGTTTGCAATTTGTTCCAGTCATTGGCAGCAGAGAACTGGCAGGGAAGGTGGCCAAAGGAAGTGTTGGCTTTGGGGATCACCAGTGAAATATACCTGCTGGAGCGTGTGCTACAGGTGGGTGTTGCTATGATGACCAGTGAGCTGAGATAAGGCGGGGCTTTACCTAGCAAAGACTTAGATGACCTGGAGCAAGTGGGTTTGGCGACGAATATGTAGTGAGGGCCAGCCAACGAAAACATATAGGTCGCAGTGGTGGGTAGTATATGGGGCTTTGGTAACAAAACGGATGGCACTGTGATAGACTACATCCAGTTTGCTGAGTAGATTGTCGGAGGCTATTTTGTAAATGACTTCGCTGAAGTCAAGGATCGGTAGGATAGTCAGTTTTACGAGGGTATGTTTGGCAGCATGAGTGAAGGAGGCTTTGTTGCGAAATAGGAAGCCGATTCTAGATTTAATTTTGGGATTGAAGATGCTTAATGTGTGTCTGGAAGGAGAGTTTACAGTCTAACTAGACACCTAGGTATTTTTTAGTTGTCCACATATTATAAGTCAGAACCGTCCAGAGAAGTGATGCTAGTTGGGTGGGAGGGTGCAGGCAGCAATCGGTTGAAGAGCATGCACTTAGTTTTACTAGCATTTAAAAGCAGTTGGAGGCCACAGAAGGAGTGTTGTGTGTTCCAAGATGGCGTAGCAGTGGGATGTCTGTTTTGATTGTCCTGTCCCATCCCGTGTATATATCGTTTTCTTCATATATATTTCTATTATTTTTTTAAATCTCATTTTCCATCTACGGACTGAACATACTCTCCTGCAACCCGCCTCACCCAATGTGGTATGGATCTGCTATTATTACACTTTTGAACTGGACCCCCTTCAGAAGCTAGCCAGCTAACTAGCTATGAGCTAGTAGTCAGTTAGCCACTGCTAGCAGTCATCACCGTTAACTCGGACATCTGCCAGCCTCAGCCTGGGCCACTCCTGCCAGCCTTCACAGCGCGATATCTACCCAGAGCATATCGGACTGCTTTTCTCTAACACATCTCCGGATTCCTACCGCAAGTTCTGAACCTTTACTCCTGACCATCGCAGCTAGCTAGCTGCTATCCGAGTGGCCACTCTTGTCTAACATCTCTGTCCCGAAGCAAGCACCAGTTTGCCTGGAGCTAGCCTCGAACTAGGCCCATCTTCCGGCTAGCCGAAGAGATCCTTCAAGGAATTCCTGGGCTTCAATTACCTCTTTTGCCAATTGGCCTGGGCCCTTTGCTGCTGACATGGGGCATCGCCGATCCATCACGACTGGTCTACCAACGTAACCGTCCGAGGAGGTTTCTGTCCCGAAGCAAGCACCAGTTAGCCTGGAGCTAGCCTGGAGCTAGGCCCTTCTCCAGGCTAGCCGAAGAAATCCATCAGATAATTCCTGGGCTTCAATACCTCTTCTGCCAATTGACCTGGACCCATTGCTGCCGACACAGAGCCCCGCCGATCCATCACAACTGGTCTGCCGCCGTAACCTTCCGAGGGGGTTTCAACAGGCTCTCCCATTGCGACGTCCCCCTGAGGCCCATCTGCTAGCCCTGGCCTGCTAGCTGTCTGAATCGCCGTGTCTCCAGCTCGCCTAGCTACTCACTGGACCCTATGATAACTCGGCTACACATGCCTCTCCCTAATGTCAAGATGCCTTGTCTATTGCTGTTTTGGTTAGTAATTTTTGTCTTATTTCACTGTAGAGCCTCCAGCCCTGCTCAATATGCCTTAGCTAGCCCTTATGTTCTACCCCCCACACATGCAGTGACCGCACCTGGCTTAAATGGTGCCTCTAGAGACAAAACCTCTCTCATCGTCACTCAATGCCTTACCTCCACTGTACTCACATCCTACCATACCCTTGTCTGTACATTATGCCTTGAATCTATTATTCCGCACCCAGAAACCTGCTCCTTTAACTCTCTGTTCCGAATGCACTAGACGACCAGTTCTTTTAACCTTTAGCCGTACTCTTATCCTACTCCTCCTTTGTTCCTCTGGTGATGTAGAGGTTAACCCAGGCCCTGCAGCCCCCAGCATCACTCCCATTCCCCAGGCGCTTTCATTTGTTGACTTCTGTAACCGCAAAAGCATTGGTTTCATGCATGTTAACATCAGAAGCCACCTCCCTAAGTTTGTTTTGTTCACTGCTTTAGCACACTCCGCCAACCTGGATGTCCTAGCCGTGTCTGAATCCTGGCGAAATATATACGAAGAAAACAATACATACACGGGACGGGACAAGACAAGACAAAAACAGTCGTCCGACTGCTACGCCATCTTGGAAAAATGAGATTAGTTCACCGTAAGTGATAAGAGGGAAAATAAGAGTGAGGATAGGGAATCAGAAATGCCTGTATTGCACCAACTGTCTTTTGAAATATGGAGGGAAGTGAATATCTTGTAATTTAATTTATCTTCCCAGGTTATTACATTAATACAGACTGTTAAGGGTACTACAGGGTGCCGTCGCAATCTCTCCCTCTTTGTACGTCTCTCGCTCTGTATGTCACTCCCCACCTCTCCATCCCTCACTCTCTATCGCTCTCTCTGTCTCTCTGCCTCTCTCCCTGTGGCCTAGCATTGCACGGGACGATCCAGTCTCCACTCTCCATCACTCACTCTCTGTCGCTCTTTCTGTCTCCCTGCCTCTCTCCTTGTGTCCTAGCATAGCACGGGATGTTCTAGTCTCCCCTCTCCATCCCTCACTCTATCGCTCACTCTCCCCGTGGCCTACCATAGCGCAGGATGTTCCAGTCTCTGGATCTAAATAAGTGTAGACAATGTCTGTCTCTGATCAATGGGAGAAAAGCCTGCCTGCTAAATGAGGTTAAATCTAATGTGATAAACTGCTCCATCTGTCAGTGGGATTGGACTGGAGGCTTTAATTCATTCAGGAGGTGGGAGAGACAGGTAAATAAATAAGGGGTGTAACATTAGAAGATGCATGAAGAGCGGAGCTTTCTAGGGCTTTGACAGGCTGGGAGAAGAAGACACTTCTTGTTTTTCTTTTAGTCAGACTTCTTAATGACAGTGTAGGGGTAATTCATGGATATGGTTGTGTTGTTGTTTTCCATGTGTGGCTGACTGATGCCATTTAATGTGTGCAGGCATCTGTAAATAGCAGAAGTTCAAGAGAGAACTTCATATCTCAAGTTGTGCACGTTAACACAGCCTGCATGTTCCTATATGTTTCTATGACTGTATTTATGGTTTCTGAGACCTCTGTCTTTCCATCAAGTCTCCTCTGGTAACATCCACCAAATACTGCTGTCCTCTTGTACTGTAGTATCCTCCTCCTGCTCCTTTCCACAACAAACCATAGCTAACCCACTACCTCCTATCCCTTCAATACCACCCCCATACTTTCACCACAACATTGCATGGCAAATCAATTGTAACAGCCAAATCAGCTCATGTTTGGCGTATATTTGGTTTGGAAGGCTGTTCCTGTGAATCTGTAATGAGTTGTTGCTGTATGCCGTGTCCCAAATTGCACCCTATTCTGTTAGATGTAACTGATTACAAAAAAACTAACTTGAATCCGTTACGTTACCATCAGAAATATTGTAATCAGATTACATATACTTTTGAAAAAATAGATGATTACTTCTCGGACTACTTTTAAATTCAAAATTATTTGTCACCTTTCTGCTCTCTCAAAGACATTCAAATCAGCACTGAAAAAAGGCGAAAGTTTAAGTTTGTTCCACCTGAGCGAGTCTGATCACAAATCAGACACCAATATGATGACACCAAAGTTGATTGCGGCAAAAGAGCAAGAATAGGCTGCCCAAGCTGTCTTCGAATGGTGCAAATGCTGTTGGAATCCAAAGATTATCCAACTTCAATAAAGGCTTGGAGGTAAGAACGACAGCAGTGGTGTAGCCTACGGGCGATACGGATATCACACTGCTGCTCTCTTAGGTATCCCTTTCACCTTTCCTTTCATTTGTACTGAACAAAAATATAAATGCAACATGCAACTATTTCAATGATTTTACCTAGTTACAGTTCATATAAGGAAATCAGTCAATTTAATTAAATTCATTAGGCCCTAATTTAATGATTTTACATGACTGGGCAGGGGTGCAGCCATGGGTGGACCTGTGACAGCATAGGCCCACCCACTTTGGAGCCAGGCCCAGCCAATCAGAATGAGTTTTCCCCCACAAAAGGGCGTTATTACAGACAGAAATACTCCTCAGTTTCATCAGCTGTCCAGGTGGCTGGTCTCAGATGATCCCACAGGTGAAGAAGCCGGACGTGGAGGTCCTGGTTTGGCATGTTTACACGTGGTCTGCGGTTGTGAGGCCGGTTGGACGTACTGCCAAATTCTCTTAAACGACGTTGCGGCTTATGGTAGAGAGATTAACATTAAATTATCTGGCAACAGTTCTGGTGGACATTCCTGCAGTCAACATGCTAATTGCACACACACTCAAAACTTGAGACATCTGTAGCATTGTGTTATGTGACAAAACTGCACATTTTAGAGTGGCCTTTTATTGTCCCCAGCACAAGGTGCACCTGTGTAATGACCATGCTGTTTAATCAGCTTCTTGATATCCCACACCTGTCAGGTGGGCGGATTATCTCGGCAAAGGAGAAATGTTCACTCACAGGTATGTAAAGAAATGTGTGCACAAAAGAGAAATACGTTTTGTGCGTATGGAAAAATTCTGGGATATTTTATTTCAGCTCATGAAACATGGGACCAACAATTTACATGTTGCGTTTATATTTTTGTTCAGTACAGCTATAATGGTTTACCTCATCTTTACTAGAGGCTGTTCCCCTACTAATCTCACTGCAACCCCCCTCCAGGTCTCTGATCACTACTTTGTTTAATTTTCTGTCTTCCTTTCCTCCAACCCTAGGCATTCAGCCCCTACCCAGATGGTCATGCGCAGTCACAATCTTCGCTCTCCCTCCCACTACTCCTCTTCTATCCTATCATCTCTCCCTTCTGCTAAATCCTTCTCCCTCCTGTCTCCCGATTCTGCCTTTTCGACCCTACTCTCCTCCCTTTCCGCATCCTATGACTCACACTGTCCGGTTCGTTCCCGGCCGGCTCGACCCTCCCCTCCTGCTCGTTGGCTGAGTGACTCATTGAGAGCTGTGGGCAGCTGAGCGATAATGGAGGAAAACTAAACTTTCGGAGGACCTATCATCCTTTCACTCCCTCTTCATCTGTATCCACTGCTAAAGCCACGTATTACCACTGTAAGTGTCAAGCTTCTGCCTCTAACCTTAGGAAAGTCTTTTCCACCTTCTGCCTCTAACCCCAGGAAAGTCTTTTCCACCTTCTGCCTCTAACCCCAGGAAAGTCTTTTCCACCTTCTGCCTCTAACCCCAGGAAAGTCTTTTCCACCTTCTGCCTCTAACCCCAGGAAAGTCTTTTCCACCTTCTGCCTCTAACCCCAGGAAAGTCTTTTCCACCTTCTGCCTCTAACCCCAGGAAAGTCTTTTCCACCTTCTGCCTCTAACCCCAGGAAAGTATTTTCCACCTACTGCCTCTAACCCCAGGAAAGTATTTTCCACCTACTGCCTCTAACCCCAGGAAAGTATTTTCCACCTTCTGCCTCTAACCCCAGGAAAGTATTTTCCACCTTCTGCCTCTAACCCCGGGAAAGTATTTTCCACCTTCTGCCTCTAACCCTAGGAAACCCTTTTCCACCTTCTCCTCCCTCCTTAATCACCACCACCCCTCCCTCTCTGCTGAAGACTGTGTCAACCACTTTGAAAAGAAAGTTGACGACATTCGCTTGCTTCTCATTCACTCAGCCTATTGAGACCACTGGTCCCACTCACACATAACTACCCGATGCCTTGACCTCTTTCTCCCCTCTCCAGATGAAATCCTGCGACAAGTGAGGTCTGGCCGCTCGACAACCTGCCCACTCGACCCCGACCTTCTCCCATTCTTCACTTCCCTCATCAACTCATCCTTGACCACTGGCTGTGTCCCCTCTGACTTCAGAATGGGTAGAGTCGCTCCCCTCCTCAAGAAAACCAACACTCGACTCAACTGATGTCAGAAACTATAGACCTGTATCCCTTCTTTCTTTTCTTTCCAAAACACTTAAGCGTGCTGTCTCTGATCAACTCTCGTTATCTCTCTCAGAAAGATCTTCTTAACCCTTACCAGAGGCTTCAAGACGGGTCACTCAACCGAGACTGCTCTTCTCTGTGTCACGGAGGCTCTCCGCACTGCCAAAGCTAACTCTCTCTCCTATGTTCTCATCCTCCTAGATCTATCTGTTGCCTTCGACTCAGTGATCCATCATATCCTCTTCTCCACCCTCTCAGGGCTGAGCGTCTCAGGCTCTGCACACTCTTGGATTGCATCCGCTCCTACCAGTTGACGTGGAGAGAATCTCTGTCTGCACCACGTACTGTCACTACTGGTGTCCCCCAGGACTCGGTTCTAGGCCCTCTCCTCTTCTCTCTATACACCAAGTCACTCAGCTCCGTCATATCCTCACATGGTCACGTCTATAATTCCTATGCAGATGACATTCAACTACTTCCTTCCTCTCTTCTGACACCCAGGTGGCGACATGCATCTCTCCGTGCCTGGCAGACATCTAAGCTTGGATGTCAGCCCACCACATCAATCTCAACCTCGACAAGAAGGAGCTGCTCTTCCTCCTGGGGAAAGCCTGCCCACGCAAAGGTCTTTCCATCAGGGTTGCCAACTCCACAGTGTTGCCCTCCCAGAGTGCAAAGAACCTTGGCGTGACCATGAAGAACACACGGTCTTTCTCTGCAAACATATAATCACTGACTCGCTCCTGCAGGTTCATGCTCTACAACATCCGTAGGGTACGACCTCACCTCACACAGGAAGTAGCACAGGTCCTAATCCAGGCACTTGTCATCTCCCATCTGGACTACTGCAATTTGCTGTCGGCTGGGCTCCCCGCTTATCCCATCTCACCCCACTCCTCCGTACACTACACTGGCTTCCAGTCGAAGCTCGCATCCACTACAAGACCATGGCGCTTGCCTACAGAGCAGCAAGAGGAACTGCCCTTCCCTACCTTCAGGCTATGCTCAAACCACCTCTGGTCTCTTGGCCCCCTGGTCTCTCAGCTCCCGCTCAGCCAGTCCAAACGCTTCTCTGTCCTGGCACCTGAAACCCTACCTCTTCAAAGAGTTTCTTAAAATGATCCCACCACCCCCAAATAAATACAAACGTTCCAGAACCAACAGTTGCCTTTGATATGTGGTTGTCCCACCTAGCTATCATAAGATGAATGCACTAATTGTACGTTTCTCTGGATAAGAGCGTCTTCTAAATGACAAAAATGCCAAATTATTTGAAGACGTTTAAGCTGCCTATGCATCATTGTTTTTGCGAACAGTGAACAGCCAGTGAAAATGTGCAAGCTGGCATTTATTGAGATGACTCATGTACTGGAGGCAGCTCTGCAGAGTGGTCACTAGCTGGCACAGCCACAAAGTCATTTTGAAGCTAACCCTAATCACACTGTTAACTCTAATGCCTAACATTAACCTTAAATTAAGACCAAAAAGCAAATGTTTGTTTTCATGAATTTTTACGAAAAAGCCAATCTTGACTTTGCAGCTGGCCTATATAGCGGAAACTGCTCAGTTCTGCCTCCAGGGCAAGACTCATGACAATAAACGTCAACCTGCGAAAAATGCGCTCTTGCAAAAGCTGCATAGTGTGAATCCCAGGCTATGGAATAAAAGTTTGAGGGTGTTCCTCCCTTCTAAACTCCTCCATGGTATTGTGCTCCAAACTGTCTTCGTGCTGACACATTTTTCTTCCCCTAACGGACACATGCTCAAACACATGCTCAAACTCTCACACTTAAAGAGCTGCAAATTATCGCGATATCAAAGTGTCACCAACATAAACGTAAACAATAGGCCTACAGCAAAGGCAGCATATGGCATTAATTTTCTCACATGCTAATAACACTTTTCAGAAGTGCTCAAAGCATGCCATTCCATGAGAGCAGCATTTTTTTTCTCAACTCGAAGCAATGAGCCCAATCAGTCCTCCATGACAACAAAATCATAAACAACAGGGTAGGCTAAATAAGTACTTCGTTTTTTGGGTTATGCTAAGGTAATACCATTTGACTAATCTATATTTTCATATTTCCAAGTCCTATTCTTGAAGATCAATGGGTATTAAATTAATTGAAATAACTGGAAATATATAGCCTAATCATAGTATTACCTGTAGTAGAAAGCAATGGGTTAGAAGAAGCCTACATAACCAAACCTTAAAGTAAAATGCAACATCCATTTATGGCCAGCTACGTAAACTCTAACATTGATTTATCCTGCAATGGATGTTGTTCAATTGGTAATATTCCTAATGCCTCTTAAAGGGACAGTAATCAAAAAGTAACTGAAAGTAATCAGATTACATTACTGTATATGGATAATACAAAAGTTATGTATGTTACTGATAAAAAAATGTGGACAGGTAACTAGTAACTGTAACAGATTACGTTTAGAAAGTACCTACCCAACCCTGTCCCTATGTTGTGAAATGAAACGTGTCTACAACATTCATATCTTATATTCTGAGAACATGGCAACCATTTCCTGTGTATGTTTGGTCGGACATTGATGGAATATTCTCCTAACCCTTAAACTGGACATAGGAATGTTCTTGCAATGTTCTCATGAAACGTGTCTAGAACATTAATTTCTTATATTCTGAGAACATTGTAACCACGTTCTGTGTATGTTTGGGAAGACGTTGCTGGAATATTCTCCTAACTCTAAAAAAAAACTGGACACAGTTTTCCCATAAAACGCACCTAGAACATTAATGTTGTATATTCTGATATTCTAGATAAGTTCTGTTTGACAGTAAGGTAATGTTCTCCTAACTTTAACACCAATTTTTATTTTCCTAAATTAAAATGTTCCCCTAACTAACAGAAAACTGGACACTCAAACATTAGGAGAACATTATGTGTAACATTACAAAAACGTTCTCTCTCTGTAGAATTGTTAGCTGGGATGGTGCTATTTGGGATGCCGCTATAGACATGGTGGCTGGAGAGCGTCAGCTTGGCTTCAGCCAAGTCAAAAGAGACTGTTGTCAAAGAGACTGCTGTGAAAGAGACTGTTGCCAGCGCCAATATGACATGCTTTTCAGGCTAATCCAGCCAGCTGCCTGGGCCATACGAGCGTTATGGATTACAAAAAGCTTGTCCGCTCCTCTTTCTCTCTTAGTCTCTCTCTCTAACCAGCTCTCTACCCCACCATCCCTGTCTCTCTCTGTCCTTTCCTCTCTCTTTCTCTATCCCTCCCCCTTTCTCTCCCTCTCTCCTTCCCCCCTCTCTCCTCCGCTCTCAGACCATCTCACCTCGGCGGAGCGACATCTTCATCTCCCTGAACACCATTCAACACTGTATCCCATCAAAATGCAATCTGACGCCACCTAAAGCCACCTAATCTACTCAGGCAAATCACAGTCAACTTAGCCTAGGGGGAGTGAGTCAGGGAGGGAGAGCAGCACCGCACACTGCTGTGAGTATTATGTTGGGTGACACTCACAACAACATACGCCTCAGGAATTTATTTGCCAGCGCAAATCACTTTCCAGATGAGACGCCTGGTCTTTGTCTGTGGGGTTAGTGGACCCTTTCATTGTATTAGTAATGGATGAGCAGAAAGGGGCTGGAGGATTCAACACTCACACTACTCACTCCACAGGTCCAGCTTCTCTGATATCCTGGTGTGTGTGTGTGTATGTGAATGTGTGTGTTTGTGCGTCTTTACGTGCATGTGTGTTTTGCCAAGACTTAAAGCCTGGTCTCTCACTGCTGTTCCAATCTGACAAAAGACCAGCAGCCTGAACATTGTTCCTATTGTTTCACACCTTATTGCTTGTCCCTCACAACGCACAGCTCCTGTTGTCATAGCCCTCCTCTCCTCCCCTCCTCATCTCTTTCCAGTGAAGCGACAGGTCCTGTTGTCTCTGAACAACACATCTTTCTCTGGGTCATCCTCCTCATCATTGGGCTTCTGACAACCCGTCTGTCTGTCCAACATCAGTGTATGGTGTGTCAGCCATACACACATACACACACACATAAACATCTGTTCAACACAGCCTTTTGCATCAGCTCAGATACAGCCATAGCCACATGCATGTTTTCCAGTAGGGAGAGCTAGAGGGAATCCGTCTGAGATACACAGTTACTGCAGCAAGCTGAGGCTTCTCTCTCGCTCTCTATCTATTCTTTCTCTCCATCTACTCTTTCTCTCTCCATCTACTCTTTCTCTCTAACTACTCTAACTACTCTTTCACTCTCCCTCTACATATATATCTACTCTCTCCCTCTATATATACACTACCGGTCAAAAGTTTTAGATCACCTATTCATTTTTCTTTACTTTCACTATTTTCTACATTGTAGAAGAATAGTAAAGACATCAAAACTATGAAATAACACATATGGAATCATGTAGTAACCAAAAAAGTGTTACACAAATCTAAATATATTTTATATTTGAGATTCTTCAAATAGCTACCCTTTGCCTTGACAACTTTGCACACTCTTGGCATTCTCTCAACCAGCTTCATGAGGAAGTAACCTGGAATCCATTTTAATTAACTGGTGTGCCTTCTTAAAAGTTCATTTTTGGAATTTCTTTCCTTCTTAATGTGTTTGAGACAATCAGTTGTGTTGTGACAAAGTATGGGGTGGTATATAGAAGATAGCCCTATTTGGTAAAAGACCAAGTCCATATTATGGCAAGAACAGCTCAAATAAGCAAAGAGAAATGACAGTCCATCATTACTTTAAGACATGAAGGACAGTCAATCTGGAAAATTTTGAAAGTTTCTTCAAGTGCAGTCGCAAAAACCATCAAGCGCTACGATGAAACTTACTCTCATGACGACCGCTACAGGAAAGGAAGACCCAGAGTTACCTCTGCTGCAGAGGATAAGTTCATTAGAGTTACCAGCCTCAGAAATTGGAGCCCAAATAAATGCTGACAGACACAACTCAACATCACCTATTCAGAAGGGAACTGCGTGAATCAGTTCTTCATTGTCGAATTGCTGCAAAGAAACCACTATTAAAGGATACCAAGGATACCAATTCACAGTGGAAATCTGTCCTTTGGTCGGATGAGTCCAAATTTGAGATTTTTGGTTCCAACCGCTGTGTCTTTGTGAGTAGCAGAGTAGGTGAACGGATGATCTCCGCATGTGTGGTTTCCACCGTAAAACATGGAGGAGGAGGTGTGATGGTGTCGGGGTGCTTTGCTGGTGACACTGTCTGTGATTTATTTAGAATTCAAGGCACACTTAACCAGCATGGCTACCACAGCATTCTGCAGCGATACACCATCCCATCTGGTTTGGGCTTAGTGGGACTATCATTTGTTTTTCAACAGGACAATGACCCAACACACCAACAGGCTGTGTAAGGGCTATTTTACCAAAAAGGAGAGTGATGGAGTGATGCATCAGATGACCTGGCCACCACAATCCCCTGACCTCAACCAAATTGAGATGGTTTGGGATGAGTCAGACCGCAGTGAAGGAAAAGCAGCCAACAAGTGCTCAGCATATGTGGGAACTCCTTCAAGACTGTTGAAAAGCATTCCAGGTGAAGCTGGTTGAGAGAATGCCAAGAGTCTGCAAAGCTGTCATCAAGGCAAATGGTGGCTATTTGAAGAATCTCAAATATAAACTATATTTAGATTCGTTTTTTTTTGGTTACTACATGTTTTTTGGTTACTACACTTTTATGGTTACTACATGATTCCTTCTATGCTGGCCTTATAGGCAGAGTTCCTCTGTCCAATGTCTGTGTTCTTTTGTCCATGTTAATATTTTATTTTTATTGGCCAGTCTGAGATATGGATTTTTCTTTGCAACTCTGCCTAGAAGGCCAGCATCCCGGAGTCGCCTCTTCACTGTTGACGTTGAGACTGGTGTTTTGAGGATACTATTTAATGAAGCTGCTAGTTGAGTACTTGTGAGGCGTCTGTTTCTCAAACTAGACACTCTAATGTATTTGTCCTCTTGCTCAGTTGTGCACCGGGGCCTCCCACTCCTCTTTCTACTCTGTTTAGAGCCAGTTTGCGCTGTTCTGTGAAGGAAGCTGTTCTGCGAATGCTGATGCTCCAGATACTTAACTAGTCTAAAGATGGCCAGTTGTATTGCTTCTTTAAATCAGCACCAATGTTTTCAGCTGTGCTAACATAATTGCAAAAGGGTTTTCTAATGATCAATTAGCCTTTTAACTTGGATTAGCCAACACAACTTGCCATTGGAACACAGGAGTGATGATTGCAGATAATGGGCCTCTACGCCTATGTAAATATTCCATTAAAAATCAGCCGTTTCCAGCTACAGTAGTCATTTACAACATTAACAATGTCTACACTGTATTTCTGATCAATTTGACATTATTTTAATGGCCAAAAACATAAAAAACAAGGACATTTCTAAATGACCCCAAACTTTTGAACGGTAGTATATATATATATAAATATCTTCTCTCTCTCTCTCTCTAGTGATACTGGACGATGCCTGCTTACACACGCGGCTCACGGTACACCTGCTACTTTTGATGAATAATTCCAGACACAGACCGACAGACAGACAGACAGACGTGTAGGAATCAAGCAGGAGTATCTGCTGCTTTTCATCCAACTAGAGGGAGAACATACACAACCAAAGGAGCAATTAAGTTCATGGCCATTGAGTCTAGATCCACAGTATATTAATAGGAGCTAGAGGCCTGTATAGTGCAAGCTTGTTGGGAGCAGAGTGAGGAGAAACATCAATTGTGCTTCATAAGATATACAATATTGCTATTCGTTTGGAATTGCATACAATATTCATGTGTTTCAGTATTTGTTGTGGTTCAGACATGTCTCAGATAATTTCCCAAACTAGATCATCAAATATCTGGACATGTGACATACAGTATAATGTGAGAGATGGATAAGTAATAACAGTGAATATGAGAAGGTGAACTGAAGGGCATGATTGGAACTGACTACACAACCCCCATCAAATACCAGACCTTCTTTCCTTCCTTTCACATTAATCCATTTATTAGAACTTTACATTTGTATGGAATAATAATGGAAGCCACTTCATTGACTGTGTGGCCTTTCTGTCTGGGCGGTAGGCTACAAAGCAACTGGGTGGGTTTCAGTCCGATAGATAGCAGCGATGGCTATCTTTGTGTGGGGCTTTAAAGATGCATAATGCAGAGGTTTGATACCAGCATTTGGTATTCAGGGTCTGCAAAGGCCACCGGCCACTGCCTCTGGATCTATCCCCTCACACACTCATAATAACGCACGCACGCACAAACTTGCTCCTATCCTGTCTGACACTCATAACACACACAGGACCATGAGAGGACCCAATGCGAGGCAAAGACATCTGTCTCCTCTCTGGCTTGATTATAATGGCTAAAGAGTAAGCAAGGTCAAATAAAAATGTATTGGTCGCGTACACATATGTTGAAGATGTTATCACAGGTGCAGCGAAATGCTTATGTTTCTAGCTCCAACAGTGCAGTAATACTTAACAATACATAACAATATACACAAATCCCCCAAATTGAAATAAAGGAATTAAGAAAGATCATATGGCCAATATACCAAGGTTAAGGGCTGTGTCCAGGCCGTTGCGTCGTGCTAAGGTACAGCCCTTAGCCTTGGTATATTGACAATATACCACACCACCTTAGGCCTTATTGCTTAATAAGTATAATTCAATGGCTATAATTCATTCTTACATGTTCTATGTTTGAGCTGCTTTTGAAAGCAAAAGTTGAAATCAAAACACTATTGGCATTGTTGAATTCAATTATACTGATGGTTTAGTTAGCTAAACTATCAAGTCTGTTTGTTTGGTTACCACGGCAACTACTGTAGCTACAGTATCTAGTAAACTTGCTAGCTATTTCAGTGGATGTTGAACACTTTTCTAACAGAAAATGAACACATTTCTATTTGGCAAATGTGTTAAATTATAGCCATGGCATAAAAGGGATAATCAACTCGGGGCTCCTGGCGTTCTCTGGAAAATAAGAAAACTCTGTGGAAGGTCAGTTCCACTCTGCTAGCGATTCGTGGAACACACCTTCCATGTCGTTCATTATTTTCCATACAACGCATAGCCCCTCATGGATTATCCCTTAGGTAAAATACTGAACAAAAATATAAAGGCAACTTGGTCTTATGTTTCATGAGCTGAAATAAAATATCCCAGACTAGACATTTTCTATATGCACAAATAGATTATTTCTCTCAAGTTTTGTGCACACATTTTATTTACATCCCTGTTAGTGGGCATTTCTCCTTTGCCAAGATAATCCATCTACCTGACAGGTCTGGCATATCAAGAAGCTGATTAAACAGCATGATCATTACACAGGTGCACCTTGACCTGGGGACAATAAAAGGTCACTCTAAAATGTGGAGTTTTGTCACACAACACAATGCCACAGATGTCTCAAGTTTTGAGGGATCGTGCAATAGGCATGCTGACTGCAGGAATGTCCACCAGAACTGTTGCCAGAGGATTTAATGTTAATTTCTCAACCATAAGCCGCCTCCAACGTCCAACCGGCCTCACAACTGCAGACCACGTATGTTCATGGCATCGTGTGGGTGAGTGTTTCATTGATGTCAACGTTGTGAACAGAGTGCCCCATGGTGGAGGTGGGGTTATAGTATGGGCATAAGCTACGGGCAACGAACCCAATTGCATTTTATTGGCAATTTGAATGCACAGAGATACCATGATCAGATCCTGAGGCCCATTGTCGTGCCGTTCATCCGCTACCATCACCTCATGTTTCAGCATGATAATGCACAGCTCCATGTCGCAAGGATCTGTACACAATTCCTGGAAGCTGAAAATGTCCCAGTTCTTCCATGGCCTGCATACTCACCAGACATGTTACGCATTGAGCACGTTTGGGATGCTCTGGATCGAAGTGTACAACATGGAAGAGGAGTGGAACAACATTCCACAGGCCACAATCAACAGCCTCATCAACTCTATGCGAAGGAGATGTCACACTGCACACCAGATACTGACTGGTTTTCTGATCTACACCACAACCTTTTTGAAGGTATCTGTGACCACAGATTCATATCTGTATTCCAAGTCATGTGAAAACCATAGTTTAGGGCCTAATTCATTTATTTCAACTGACTGATTTGCTAATATGAACTGTAACTCAGTAAAATGTTAGAAATTGTTGCATGCAGGGTTTATATTTTTGTATTTGATGGTGTGTATAGACAGGATGGACAGTGTGTGAATAGAAAAGGTGTGTGTGTGCAGCAGTAGACGAGCCCTGAATATAATACAGTACATTCTTAGAAAAAAGGGTTCCAAAAGGGTTCAGCGGCTGTCCACAACACTTTTTGGTTCCATATAGAAACCTCGGTGGAAAGGGTTCTACATGAAACCAAAAAGGGTTCTACCTGGAACCAAAAGGGATTTTTCAAAGGGGACAGCCGAAGAACCATTTTTAGTTCTAGATAGCACCTTTTTTTCTATGAGTGTATACACAGTGCATTCGGAAAGTATTCAGACCCTTTGACTTTTTCCACATTTTGTTACGTTACAGCATTATTCTAAAATGGATTAAAATGTTTCCCCCTCTCATTCTACACACAATACCCCATAATGACAAAGCAAAAACAGTTTTTTAGAAATTTTTGCAATGTATAAAAAAAATCGAATGAAATAACTTATTTACATAAGTATTCAGACCCTTTGATATGAGACTCGAAATTGAGCTCAGGTGCATCCTGTTTCCATTGATCATCCTTGAGATGTTTCTACAACTTGATTGGAATCCACCTATGGTAAATTAAATTGATTTGGAGCATTGAAGGTCCCAAAGAACACAGAGGCCCCCATCATTCTTAAATGGAAGTAGTTTGGAAGCACCAAGACTCTTCCAAGATCTAGCTACCCAGCCAAACTGAGCAATCGGGGTAGAAGGGCCTTGGCCAGAGAGGTGACCAAGAAACCGATGGTCACTCTGACAGAGCTCCAGAGTTCCTCTGTGGAGATGGGAGAACCTTCCAGAAGGACAACCATCTCTGCAGCGCTCCACCAATCAGGCCTTTATGGTAGAGTGGCTAGACGGAAGTCACTCCTCAGTAAAAGGCACATGACAGCCTGCTTTGAGTTTGCCAAAAGGCATCTAAAGGACTCAGACAATGAGAAACAAGATTCTCTGGTCTGATGAAACCAAGATAGAACTTTTTGGCCTGAATGCCAAGCGTCACGTCTGAAGGAAACTTGGCACCATCCCTACGGTGAAGCATGGTGGTGGCAGCATCATTGTGAGTGGATGTTGTTCAGCGGCAGGGACTGGGAGACTAGTCAGGATTGAGGGAAAGATGAACGAAGCAAAGTACAGAGAGATACTTGATGAAATCCTGCTCCAGAGCACTCAGGACCTCAGACTGGGGCGAAGGTTCACCTTCCAACAGGACAACGACCCTAAGCACACAGCCAAGACAACACAAGAATGGCTTCGGGGCAAGTCTCTGAATATCTTTGATTGGCCCAGCCAGAGTCCGGAGTTAAACCCGATCAAACATCTCTGGAGAGACCTGAAAATAGCTGGCATCCAACCTGACAGAGTTTGAGAGGATCTGCAGAGAAGAATGGGAGAAACTCCCCAAATACAGGCGTGCCAAGCTTGTAGCGTCACACACAAGAAGACTCAAGGCTGTAATCGCTGCCAAAGGTGCTTGAGTAAAGGGTCTGAATACTTATGTAAACGTGATATTTCAGTTTTTTTTTTATACATTTGCAAAAATCCCATTCTTGCTTTGTCATTATGGGGTATTGGGTGTAGATTGTTTAAAGAAAAAAACGATTGAATCCATTTTAAAATAAGGCTATAACGTAACAAAAAAAGTCAAGGGGTCTGAATACTTTCTGAATGCACTGTACATATGAAGTGGGTAAAACAGTATGTAAACATTATTAAAGTACCCAGTGTTCAATGACTATGTACATAGGGCAGCAGTCTCTAAGGTGCAGGGTAGAGTACCGTGTGGTAGCCAGCTAGAAACAGTTCAGGGCAGGGCACTGGGCGGAGGCTGGCTAGTGGTGACAATTTAACAGTCTGATGGCCTGGAGATATAAGCTGTTTTTCAGTCTCTCGGTCCCAACTTTGATGCACCTGTACTGTCTCCGCCCTCTAGATGGTAGCGGGGTGACCAGGCCATGGCTCGGGTGGTTAAGATAAGGCAGAGGGCTAGCTATTCAATATTTGGATGAGGGGGATGGAGGTCTTTGTAACTTTGTAGGATCTGGCGATCAATAACTTCTCTTATAATGCACAAAGAAAAATGAACAGTGAATCAAAATATTGTCCCACTCCTAGGAAAAATATTATGTGGAAATAACAGTTGAAGCATCATCTGCCTCAAAATATTATAGATAACTCAGTGAACAGAAAATCCTCATTCTTTCAGAGCAAGTACACAAAAGGCATGTCTTCTCTCCCTCCATAGACATACAGCAGCAGTATGGTAAACGATGTAAGGACACGTGAAGAGGCTGCAAGGCTGTATGGCATCAATAAATGATGTGCTGTGTGCTTACAGCGCTGTGCACAGCATTGTAAGAGACATGTTATGGTAGAATAAGCATGAAACTTAAAATATGGCAAACTGATAGCAATGAATATTTAGGATTCTTGAATAGCACTTGTTACCCTGAGTTAGTCCCCTTTGGTGCTCCTTGCATATTCTGTGAATACATGCATTTCTTTTATTGCTCTTTTTTTCCCATTGTGGCAATGAATTTGCAGCAACTGAGGCAAAATGAGAGAAAGAGAGAGAGGGAAGAAAAGTAGTTCTCACAGCAGACAATGAATGCCTAACCAGCTCAATTATCACAGATCTAGATGCGTAGTCTGGAAATAACATTAATCAAATTACTGTTTTATTATTCTTACACTCAATAATATAGAACTTATCAGTGAGAAATTAAGACTTAGTGTACCACAGAGGTAAAAATAAGCCAGAGGGAAAAATACTGAGTCGCTAACAGTAAATGTCAGATTACATTAGAGATGCACTATGCAGAAATCACTCCGCAATTTCCTGGTTGGTAAAATGCTAATAGTTTGCCTACTTTCATTTTATGTGACAAAACAAGCAAGTATAGTGTAGAGAATCATTGCACCATCTAAACTGCTGCGAAATATATTTTCCATTGTATTTTCAGCTGTTTGAAGCTGGAGTACAAAACCCAAAGTAAAAGACGCAAAAACTCAAACTTAAGAACGGGAAGCATAGAAATAGTGCACATAGAACACATCTATCGCTTCTTAGAACTGCTTTCGATGAGAATGACAGATCTACAACTCACATTTCTACGTGAATTTGGTCAGGTAGCCCAAGAAGTAACATATTGCAGATTTTTAAAAAGACAAATGGTCCTGCTGCTAAATGGAGAAAGAAAAGAAGGAAGAAGAGGTACGGAAACAGAGACCAGACAATGATGGACCTCTACTAGGGAACATCAGGAAAATACAATACCGTATGTAATCTCCTGTATATAATGGCCATTATAAATACATATGTTTATGGAATCAAAAACACGTTCTATACAAGTGTTTACTTTCTATATATATATTCTGTGATGAAAGCCAAGATAGACACAGTATTTAGATATTGTCACAGAAGTGGACAGTGAGCTGTGGTAATCTAACTGTTATGTTTGCAAAGTGCATGCTAGTCAATAATACATTTTCTGTGACCAAACAGAGAGCTCCATCCACCTCACCTTAACCCAGGGCTTCAGGACACACTGGGGTTTCTCTGAACAGATACTCCAAAATATGTTTTCCTCAGAAACTGCATGGAAATAGCAGTCATTGGTTAATAGCTTATAATGGAGCTTTGGTTCGAAAGGAAACATCTAGGGATAATATTCATAGTGCACATACTATACACTGTTTGCTTGCCTTGTGAACATATTTTGCTTAAATAAAAGCCATAGGGATTATGGGTAGAGCCTTCACAATCCAATCATGAGGAGAATGCATTCTGTTTCCAGGGGCTGGCGGGTAGAACGGCTTCCTGTGCATCTCAAGAGAAATACAGCTTGACCAGCAGATAACGGAATGTGGGAGAGAGAGAGGAAGAGAGAGTGAGAGGAAGAGGGGGAGAGAGAGCGAGGGAGAGAGAGAGGGAGAGGAAGAGAGAGCTCACCGAAAGAGTGTGTGTGAGAGAGAAAGTGTAAGAGAGAGAGAAAGAGAAGAAAGAAATAGGAGGAAAAACAAATATTCCAGTCATGCTCTGTTCCTAATTTCTCTTGTCACCATTTGGTCTCCTCCTCACCGTTGTCCCCGGAGATGCCGGGTGATTGATGGCCTAATCCAATGACTGTATTACAGACGCCTCATCACACCCTCTATTCTTATCATTAGCAGTTAGCCTATGGTTACGTTCACAGCTCGCTGTCTAGTGCCGGCCCCTGAGATTTAAGGCTCTGGCCTTTAGAAAATATTTAACATGATATTGAAATCTTGACAGCGGCTGAGAAGTCAATCAGGTAGACACGGCGCTGACCAGCACTGCATTTTTAATTAATCAGACTTACTGTACTGTGGCTGGCTGTGTGTGTGCCGTGGCTCTGTGTGTATGTGTATGAGTGAGGGAGTGAGTGAGTGTGTGTGTATTGTGGCTGTGTGTGTGTTTGAGAGTGTATGTCAGTGTGTGTGTGTGTGTGTGTGTGTGTGTGTGTGTGTGTGTGTGTGTGTGTGTGTGTGTGTGTGTGTGTGTGTGTGTGTCTCCTCTCTCCTGGAGATTAATAAAATGTAAATATAAGAAACTTGTTCGGCTATTCCGAGGCCTTCCAACATTAACGTTATGCGTTATGACCTGCAAATGGATGCCATTGACTACAAAGGCAGGAGGAGTGGGAGGGAGTTGGGCATTAATGCCTCAAACACCGACATGCGTCTAACACTAGCTAACTCCTCTCCCGGTTTCCATCCCATGATTCCCATCTCATCCCAGGGAAAATGTTTAGGGGGCATCTCGGCACATTAGTTCCTACAGGCAGAGATAATGTGGCTTAACATAGGATCTGTGAATTAGGCATTGGCTTAGGAACCAATCCCTTCAGCCAAAACCTGTTCTTCTCTCAGCCGGCACAGCCCCGTTCCCCCGCCATCATTACCCAGCGCTCACGTCTGCAGAGGAGCAGAGCCCTCCAGAATGACAATCACTACTCCTCTCCCCCACCCGCTTCTCTCTCTCACTCTCTCTCTCTCCCTTTCTCTCTTTGTTTCTCTCTCTCCTCCGTAGAATGCTGCAGCCATGGAGTGAAACACCAAGACCTCTTATTACCCAGGACACACTGACACAGAGACAGAGGTGTACTGTACTTAGCGCTAGATTACAGAAAGACTGTATCGGAGCAGAAACACAACCACCAACCTCTGTCTTTCTCTCACCTTCTAGTTAGTTACATCACGTAGCCAGACAAATAAGGGGAGAAAAGGAGGAGGGTGGGGGATATTTATTTTGTTTACTTTGTTCTGTAAACTGTGAGTAATGTGTTAAAAATTAAAAATAGTGTACTGTACTATTCTTACTCTGTATATATTTCCAAACTATTGTTTAGCTTTTTATTACTTATTTGTGAACATTTCTGATAATGTCTACTGCACTGTTGGAGAGCTTGCAAGTAAGAATTTCTCTCTCTCTGTCTGTCTGTCTGTCTCTCCCTCTCTGTCTGTCTGTCTGTCTGTCTTTCCCTGTCTGTCTGTCTGTCTCTCCCTCTCTGTCTGTCTGTCTGTCTGTCTCTCCCTCTCTGTCTGTCTGTCTGTCTGTCTCTCCCTCTCTGTCTGTCTGTCTCTCCCTCTCTGTCTGTCTGTCTCTCCCTCTCTGTCTGTCTGTCTCTCCCTCTCTGTCTGTCTGTCTGTCTCTCCCTCTCTGTCTGTCTGTCTGTCTGTCTCTCCCTCTCTGTCTGTCTGTCTGTCTGTCTCTCCCTCTCTGTCTGTCTGTCTGTCTGTCTCTCCCTCTCTGTCTGTCTGTCTCTCCCTCTCTGTCTGTCTGTCTCTCCCTCTCTGTCTGTCTGTCTCCCTCTCTGTCTGTCTGTCTCTCCCTGTCTGTCTCTCCCTCTCTGTCTGTCTGTCTCTCCCTCTCTGTCTGTCTGTCTCTCCCTCTCTGTCTGTCTGTCTCTCCCTCTCTGTCTGTCTCTCCCTCTCTGTCTGTCTGTCTGGCTCTCCCTCTCTGTCTGTCTCTCCCTCTCTGTCTGTCTGTCTGTCTGTCTCTCCCTCTCTGTCTCTGTCTGTCTGTCTGTCTCTCCCTCTCTGTCTGTCTGTCTGTCTGTCTCTCCCTCTCTGTCTGTCTGTCTGTCTCTCCCTCTCTGTCTGTCTGTCTGTCTGTCTGTCTCTCCCTCTCTGTCTGTCTGTCTCTCCCTCTCTGTCTGTCTGTCTCTCCCTCTCTGTCTCTCCCTCTCTGTCTGTCTGTCTCTTCCTCTCTGTCTGCCTCTCCCTCTCTGTCTGTCTGTCTGTCTGTCTGTCTGTCTCTCCCTCTCTGTCTGTCTCTCCCTCTCTGTCTGTCTGTCTGTCTGTCTGTCTGTCTGTCTGTCTGTCTGTCTCTCCCTGTCTGTCTGTCTGTCTGTCTGTCTGTCTGTCTCTCCTTCTGTCTGTCTCTCTCTCCTTCTGTCTGTCTCTCTCTCCTTCTGTCTGTCTCTCTCTCCTTCTGTCTCTTTCTCTCTCCTTCTCTTTCTCTGTCTCTCTCCTTCTCTTTCTCTGTCTCTCTCCTTCTGTGTCTCCTTCTCTGTGTCTCTTTCTCTGTGTCTCTTTCTCTGTGTCTCTCCTGTCTCTTTCTCTGTCTCTCTCTTTCTCTGTCTCTCTCTTTCTCTGTGTCTCTTTCTCTGTGTCTCTGTGTCTCTGTGTCTCTCTGTCTCTGTGTCTCCGTCTCTGTGTCTCCGTCTCTGTGTCTCCGTCTCTGTGTCTCCGTCTCTGTGTCTCCGTCTCTGTGTCTCCGTCTCTGTGTCTCCGTCTCTGTGTCTCCGTCTCTGTGTCTCCGTCTCTGTGTCTCCGTCTCTGTGTCTCCGTCTCTGTGTCTCCGTCTCTGTGTCTCCGTCTCCGTGTCTCTTTCTCCGTGTCTCTTTCTCCTTCTCTCTGTCTCCTTCTCTCTGTCTCCTTCTCTCTGTCTCTGTCTCCTTCTCCTTCTCTCTGTCTCCTTCTCCTTCTCTCTGTCTCCTTCTCCGTCTCTCTTTCACTCCTTCTCCGTCTCTCTTTCACTCCTTCTCCGTCTCTCTTTCACTCCTCTCCGTCTCTCTTTCACTCCTCTCCGTCTCTCTTTCACTCCTCTCCGTCTCTCTTTCACTCCTCTCCGTCTCTCTTTCACTCCTCTCCGTCTCTCTTTCACTCCTCTCCGTCTCTCTTTCACTCCTCTCCGTCTCTCTTTCACTCCTCTCCGTCTATCTTTCACTCCTCTCCGTCTCTCTTTCACTCTCCGTCTCTCTTTCACTCTCTCTCCGTCTCTCTTTCACTCTCTCTCCGTCTCTCTTTCACTCTCTCTCCGTCTCTCTTTCACTCTCTCTCCGTCTCTCTGTCACTCTCTCTCCGTCTCTCTGTCACTCTCTCTCCGTCTCTCTGTCACTCTCTCTCCGTCTCTCTGTCACTCTCTCTCCGTCTCTCTGTCACTCTCTCTCCGTCTCTCTGTCACTCTCTCTCCGTCTCTCTGTCACTCTCTCTCCGTCTCTCTCTCCGTCTCTCTGTCTCTCTCTCTCCTCTTTGTCTCTCTCTCTCTCCTCTTTGTCACTCTCTCTCTCTCCTCTTTGTCACTCTCTCTCGCTCCTCTGTCACTCTCTCTCGCTCCTCTGTCACTCTCTCTCTCCTCTTTGTCACTCTCCTCTTTGTCACTCTCTCTCTCTCCTCTTTGTCACTCTCTCTCTCTCCTCTTTGTCACTCTCTCTCTCTCCTCTTTGTCACTCTCTCTCTCTCCTCTGTCACTCTCTCTCTCTCCTCTGTCACTCTCTCTCTCCTCTGTCACTCTCTCTCTCCTCTGTCACTCTCTCTCTCCTCTGTCACTCTCTCTCTCCTCTGTCACTCTCTCTCTCTCCTCTGTCACTCTCTCTCTCTCCTCTGTCACTCTCTCTCTCTCCTCTGTCACTCTCTCTCTCTCCTCTGTCACTCTCTCTCTCTCCTCTGTCACTCTCTCTCTCTCCTCTGTCACTCTCTCTCTCTCCTCTGTCACTCTCTCTCTCTCCTCTGTCACTCTCTCTCTCTCCTCTGTCACTCTCTCTCTCTCCTCTGTCACTCTCTCTCTCTCCTCTGTCACTCTCTCTCTCTCCTCTGTCACTCTCTCTCTCTCCTCTTTGTCACTCTCTCTCTCTCCTCTTTGTCACTCTCTCTCTCTCCTCTTTGTCACTCTCTCTCTCTCCTCTTTGTCACTCTCTCTCTCTCCTCTTTGTCACTCTCTCTCTCTCCTCTTTGTCACTCTCTCTCTCCTCTTTGTCACTCTCTCTCTCCTCTTTGTCACTCTCTCTCTCCTCTTTGTCACTCTCTCTCTCCTCTTTGTCACTCTCTCTCTCCTCTTTGTCACTCTCTCTCTCCTCTTTGTCACTCTCTCTCTCCTCTTTGTCACTCTCTCTCTCCTCTTTGTCACTCTCTCTCTCCTCTTTGTCACTCTCACCACCTCTCTCAATTCAATTCAATGGGCTTTATTGGCATGGGAAACCTATGTTTACATTGCCAAAGCAAGTGAAATAGAATGAAAAAATGTACAGTAAACATCACACTCACAAAAGTTCCAAAGGAATAGAGACATTTCAAATGTCATATTATGTATATAAACAGTGTTGTAATGATATGCAAATAGTTAAAATACAAAAGGGAAAATAAATAAAACATAAATATGGGTAGTATTTACAATGGTGTTTGTTCTTCACTGGTTTCCCTTTTCTTGTGGCAACAGGTCACACATCTTGCTGCTGTGATGGCACACTGTTGTAATTCACCCAATAGACACAGTATCGGAGTTTATCGAAATTGGATATGTTTTTGAATTCTTTGCGGATCTGTGTAATCTGAGGGAAATGTGTCTCTAATATGGTCATATATTTGGCAGGAGGTTAGGAAGTGGAGCTCAGTTTACATCTCATTTTGTGGGCAGTGTGCACATAGCCGGTCTTCTCTTGAGAGCCATTTCTGCCTACGGCGGCCTTTCTCAATTACAAGGCTATGCTCACTGAGTCTGTACATAGTCAAAGCTTTCCTAAATTTTGGGTCAGTCACAGTGGTCAGGTATTCTGCCACTGTGTACTCTCTGTTTAGGTCCAAATAGCATTTTAGTTTGCTCTGTTTTCTATTAATTATTTCCAATGTGTCAAGTAATTCTCTTTTTGTTTTCTCATGATTTGGTTGGGTCTAATTGTGTTGCTGTCCTGGTGCTCTGTGGGGTCTCTCTCTTCCTCTTCCTCTCTTCTTCTCTCTGTCTCTCTCTCTCGTCCTCCCAACCCACTTCAAATAATCCCTCTGAAATGAGCTGTGGTTATGCCTGGGCATACCTCCCATTCTGCTAGCTAACCCTTGGAGTGGCCTGGTTCACTTCAAGATACTGCCTCCTTCTCAATTGTCTAAAAAAGTATATCCTCTCCTCTCTTCGCCTACAAGCCGTCATCTGGACTAATTGGAAAATACTTGACAGGTGAAAACAATATGGTAGAAGCTCATCATTAGGCTGGCTTTCACCTGGTCAGTTCTTTCAGATCAATGCAGGTGTAGTAGATGGAGAAGATGAGGAACATACAGACTTTTAAGCCATTGAGAAAGGGAAAGTGATTATGGATCTCAGTGTTAGTACCTGCCAGGGCAAAATCTTTTTCATGCTGTAATCTTTGAAAGTTCTACAAAGCAGTGCAAGGGCATCACATATCCTTTTTGATAAATCGACTGCATGGAACAAATGCACTTGCCAAAAGTCCATTTATATAAATGTATCAACAAAAACAAACATAGCTTTGCCTGGAAAACACCATTACCAACTGAAGGCAGTGGCTATAATGTTTAGTTGGAAGCAGAACCTATCATATACTGTATAGATCAAAGTCCCTTCATTGACTTGCTTTGTGGCAGGTGAAAAACATCTAGGTGCAAAAAAACCTAACAAAACAACGTGAAAAATGAAACATGTATGCCTAGGAAAAATGGTGTTTTCCTGGTGAAATGTCAAGCTTTACGTGGAGCTAGACTTCAAACCGAGCAGTTGACATTTGTGTCTGTTTGGCTTTGCGTTGGGCATAGTAAATATGAGGTGGGGGGGGGACTGTGGGGGGTATAACAGAACGTCAAGGAAAACCTGACAGATAAGCCTTTAAACAGCATCTGATCTGACACACACTGGATCAACTGTGAGTCTAAACAGCATCTGATCTGGCACACGCACAGTGAACACACACACACACACACACACACACACACACACACACACACACACACACACACACACACACACACACACACACACACACACACACACACACACACACACACATTTACACTGAGCATAAAGTATAAAAAATACTGTATAGTAGGCTCTATTGAAGTACTTTACTAGGGTATTGTAAAAGGTAGTAGCCTACTGTACATTATCTAACAGCCTGTTCACTTGGACTTGCTTTGCTCTCTGATTGAACAGAAGTAGGGAGGAGGGGAGAAGGTGGGCCTAGTGTCCCTGCAGCGGTGTTGGTAGGTGATAGATGCCTGCCTGCCTGCACCACCACCCTACTCCTGGGGGATTCTCACAGGAGCCGGCAGCCATGGCTTAAATGGGAAAAAGATGACATTGAGTCATAAAAAAAATAATATATATATATATATATATATATATATATATAAAATACTGCTGCAATAGTTTCCCTATAAATTGTTAATGTACATTGCCTTCCGAAGGCTCCTTTTTCTCCTCTCACTGACGTTGATACGGTGGCTGAGGCTAGGGACTGAAATCGAGCTGAGAGAAAATAGGGATGAGGGCAGAGAGAGAGATAGAGAGATAGAGAGATAGAGAGAGAGAGAGAGAGAGAGAGAGAGAGAGAGAGAGAGAGAAGAGAGAAAAGAAAAAAAAGAGAGAGAGAGAGAGAGACTGGAGTGAAGAGAAAGGACGAAGGAGAAAGGCAGGAAAAGAGGGGGGAAGAAGGGGGGGGTCCAACATCAGAGAGCCATGGTCACAGCAGTTCACACAAGACTTTCTTATGGACACAATAGTGACCCTAGTCACACTGAAGGGCAGTGTCATAAGATAATGCTGCTATCTCATAAATGACAATAACAATGCAACAGCCAACAGGCCAGCAGTAGGGTTGTGGAACAGTGAGGTACACAGAGGGGCCGAGGTAAGAAAACAGTATCTCCATGCATTATTGAGTCAGTCTCCACCAATAGGAGGGTTACATTCTGTTGTTCTCTCAAACCAGGATTGGTTGGAAGTGAGGTGATATGAGGAGAATAGGTAAAGGGGTAAGTAGGTGATATGAGAGTGGGAATCGGTCTAAATTAAGGAAACAAGGAAAACTAAAGAACAATTTTCGAAGACAAACAGTAATGCACATTTACAGTACAGTAATTCTCATATAGTTGTATTTGTCCATCATTTAAGATCACTACAATGACAGTATAATGTGATTTGATGTGGCCTATACCTCTTTATAGACCACACCTTCCACATGACACAGAGTGACTAACTCCAAAAGGCATGTTCATCTGAAATACATCAAATCTGAGAAGACTAGGAGGGGCAGTGTGTTATTTTTTGAAGGCAGTAGATCTCTTTCCCTTTATAACGTCTTCATAAAAGAGATTTCCCTTTCACAGACAAAGTCAATATCTCATAGCAACCTCTGGCTCCTTTGTTTCAAGTCCCTGTGCAATACATGTGTCGTATCACTCAAACAGACTGAGAATGAGAATGAGCGTGTTTTACCCAAAAGGCTTTGCAAGTAAGAACACTTTCCTTCTTTACAGGATACGATAATCAAACGGTTACGCTATGGGAGAAGAAGAATACGATATCAGGAAACAGATCTTCAAGAGAGAGCGTCATTGCAGAGATTGACCATACCTGTCTAGTCTGCCTAAATACTGCTTTTATCTCCATAGAATGTGTGTAATTACCACAGATGGAGACTGAGAACCAAGTAAATGCTTGACATACTGCACAATGAGCAAAAAACTATTATAAGCCAGGCTTTTCCTCATTGGCTGTGATTTCAAGGTTTCTTTACAATAAAGGAAACCTGATTGACGGTGAAACTTCCATCCTACTGAGAGAAAGAGATGCTTACATGAGACTGACAGTAACACTGTAAAACACCTTAAAACATGAGATCCTAATACAATATCCAGTACACCACCAGAATATCCAGTGCACAGAAAAACATTTAACCAAAACAAAAAGAAAAAAAATTCTGGTAATTACACATCAAGTTTCCCCATCAAATAATCAACATTTGCTTGTACACACACCTTCCAAATATCTCACTCTGTCTAAAACAATATTTCAAACTGTAAAAAGAAAAGTGGGTGCTCTCAGTTCCTCTCAGAATAATTGTGTCAGGTTGTTGCAGTCCTTCTTTATTCAGCCTCTCCCATTTCATCCCAGTAGAGCAGAGCAGAGGAAGCATTAGAAGCACTTTCAGACTCATTCTGGTCCATCTGTCACTGCTATTAGAGACAGTGTCCAGCCTCAGAGCCTCAGTGTCTCGCAAAGCACAGCCCCATAAAAACAGCAGTGGAGTGGACCAAGACTACAGCATTTAAACTACAGCACACCCCTTTAAACCCCCACACACTGGCACACACACATGCAAGCAAAAATGCACGCACGCACACATTCTGGCTGTTCCGGCCCTGAGGGAGTGGTGGGGGGGAGCAGAGGGAAAAGCAGCAAGTCAGACAACACTTACCAGACACGCCGCCATATGTGGTTCTCTTGCCACGGCCAATGCCAGGCCAAGGAGTGCCGTCTGCCTTGAGCCCCATCAGCCCAGATACCGTGTTGGTTGCTGTGACGCCATCTGCACCACCTGCAGGGACACGTTTAGTCATTAGCTGTGGGGGAACGGGCACAGGGCTCGGCTACGCCAGCCAAACCCAGGGCCAAATCAACCAGCACCTTAAAGGGTCCTGCAGTGCACTGTGGAGCACAGCAGGGCGTCTGTTTAGATGCCTGTGGACTTTTACTGTGCCAAGTAATTCCATTAGTGTCTCTATGTTGTTTGGGGTTGTGTCTATCACTTGGCTTTCAAAGGAAAACGATGCAGAAGTGTTTTGTGGGAGAAAGAGAACACGTTCATATGAGGCTGCTACGGTCACTACATGAAGCTAGCTGACTGTAGACTACCAGTTACATTCTAGGGTGGTCAGGACGAAACTATTATGCACAGTTCATGTAAGTCCATCTATAAAAAAAAATGAACATCAAAAAGAAACAAAACAACAACAACAGATCATTTGAGTACGGTATATTCAATGAACATTGACTTTAGGTTTAGCCTAAATGGCATTTTATGCCCTACATAGTGCACTACTTTTGACAAGAGCCCTATAGGGGTTTGGTCAAAAGTAGTGCGCTACATAGGGAATAGGGTACCATTTGGGACTTTGCCTAAGTAAGTGGGGCTAGTTAGCGTACCTTCGTGTGCTGCCATGGCTATATCCACAATGTTGGTGACGTTGGGGGTCAGTTTGGCGAAGAAGGGGATCTGGACAGCTTGTCTCACCCAGCGGCAGATGTTACGCACCAACTCTGTATCCTGAGGAACAAACAGACAAATAAACGACAATAAGAGAGGGATGGCGATGGTGGTAAACGAGTGTAGCCGACTGAGTGAGGTGAGAGAAGAGAAGGGGTTGGAGTTGCGTAATGCTACCGGTCTGTTATCTGTTGGAACTTGGGAGTGCATGGGTAGAAAATAGTCATGGTTTCTGAAGAAGACCCACTACGGTAAGTTATTCAGGTTAGGGTGCGTCCCAAATGTCACCCTATTCTGTATATGAGCCCTGGTGAAAAGTAGTAATTCGCCATTTGGGATGCAGACTCGGTTTTCACATGGATGTCACACTGTTAAATCATTAGCACGTCTCATTTAAAACAGGTTGGCTGATGAGGTGGCATTACCAATGGGCAGAGGGAGGATCTGTTTAGGGTTTTCACCCCCAGAAAATCTAATACAAAATCAAATGTATCAGCATCATTCCTTTCAACATGCCTGTAATGGTGAAGCTTAGTCAGTATTTCTCTGTTTTACAGATATCTAAACCCAACTTCAAATCCGTTAATCGTTTGTTGTTTGGAGCCCCCTATTGAACCCGGTTCCTTATATTGAGGACTACTTTTGACCATAGCTCTATAGAGCATGTTATTATTACAGAGGCTCTTGTACCTCCCGTTGCATCTGTACTTCACTGTTAGTCAGCCCTCCCTCCTCTCTTCATCGGTCTGTATGAGCCTTTCTTCTCTCACCTCATTTTGTTTCCGTTCTTCTCTCTTTCTCCCTCTCAGCCCTCTTCTCACCCAGTCATCTCTCTCTCTCTCTGATCCTCTCTCCATCACCTCTTTATTTCAGAGGAAATGGGCTTATTTTTTGACATATCCAATAACTGTTGGTATATACAGCCTTGAGCAATGGGTTTTACTCTACTGTATAAAAAAGTGATATTTACAAGCAGATTGAGCACTGAGGTCAGTCTCTCACACGGACTAAAGGTTAGTGTTTTATTTTTTAAACCATTAGCAATAAATGGATTTGTAAAAAATAAAAAGAATAAATGGAGGGTCCTGAAAGAAAGAAAATACATTTCCCTCTGACTGAATATTTCCTTTCTATTTCCAGGTCATGCTGTGTGATTCAGTAGCACATCAAAAATAACAGCTATTTGTACAATGATATTTGGCCTGCGTCTGAACATATACTATAAGAGTGGCACTGAGGGGTGAGGTGTGGGGATAGGGGTGAGGTGTGGGGGGAGGGGGGAGGTGTCGGGGATAGGGGTCAGGGGTGGGGGGAGGGGGGATAGGGGTGAGGTGTGGGGGAGGGGGGATAGGGTGAGGTGTGGGGGAGGGGGACTAGGGGTGAGGTGTGGGGGATGGGGACTAGGGGTGAGGTGTCGGGGAGGGGGGGATAGGGGTGAGGTGTGGGGGATGGGGGATAGGGTGAGGTGTGGGGGAGGGGGACTAGGGGTGAGGTGTGGGGGATGGGGATAGGGGTGAGGTGTCGGGGATGGGAGATAGGGGGTGAGGTGTGGGGGGATAGGGGGTGAGGTGTGGGGGATAGGGGTGAGGTGTGGGGGGAGGTGTCGGGGATAGGGGTCAGGTGTGGGGGGAGGGGGGATAGGGGTGAGGTGTGGGGGAGGGGGGATAGGGGTGAGGTGTGAGGTGTGGGGGAGGGGGACTAGGGGTGAGGTGTCGGGGAGGGGGGGATAGGGGTGAGGTGTGGGGGATGGGGGATAGGGTGAGGTGTGGGGGAGGGGGACTAGGGGTGAGGTGTGGGGGATGGGGATAGGGGTGAGGTGTCGGGGATGGGAGATAGGGGGTGAGGTGTGGGGGGATAGGGGGTGAGGTGTGGGGGATAGGGGTGAGGTGTGGGGGGAGGGGGGAGGTGTCGGGGATAGGGGTCAGGTGTGGGGGGAGGGGGGATAGGGGTGAGGTGTGGGGGAGGGGGGATAGGGGTGAGGTGTGGGGGAGGGGGACTAGGGGTGAGGTGTCGGGGAGGGGGGGATAGGGGTGAGGTGTGGGGGATGGGGGATAGGGTGAGGTGTGGGGGAGGGGGACTAGGGGTGAGGTGTGGGGGATGGGGATAGGGGTGAGGTGTCGGGGATGGGAGATAGGGGGTGAGGTGTGGGGGGATAGGGGGTGAGGTGTGGGGGATAGGGGTGAGGTGTGGGGGAGGGGAGGGGGGATAGGGGTGAGGTGTCGGGGATGGGGATAGGGGTGAGGTGTCGGGGAGGGGGACTAGGGGTGAGGTGTCGGGGATGGGGGATATGGGTGAGGTGTCGGGGATGGGGGTAAGGTGTGGGGGAGGGGGACTAGGGGTGAGGTGTGGGGGAGGGGGACTAGGGGTGAGGTGTCGGGGATGGGGGATAGGGGTGAGGTGTCAGGGATAGGGGTGAGGTGTGGGGGATAGGGGTGAGGTGTGTGGGATGGGGGATAGGGGTGAGGTGTGTGGGATGGGGGATAGGGGTGAGGTGTTGGGGAGGGGAATAGGGGTGAGGTGTGTGGGAGGGGAATAGGGGTGAGGTGTGTGGGAGGGGAATAGGGGTGAGGTGTGTGGGAGGGGAATAGGGGTGAGGTGTGTGGGAGGGGAATAGGGGTGAGGTGTGTGGGAGGGGAATAGGGGTGAATATAATCACATTGGTGCCTAAAAATATGCCAAATGTATTCTAAGGGTGGACAAGAGGGTATAGGGAAGGTTACTCCATAGGAGACAATACAATTCACTTCCAGGATTTGGATAAGATATTAGATTTATGCACTTGTGTCTCTAGCAAGTGCCATCCATAGCAATTTGCCTTGATTTATTCAAGACTTACAAACAGTGTATAAACAAGAGTGGAGAGGAGGGTTCAACCAGTCCACTCCCATCTACCTGCCTGCCTGCCTGCCTGCCAAAGACAGATAGAGAGAGAGAGAGAGAGAGAGAGAGAGAGAGAGAGAGAGAGAGAGAGAGAGAAAGAGAGAGAGAGAGAGGCCTTATATCTGGCCTCCCTAGAGATGGTTGATAGCGCTGGCTGCTTTCCTGGGGAGATTCATTGGATAGATATTTCTGATCCTGCACCCAGCCAATGTATCAGAAATACTTGAAGCAGTGGATGTATTTCTAGGTTGATTTGTAGGTTGAGTAAGTATCAGTGTACAAAGAGGGGAATGAGTGGATATGCAGACTGTGCTACAATGATGTAATTACTAGCTAAACCTTCGATGAAGAGGACCTTCAGTGAATTCTACATGTATTCGTGTCATGGATGCAATTGGCATTGGCTGTAGTCATAGAATAGCTGATTATTTTGGGATAAAAATAAAATACTAATTAGCTTGATGTGTATGATAATATTTCTCTTTGAGAAAGAGCGAGAGCAGAGACGGAGATACTCTAATATTCTCGAACCAGGCAGCCACACAGGAAGAAGAGGGACTAAAACCAATCCTCCCAGAGGGTCATGGGAAATTGCATTATGGCTACTTCAGCACAAGAGGCTGGGTCATGGCCTCCAGCCAAGCACCATTGCCCAACCAGATGCTGCTTGTAAGAACCCTGCTCTCACAGAGGTGGAGCTCTCCCTGCCAGGCATGCCTGGGCCCCTGACAGACAGCTTATTACACAGCAGATGGGGGCCAGGCCAGCTAGCACTCCAGTCTGTGGGGGACATAGGCCGTGGGGGGAGCATAAGGGTGGAGGGCAGAGGGAGGAGGGAGAGGCAGAGGAGGCTAAACCTAAGCCCAAGCCCCCTCCTTTTGCAGTTTGGCTGTACAACATATTCTGCTTGGCTGGAGAGACGAAGCACCTGTTTGACAGGCCTGTTACTGGTTCTGGCAAGGGAGACATTCTGTGTCTCTTCTCTATGAGAGCAGGTCTTAGAGCAGACCCTGTTGTACCTCTGCGCTCTGAGACCATTACCTGAAGGTCTGGCAGAGAGGGAGCGGAGGGTGTGACGAGCTACAAACATGCTGTCAACATGAAAAACACACAGGACTCATACTGTGGATTCTACAATGGGCATGATTCCCAGAGGAGAGCAGGACCACCAGTGATGGGACACACCGAGGATTTTATCATTCCAGGTTCCATCAGAACGGAATGAACACATTCCAAAACACTAATCCCTCTTGACTGACTGACTGATTGTAACAGTACAGAAGGGGCCATGATGATGAAAATCAAATAAGAGGCACTAGCCGTTAAGGAGGAGAGGTCTAGTATGAAATGAAAAGAGTTGGTGGAAAGGGTACTTGACGGACATTTTTTATGTATTTCTTTCTTTTCCTTTCTCCCCGTGAGCTGTTTCCGCGGGGCAAGCTGGCATGCGGATTAGTTTCAGCACGACGGGCGGCCCCAGCGGAGGAGCGTGTGTGTGTAGAGGGGGAGAAGAAGGGGAGGTGTATCACCCCCAGGCAGGGTTGCGGAGGGGGTGAGGGCTGTTGAGACAGCCCAGCCCACCAGAGAGGAGGGTGGGTTACCACAGGCTTACACCTGAAATTTTAATTTTACAGTGCAAGGTCACGAGAGGTCAGCTCTCTCGTTAACAACCCCAGACTCTCAACGGGAGAGCGGGTGAGTGTGTGTGTGTGTGTGTGTGTGTGTGTGTGTGTGTGTGTGTGTGTGTGTGTGTGTGTGTGTGTGTGTGTGTGTGTGTGTGTGTGTGTGTGTGTGTGTGTGTGTGTGTGTGTGTGTGTGTGTGTGGAGGTGGGGGTATGATGGAAGCTGTTTGTCACCAGGCCGCATGTTCAAAGGGGGCTGAATATAGCTCGGGGAGGAGGCTTCAGTTTTAATTTGTGAATCGGAGGAGTGGAAGAGCGGTATCAAAGGGAAGAAGGGAGAAGGATGTATAGAGGAGCGTTATGGAAGGGAAGGAGGGAAATGGATGTATAGAGGAGCGTTATGGAAGGGAAGGAGGGAAAAGGATGTATAGAGGAGCGTTATGGAAGGGAAGGAGGGAAAAGGATGTATAGAGGAGCGTTATGGAAGGGAAGGAGGGAAAAGGATGTATAGAGGAGCGTTATGGAAGGGAAGGAGGGAAAAGGATGTATAGAGGAGCGTTATGGAAGGGAAGGAGGGAAAAGGATGTATAGAGGAGCGTTATGGAAGGGAAGGAGGGAAAAGGATGTATAGAGGAGCGTTATGGAAGGGAAGGAGGGAAAAGGATGTATAGAGGAGCGTTATGGAAGGGAAGGAGGGAAAAGGATGTATAGAGGAGCGTTATGGAAGGGAAGGAGGGAAAAGGATGTATAGAGGAGCGTTATGGAAGGGAAGGAGGGAAAAGGATGTATAGAGGAGCGTTATGGAAGGGAAGGAGGGAAAAGGATGTATAGAGGAGCGTTATGGAAGGGAAGGAGGGAAAAGGATGTATAGAGGAGCGTTATGGAAGGGAAGGAGGGAAAAGGATGTATAGAGGAGCGTTATGGAAGGGAAGGAGGGAAAAGGATGTATAGAGGAGCGTTATGGAAGGGAAGGAGGGAAAAGGATGTATAGAGGAGCGTTATGGAAGGGAAGGAGGGAAAAGGATGTATAGAGGAGCGTTATGGAAGGGAAGGAGGGAAAAGGATGTATAGAGGAGCGTTATGGAAGGGAAGGAGGGAGAAATGACTTCCCTGTGGTTGCTGAGGCAAACGTGAATAAGAGATATGAGGTAACGGAACCAAAGTCTACATTCCTTCAAGCTAGGCACTGTGTCTTAACCACTCACTCATTAGACTGCACTCACTAACCACATTATAATCACACGTGTGATCAAATGAAAAATCATGACAACTGCCATCAAATGAGAATGAAACTCATACAAAAAACATTGTGATAATGACATTGTGATAAACACTTACAGGCCAAGTACATCCTCATCATCGCTTCTAAATAAAGCGAAGCCGGTTCAGAAGGGAAACCCAAGTGTGGTGGCATCAGCTGATCGCATCAGAGTCGTTCAATATGCTCATGTTGCAAGGTTTGGCTGCTACAGGGTTGTCATTGATTGCGAGGATCAACCATGTTGCTGCTCTGCTGTTGTCAATAGCCGGCTACAAACTAGCTAGCTAAGTAGAATTAGTCTATCATATCTATTATATACTTTCTTTGTTCCCAATGCCAGTTTTGGGGCATAGTCTGTTCTCTCGGCCAACATACCCCATCACCCCTCATCACCCCCTTTAACCGATAACTTTTTTCCTCAGATTTCAAGTTATCACCTTGAACCTTAGTGGGGAAGCTGACACTGTATCGCGTTGCGATGAATAATCAAGGCTTGCTTTAGCTACCAGCCATGTGGATTGGCTCCTGATTCTAGCATTACCTAGATCCTGTGGGCTTGCTAAACACCCACATGGCGATCCGCTGTTGACGATCAAGCGTCAATCACCTCTAATGTAAACGTTCTGTCAGAGAGCTTATTTCAGACACACTAATATGCAGGCTTATTCTAGTAATCTATGGGGTCTATTTCCTCTCGTTACCAGGTCGTCATCTATTCTTCTCTCATGACTTACCGGCATATACTATTAGGCATAAGCTTCAGCTCAGGTACTCTATGTTGTAGGCCTAGGTTTTAGATTATCACGTCACTTTCACTGTGCACGCTGTGCATGTATCAGTAGTGACATTAGGCTATTTGGATAGCACAGGTGGTTATATGTAGCTACCATTTTAGTTTTCGGTTCTGGGGGTTTGTTCGTGTTATGCAATTTAATGGTATGTCATGGCCACTGCAGCAGTCATTGTCTGGTCTTCCCTCCGTACAATGTCTTCTGTTATATAACCATATATGTCTTTTCTATTCCAAATTTCCGTTTGGAAAGGAAGCCTTTCTTTATTATGGTCCAATAGCAGGGATTCAATTAATCTTGGCTGTCAGGACCCTTCGGTGGGTAGTCTGCTCAGGGATCCATCTTCCCGCCTACTCTTCATGGCCTACGGAGAAGCGACCACCGTGCATATCAAGAGTATCTCTCCTCTCTCAGTAGCACAAGTTTGAGTTAACTTAAGGCAATAGTGCTGGGTTGATGTTACGCTTGCTAGAGGCGGTCTGTTTGATGGCGTTTATGGGTTCTTCAGTCTGTAAATGCACAACATTCTATATAGCATATCTTGCTCACCTCCTGTAGTTATTTTAGCCTCTTTATATGATGCTTCGCTCCGGCAGTGAGCTACCCTGAAGGAGCAGAGCCCTAATGCCAAGACTACGCGTTGTAATAAAGGGTTAAACGTACACGTGGTGTTACCTTTCTGAATAAGACTTTTCTTCAACAAAATGTTAAACTACTCATCTTCAAAAAAGAACAGTACAGTAGCTACCGTTGGTTATACAATCCGAGGGAGCCGTTGTGAATGACTGTTTGAAATTGCATATTAATAAGACATTCAAATGAGATTTCCCTACCATTTCCATAGCGTCAGAACGAATGTTTTTCCCGCTGTTGCGTTGAGAGGTGGCACGGCCGCCACGCACGCGGAGCGGCGGGGTGTGATGGAATGATATTGCCTCTCTCTCTTTAGTTCACTCCGAGGTTACCTGCCTGCGGGCACATGGCTTTGATTAGCTTTTTGTCTTACAGCAGAAAATCTAACGGCAGAGGGGATATAACTCTGGAAATTTACGGCTACTGTGAGAGAAAATAGCTTTGTCTCCTTCCCCGGTTATAGACGGGAACTCGTTCGTTCGTACGTTCGTTTCATTCATTCCCCTCTCCACCGTGGGCCTGAGGTGGGACTCAAGTCAAGGTGGTAAGATTGAAAATCACAGCTTTCCTTTCTTTGCCTTTATCCGTATCCAGATAACTAAGGCCTTTAGGTTGTGGTATAGTAACTTGCTGTGTGCTGTTTCAGGCACATACAGTAACAGCTCTCATCACTTACTGTACTGTATATCACACTGCTTTAGTCACTGTGCTGTTTATAGCAGACTTGTTTCATCATTAGTGATGTGGAGCTACAAGCTAAACCTTCCTCTCCCACTCTATATACAGGCGTACTGTACATCCACATACACAGAGGGCATGGTATCCTGTACCTAAGGATACATCGTATTGCTCCCATCCAAAATGAGAGCTAAGTGGAGGCTCAGAGCATCTTGAGATCAACCCTAGGCAGGATTGGTAGGCTACAAGCTACACTACAGCATACTACAGCTGTAAAGCTGCAATATCCCAATACAATCAGCGTACGGAATATCAAACTCTTTGACATATTTTTCACCCCGTTAAAAGTCAGAACAGCCTGCCTGCCGTGCTGTAAACTGATGAGGGTTAGTATTAACCTCCTGAGCGGAGAGGTGTGATACTCTGTGATATCCGGGCTTTTAAAAAAGGCCCCTTCCGTCCTCTTCCAGAGCAGCACTACTCTGCGTTTTAATGACCTTGTTTTAACGTTAAGACATGGTGGTGTTAGAGAGTCAGATAGGTAGAGAGTCCTGTTACTGACTTGACCACCGCACCGCCGGGCTACGAGCACTTAGATGACAGGCCGTGTCACACATGTTCAAGTCAAAAGCACAACTGACCCTCACAGAGAGACAGGCTAATGTGTAAACATTTAGATATGCTGCTAGCAAAAGAAGGTTCTCACATATCGTCGCTGACATTAAACGGTGAGTTTAGACAGTGTGAGGTAATGTGTGTGGTTGTCTACCGGTGGACACCATGGTCTACGGTTGGTGTTAAATAATAAAAGAAGCAATGTCCTTAAAAAAATGAAAGATACAAATAAAAGAGCAGTAATGCATCAAACAGCCAAAGGCTCATTTAAACTTACATTATATTCCCTGGTGACTGATCTGCCCATCCCATCTCATATTCCATACTGATGACATGCATCAAGCGAACAAATAGAAGTGTTGACTACAGTCACATACTCAAACCGTTTAACCAAACGCTACATTAAACTCAGACAATGCAGCATCTCATTTGACAGAAGCCAAGTCAGAGAAGGATTGTCCCGTATGGATTATTACAATCATTAAATGTTTCAACTAAATGTGAAATTATAGAAAGATGTGTATTTTAGGAGGGCGCTGATGAGAAATCAACGCTCCATTGGAGTGGAGTCAGTCTCCATTAAACCAGAATAAACGCTCCAACTCACTCCTTCAGTGGTTTTCATTGCCTGCGTCCCACCTCAAACCAGATCACGCACCCCCTTTTACTCCTCCTACACTGGGAAAAGCACCCAAGTGGATAGCTCCACCTTCGAGTCTGATTCTACACACCCTGAATATAATCACTCTCACACTGAGATATTCAGACAGTCATAGAGTTACAGCTACTCGATCAGAAAATCTTCTAAAATCAGCCATGTTGAACTACCTCCACACTGCTGATGTAATGACCTACTGATATGATGAATGCTATTTATCAGTCACCACCATGGCATTGTACAGTAGTAGTCAGTAGCAGAGCAACAGAGAGGAGTTGTTGACTCAGCTCAGCTGTAGTGGTAGAATAGTGTTTCTCTGTGACAGAGTCCATTAGAAAGCAGACTGTCTGGTGTATCTGACAGTGTGATCATTCAATTTTATAAGAGCTGTATCTAACCAGATGTTCACAAAAATAGGTGTGTAGTCGATACTTCAACTTGTAGTCAAGTGCAGTCTTTGAGTCTGAAGTCTGCACTGAGGCTTACAATAGTTGAGAAGTCAGTGAGGCGTGCACTATGGTAACGTCAGTAGTAGAGTTGAGTCTTCAGTCAGTCAGTCAGTCAAAAAGGTGTTCGTTCACAGGCACACAGTAGTTGAGCTGAGGGCTTACCTGCCCACAGGCCAGTCCCATGCCCCTCTCCCCCATACCATGTGGGCAAGACAGATTCAACTCCAAGGCATCAGCTCCTGAGGCCTGTTGAAAGAATAACACACGCAGAACCAGATCGTTATCACAAGCTTTTTTTTGTTTTGTTTATACAAATGATCACCATGAACACATTTTTTTTTTAAATGGAAGATGCCATCACCTTTCCTTTTTTTGGAAAAACCAAGAGCTACAATATTATTCACGTGCATTTGATTTCTTATGTCAAAAACCTGGGCAGATTTCATACCCCAAAATGTTCTCCCATGAATTCGGTTAAGGGACGGATCTTTTAACAATTCATTCACTTGAGTGCATTTCAGTGTTACACCATGTCGGATTGATATTCCATTTATTCACGCACCAACACCACAACATGAAGTGGATGCGGATTTGCAGATGTACTGAAGATGCACACACACTGTACATTTACCGAAATGCAATTCAATGCAAAACAATGGAGACTGGAAAAAGAGGCCCCTAAAATAGATGAGACAAATTATAACTGTTCCGCATGGATCGGCATCAGATGACACTGTAACATGGACTGGTGGAGAGAGAGGGAGAGAGAGAGAGAGAGGCAGAGAGAGAGAGAGGCGTCGAGCGAACGCATCGAGAGAAGAGCGGCGAGAGAAGCAACGGCTGAGCCGGAAAGGCATCTGACAGGCAATTACGTTTCCGTGGGGGCTTTAAAACACATCACAAGAGGGATTTAAACAATTACAAACAGCTCCACAAACCTGCCAGAGAGTCTCCAGCTGCGGATTTATGATTTGGCCTCAGACTGACAACCATTAGAGAGAGAGAAAAGAATAATAAGCATTTTAGCCTTACAAAGTGCACATTTCATGGTCAATTGAGGCCCAAACGCAGTCACAACATGGTCATAATGCATCGGGATCCCCAAAGCCAATTATCAATCATGTTTAATTTCACCCTTCTTCCTTAAGCCCTTCATGGAGAAAAGGGAGGGGGTGGCCGGCGGATTTATTTTGTTCTATAGTCTTTTTTTCTCTCTCTCTCTCATTTCAGATCATAATAAACTTTGCGATGATATGTGAAGGAAGATGGTTGGGGGAGGTGTTTGATATTGTGGGCTCAGTTTAGAGAGCCAAGGATGAGGGGAGTGTATCCTGTACACAACAGAGAACAGAGAGCATAGACTGTTTGTTAGACATGTCTTCATCCCATCCCCCCAGCTCAGAGACAGAAAGAGAGAGAGAGAGAGAGAGAGAGAGAGAGAGAGAGAGAGAGAGAGACAAGAGTGAGAGACAGCTAGATAGAGTTTTGTTAATTATCTATTTCACTTGCTTTGACAATGTAAACATATGTTTCCCATGCCAATAAATCAATTTGAATTGAATTTAAATTAAATTGAGAGAGAGACAGAGAAGGACAGAGAGAGAGAGAGAGAGAGAGAGAGAGAGAGAGAGAGAGAGAGAGAGAGAGAGAGAAGGACAGAGAAGAGAGAGAGAGAGAGAGAGAGAGAGAGAGAGAGAGAGAGAGAGAGAGAGAGAGAGAGAGAGAGAGAGAGAGAGAGAGAGAGAGAGAGAACATTCCTCTCCTCTCATCTCTGATCGGCTGTCTGCTCCAGGTTGCTGTGTCTGTCAGGCCGAGTGTGATGCATTCGATCGGATAGTTTTCTGTACCTTCCCCTCATGAATATCAGAAAGTATAGGTGTTGGTCTCCCTCTGAATTATACCAAGTTTTCCATGGAAATCCAACATGGACCTAGTTAGCTTTGTTCAGTTCGAGGGATGCGAGCACCAAATTATGTAGACACGCCCAAATGTGCAGAGCTTACCCCAGGCTTATCCACACAACATGATAAGGCAATGCACATGTGCAAAATATGAAATCAGCTCATTGCAACGAACGAAGCTAGGCAAAGCAGCGAGGCATATGCTGACCCTGTCCATTAACAGTGACTGGAGTCAGGAACGTGAGTCAACGATTTGAACGGACGGGAAGGAAGACATGAATACCCAGGCGCCTTTCCTGAGATTTGGATGCAGTTTTAGCAAATGTTGATATTTTTTAGCATAAAAAACACCAGAATCATTGAGGAAAAACATGAAATAACAAAAAAGAATGAACATTTGTCTACCCTGCCTATTCTGACCGCACATCACTGATCATTTAGAACCATTATGAGGGACAGTGCAGTACCATATTAGGACCTGCATTTTAGGGGTGCATACAAACAACACACACAACAGAAAGAAACATCGAGAAAAGGGACGACACTGTCAAAGCTGTAAGCATCTTAAACCCGTCAAAAAGTGCACGCACGCCGTGCACACGAGAGAGAGACTGAAGCACAGACTGAAGTATAGATACATTTTAACCCAATTATGAATTAGGCTCTACTCCAGCTGTATACATTGTAAATGCGCAATTTATGAAGCAGGCCATGCGCATAGGAAATAAAGGCCAAGCATTGCATTAATATTTATACACTTTGTCCCAGGGGCGATAAGGCTCTGGTCAAAAGTAGTGCACTATTAAGGGAATTGGGTGCCATATGGGACAGATACTGTACATAGGGATCATGATCCAGGAGAGACCAGGAAGAAGGAGAGCTTCTAGAGGATGGACGGATACGCTCCATAACCAAGACAGAGGCCCCAAGCAGATATTTATGCAACCTGACACTGCCTTTGACATGGATTATCAACCCACAACTTGATAAGGGAAACATAACCTAGCACCGTCACAGACTCTAGAGCATCAATGTTGGTGTGATCTCCACGGGTATTAGGAACAAGATATGAGCCATAAAAGTGCCTTAAGGACAGACACAGTCTATCGGTCTGTCTTTTTGTCACCACAAAGGGACAAGCAGAAAAAAAAATGCATTTCTCGTGGCCCCCTTAATGAAGTAATAGTTGTAGAAAATATATACACTACCGGTCAAAAGTTTTAGAACACCTACTCATTCAAGGGTTTTTCTTTATTTTACTATTTTCTACATTACAGAATAATAGTGAAGACATCAAAACTATGAAATAACACATATGGAATCAAGCAGTAACCAAAAAGGTATATTTTATATTTCAAATAGCCACTCTTCGCCTTGATGACAGCTTTGCAGACTCTCAACCACATTCTCTCAACCAGCTTCATGAGGTAGTCACCTGGAATGCATATCAATTAACAGGTGTGCCTTCTTAAAAGTGAATTTGTGGAATTTCTTTCCTTCTTCATTCGTTTGAGACATTCAGTTGTGTTGTGACATGGTAGGGGTGGTATACAGAAGATAGCCCTATTTGGTAAAAGGCCAAGTGCATATTATTGCAAGAACAGCTCAAATAAGCAAAGAGAAACGACCGTCCATTATTACTTTAGGACATGAAGGTCAGTCAATCTGGAAAAATAACTTTGAAAGTTTCTTCAAGTGCAGTAGCAAAAACCATCAAGCTCTATGATGAAACTGGCTCTCACGAGGACCGCCACAGGAATAGAAGACCCAGAGTTACCTCTGCTGCAGAGGATAAATTCATTAGAGTTACCAGCCTCAGAAATTGGAGCCCAAATAAATGCTTCACAGAGTTCAAGTAACAGTCACATCTCAACATCAACTGTTCAGAGGAGACTGTGTGAATCAGGCCTTCATGGTCGAATTGCTGCAAAAAAAACACGAGCAATGGACATTGGAGATTTTTGGTTCTAACCGTCGTGTCTTCGTGAGACGCGGTGTGGGTGAACGGATGATGTACGCATGTGTATTTCGCACCATGAAGCACTGAGGAGGTGTTATGGTGTGGGGGTGCCTTGCTGGTGACACTGTCAGTGATTTATTTAGAATTCAAGGCACACTTAACCAGCATGGCTACCACAGAATTCTGCAGCGATACGCCATCCCATCTGTTTTGGGCTTAGTGGGACTATCATTTGTTTTTCAACAGGGTCATTACCCAACACACCTCCAGGCTGTGTAAGGGCTATTTGACCAAGAAGGAGAGTGATTATATTATAAAAAATGAAGCGAACTGGATGCAATATGGGGAAAAATACCCAAAATTCATTTTCAATTCTCAACATAGAAATGCTACCAAATATTTTTTATTGAAACTTGTTACAAATGATGAAGTCACTCATGGAAGTAAAGTACTTTAAGAATATGTTTTCGTTTCAGTCTCCTCCATCTCCACTAACCAAAGCTAATGTTATGGATTTTTCCCCTATTAATAATGTAAAATTAACATCTGTACGGAAAGACTCATGTGAAGGCCAAATTACAGAGGAGGAACTTCTTGATGCAATTAAAGCCTTTAAGTTCGTGAAAACTTCAGGACTGGATGGCATACCAGAGGAGTTATACCAAACCTTTTTTGATATACACAGAGGACCATTTTTAGCATGTTTTAACCACTCCTATATAAATGGTAGATTATCGGACACACAACAAGAAGGTCTGATTTCATTATTAATGAAACAGGATCCAAGTGGTATATATAAAGATCCAGTCCATTAAAAAAATTGGAGGCCTCTTACACTTCAGTGTTGTGATGCAAAAATTCTAGCTAAATGCTTGGCACATAGAATTAAAAAGGTATTGTCAGATATTATTCATCCTAATCGGACAGGTTTTTTACATGGACGATACATTGGAGATAATATAAGACAAATACTGAAAACAATAAAATACTATGAAATATCGGGGAAACCAGGCCTGGTTTTCATAACTGACTTTGAAAAGGCTTTTGATAAAGTATGACTGGAGTTAATGCCTGGAATATTTCAATTTTGGAGAATCTCTTATAAAACTGGTTAAAAGTTAAAGTATAGTAATCCTAGGTGTAAAAGAGTAAATAATGGCTACATCTCAGAAAGTTTTAAACTGTCAAGGGGAGTAAAACAAGGTTGTCCACTATCGGCATATCTAGGTATTATTGCCATCGAAATGTTAGCTGTTAAAATTAGATCCAATAATAATATTAAGGGATTAGAAATCCATGGCTTAAAAACAAAGGTGTCATTGTACGCTGATGATTCATGCTTTCTTTTAAAACCACAATTAGAATCCCTCCACAGCCTCATAGAGGATCTAGATACTTTTTATAACCTCTCTGGATTAAAACCAAATTATGATAAGTGTACTATGTTATGTATTTGATCACTAAAAAATTCAACTTTTACATTACCGTGTAGTTTACCAATAAAATGGTCTGACGGGGATGTGGACAGTATACATATCCAGAAAGAAAGGATCTCACTCCAATAAATTTTAACAGAAAGTTAGCAAAAATAGATAAGATCTTGCTACCATGGAAAGGAAAATACCTGTCTATTTTTGGAAAAATCACTGATTAACTCCTTAGTCATATCAGTTGACCTATTTGCTTATGGTTTTGCCTACACCTAGTGACCTGCTTTTTAAATTATATGAACAAAAAATATTCAATTCTATTTGGAATGGCAAGCAAGACAAAATTAAAAGGGCCTATTTATATAATGAATGAATTTGGAGGGCAGAAATTATTAAATATTAAAGCATTAGACCTCTCACTAAAGGCATCAGTCACACAAAAGTTATACTTAAATCCAAAATGGTTCTCTAGAAAATTAGTAAGAATGTCTCACCCCATGTTCAAGAATGGCCTTTTTCCCTTTATTCAGATTACAACTGCTCACTGTCGGGTATATGAAAATGAAATAATCTCCAAAATCTCTCTTAAAAAAAAAAACAAGCCTTAGAAAGTTGGTTGCAATTTCAGTTTAATCAACCAGAAAAGACAGAACAAATAATACAACAAATATTGTGGTTAAAATCAAATATACTAATTAATAAAAATAAATAAATAAATATAATCTTTGTAAATAACATCATAAATAGGACTGGTGGAGTTATGTCACACATGCAGCTAACAGTCTGCTCTACCCCAAAATTACAACCAACTAATTACAGCATTCCCACAAAAATGGATGAGGCAAGTGGAAAGGGTAAAAGTAAGGAACTTGTCTGTCGGCCCTGCATTAGAGACCAAAAATGGTTTAAATTTTTTTTGATAAATATATACCAGTTTCATTTAAGGACCCAAAAATTGACAGCTGTGCCATATAAATTGCAAAATAGTTGGGAAGAGATTTTCGACGTACCGATTCCATGACACCGGATTCAAAACTTCAAATTTAAATTATTATACAAAAATCTTGCAACCAAAATAATGCTAAATATATATGGGGGATACAGTCTTCCCAGCTCTGCAGATTTTTCTGCAAGGAGGCAGAGTCATTAGATCATTTATTTTGGTACTGTCCATATGTAGCTTGTTTTTGGTCACAGATCCAGGAATGGCTGAAGAATTGCAACATTTACCTAAAACTAACACTGAAGATAGCAATACTGCGAGATTTGAAATCACAGTCAATCGATCAATAACATAATAAATAATTTAGCAAAAATGTTCATCTTTAATTTACAATCTGTAGAAACTATGAGAATAGAAAGGTTCAGTACTTTTGTGAAGCATGGTCCTGTAGCCCATCCCAGCCTTGCGCAGGTCTACAATTTTATCCCTGATGTCCTTACACAGCTCTCTGGTCTTGGCCATTGTGGAGAGGTTGGAGTCTGTTTGATTGAGTGTGTGGACAGGTGTCTTTTATACAGGTAACGAGTTCAAACAGGTGCAGTTAATACAGGTAATGAGTGGAGAACAGGAGGGCTTCTTAAAGAAAAACTAACAGGTCTGTGAGAGCCGGAATTCTTACTGGTTGGTAGGTGATCAAATACTTATGTCATGAAATAAAATGCAAATTAATTACTTAAAAATCATACAATGTGATTTTCTGGATTTTTGTCTCTCACAGTTGAAGTGTACTACCTATGATAAAAATTACAGACCTCTACATGCTTTGTAAGTAGGAAAACCTGCAAAATCGGCAGTGTATCAAATACTTCTTCTCCCCACTGTATATACACAGTTGAAGTCGTAAGTTTACATACACCTTAGCCAAATACATTTAAACTCAGTTTTTCACAATTCCTGACATTTAATCCTAGTAAAAATTCCCTGTTTTAGGTCAGTTAGGATCACCACTTTATTTTAAGAATGTGAAATGTCAGAATAATAGTAGAGAGAATGATTTATTTCAGCTTTTATTTCTTTCATCACATTCCCAGTGGGTCAAAGGTTTACATAGACTCAATTAGTATTTGGTAGCATTGCATTTAAATTGTTTAACTTGGGTCAAACGTTTCGGGTAGCCTTCCACAAGCTTCCCATAATAAGTTGGGTGAATTTTGGCCCATTCCTCCTGACAGAGCTGGTGTAACTGAGTCAGGTTTGTAGGCCTCCCTGCTCGCACAAGCTTTTTCAGTTCTGCCCACACATTTTCTATAGGATTGAGGTCAGGGCTTTGTGATGGCCACTCCAATACCTTGACTTTGTTGTCCTTAAGCCATTTTGCCACAACTTTGGAAGTATGCTTGGGGTCATTGTCGATTTGGTAGAAACATTTGCGACCAAGCTTTAACTTCCTGACTGATGTCTTGAGATGTTGTTTCAATATATCCACATAATTTTCCTCCCTCATGATTATATCTATTTTGTGAAGTGCACCAGTCCCTCCTGCAGCAAAGCACCCTCACAACATGATGCTGCCACCCCAATGCTTCACGGTTGGGATGGTGTTCTTCGGGTTGCAAGCCTCCCCCTTTTGACTCCAAAAATAATGATGGTCATTATGGCCAAACAATTCTATTTTTGTTTCATTTCTACATTTCTCCAAAAAGTACGATCTTTGTCACCATGTGCAGTTGCAAATAGTAGTCTGGCTTTTTGATGGCGGTTTTGGAGCAGTGGCTTCTTCCTTGCTGAGCGGCCTTTCAGGTTATGTCGATATTGGACTCGTTTTACTGTGGATATAGATGCTTTTGCACCTGTTTCCTCCAGCATCTTCACAAGGTCCTTTGCTGTTGTACTGAGATTGATTTGCACTTTTCGCACCAACGTACGTTCATCTCTAGGAGACAGAACGCGTCTCCTTCCTGAGCGGTATGACGGCTGCGTGGTCCCATGGTGTTTATAAATGCGTACTATTGTTTGTACTGATGAATGCGGTACCTTCAGGCATGTGGAAATTGCTCCCAAGGATGAACCAGACTTTTTTTCTGAGGTCTTGGATGATTTCTTTTGATTTTCCCATGATGTCAAGTAAAAAGGTACTGAGTTTGAAGGTAGGCCTTGAAATACATCCACAGGTACACCTCCAATTGATTCAAATTATGTCAAATAGCCTAACAGAAGCTTCTAAAGTCATGACATACTTTTTTGGAATTTTCCAAGCTGTTTACAGGCACAGTCAACTTAGTGTATGTAAACTTCTGACCCACTGGAATTGGGATACAGTGAATTATAAGTGAAATAATCTGTCTGTAAATAATTGTTGGAAAAATGACTTGTGTCATGAACAAAGTAGATGTCCTAACAGACTTGCCAACACTATAGTTTGTTAACAAGACATTTGTGGAGTGTTGAAAAACGAGTTTTCATGACTCCAACATAAGTATATGTAAACATCCGACTTCAACTGTATTTAAATGATATGTGTATGTATGTATGTATATAGATATGTATATATTTGCCCCAAAAATATATGGGGAATTGCAGACAATTACATTGATGGAAGCAACAATCTATCCGCAATATTAAACTGATCCAACCCCCCCCCCCCCCCCCCCGACCTCAACCAAATTGAGATGGTTTGGGATAAGTGAAGGAAAAGCAGCCAACAAGTACGTTCATCTCTAGGAGACAGAGAGAACTCCTTCAAGACTGTTGGAAAGACTGAAGCTTCATTCCAGGTGAAGCAGGTTGAAAGCATGCCACGAGTGTACAAAGCTGTCATCAAGGCAAAGAGTGGCTATTTGAAGAATCTCAAATATAAAATACTTTTTTGGTTACTACATGATTCCATATGTGAAATTTTATAGTTTTGATGTCTTCACTATTATTCTACAATGTAGAAAATAGTGAAATAAAGAAAAACCCTTCTAAAACTTTTGACCGGTAGTGTATATATAATAAGAATTGATAAGCAGCCCCTAAATCATTTTCTGTTTGTGATTTAAAAATTCTGACAACTGAGCAATGTAAAATACAAATATTTAGGAAAAGTCAGGGAAGGAGCAGGACGTCGCCTTCAAAATGGCAGATCTATTTTAAAGACAAAATCCAACGGCAGTGGGCGTCGGCTTTGGCAGTTCTAATGTTAAGGCGTTCATAGACCATCACCATCCAATGTTTCCATTTTTTCTTCTCTTATCTGTTTTGTATTGAATAAAATAGGAATGTCTCACAGTAAGAATTTTACATTAGGAATTGTAGCCTCTAGCACATAGCTATGATACAACCTTTCCTCTCCAAAGCTGGGAATTTCTAACTGAGAAACGAAAGGGGGGAAAAAGAGGAAAGTTGACTGAACTGGAGTGACAGTTGAAAGTAGGGAAATGTTTCACTTCAGATTGACACTTCAGTAAGGAGGAGGGCGAGGAAGGAAAAAAACGACTTTTAAGTAGTACCCTTAGGCAAGGAACAGTGTTAAGTGTTCTCTTACAGATTTCAAAGTGGAAATGAATGGTTGACTTTCCTTGAAAACGGAGTTGCCATAGCAACACAGCTTTTATTTCATATTTCCACTGCTACAGGTAGTTAAATAGACGCACAATAGATGTGATGAAGAAGAATAAAAGAGCGGTTCTAACGGTTCTTCCTCCTGAGGTGTGTTGCTGCCGAACCTGGACCATTCACCAAACCGAACCCCTTCTCTTTCCAACCTCCCGATTTAGACTATATCCCCCTACTGCTCCCATCTGTGCTGGTGTTGCAACAAGGGCTTTTCACAGAAGGAAAATAAAATGAAATATTCCCCATGTAAAGTCATGGCTAGAGGGCATCTTTCAACCCTTCGGACCCCTCTGGGTTCTTCTGCGGAGAAGTGTGTAGGGATCTGGCCTTGGTACAATGGGTGGAGGAGGGTTCAAATCCTAAGTGCAATATCACAGACATAGTCCTAGCCAAGGTACTTATCCTGCATAGCTGGTTTCACTGGGTTATCCTCAATCCTATTTTATGACTGTATAAATTCTTCATGGATAAGGAGGCATGCTAAGTGAATAACTATGATAATAATATTCTTAAAGTGAGACGAGGAGGGAGGGTTTATTAAGGGAGGGAGAAGGGAAGGAAAATAAAATTGCATACCACATACTTTAAATCAAATATATTCTAGGAGATCTGATGGTGATGATGATGGTTGGGGAGGTGGGGATGGAGGGGGAAGCCTGACAGGTTGTTTTAAATGAGGTAGGAGAGAGAGTGACGCATCAATGAAATCAATAGCGGCATTAACACATTGAGCTGTTAAACCGGTTTACATTCTGACATTTTCCTTTTGCACAATTAAGCGGTTGAGATATGCGAGTCAACTCTGATTAGTTGAGCAGTTGCTAAACCTGACGTAACCACGGTATGCCTACACCTAGCTACCTCAGTTTATCTCAGGGGTCTTTCACACCAAATTGTTTTGGAGCGGTTTCTCCAAACTCTGGTGTGTTTACCCCCTTAGTTTGGTTCGTTTAGACTGGTGTGAACACTCCATGTACACTCAGGCACGCACCAAACAATGCACTGTGGTTCGCTCAAAAAGGGTGGTCTCAGTCCGTTATTATTCATACCGTGGTACGGTTCGCTGCAGGTGTGAACGCAGTCTGGACCAAACACAGGAAAGGAACCAGAGGCGAGCAGAATTTTGGGTTGTTTGAATGTGAGCATTTGATAAAATGCACGCATTATCATAACTTGATATCTCTGAAACATTTTGTGAGTAGCAGCTCATTTCTGAGCGCATCCTATGCATATTAGTGGAGACCAGGGATATACATGTAGGCTAATTAATATTCAATGCACGTTTCAGTTAGAGCGGCTGTTTCACTGTTTTCCTCCCGCATGTTGATGGAAGACCAAAGCGAAATATGATGATTGGGACACACAAGTGATGCTCCATGATGATCATTGATGTATGAAACTAATGGTTGCATGAGCACATCATTTTCTTTAGGCATTTCAGTTCGTTTAACATTTGGCAAATGTGAAACCAACCAGACCCCCCCCCCCACACACACACACACAAAAAAACTGTGTAACAAATAAACAAACTGTGATTGGAACTATAGCTCAGAACTATGTGTGACGACGCCCTGAAACACAAAAGAGAACACTGCTAGATCAGTTCTCTGTTGGTTAAAAAAAGAAACCCCACAGCCATGTAGCACATGTTTGAAACACCTTGTCCTTGTCAGTGTCAGTGTTGGATGCCATCAGGGACGTGTTTAAGAAGCTTTGGGAGGGGAATGGGGGAAGAGGGAGGGTAGAGGGGAAGGGGGGAGAGTTGGAGCACTCCAACCTCACATATGGGTGAGCCTGGAGATGTCTGGCCTGTAAAAGCTTCCATATCCACATCCCCTCCCTCCTTTCCCTCCCTCCCTCCCTCCATCATTGTTTCACTCCCACAGTGTCATCTGTCTCCTTGCTTACAGCCACTTGGCAGCCTACCACAGGTTTAGGGCAGATAAACATTTAACTAAATGTTGCACCCACTCCAAATCCAGGATTACATCCCTCTCATTCAATATTTGGGGTGTTTAAACACTTGCAGTGGATGTGGCTTTCTGCCTGGTCTGAAGATCTAAATCAAATTCCACAAATATAACCCAAGTGAGGGACACAGAGAAAGAAGCTATGCTAGTTGTGACAATTATAAACATGTCAGTACCGGAAATAAAGTTATAACCATTCCTGGCCAGCATTTAGGATTTTACATTTGAAGAAAGAAATCAATATTGCTAAGACCTACCTCTGCCATCTTGGCAAGCTCTGTCCAGTCAGCTTTGTTATAGCTGCACATTATACTGGAGATAATGACCTAGAGAAAGAGAGAAGAACAAAGAAGAAAAGAGAAGAATAATATAAAACTAAGTGATAAATCCATTGCGTCTCAAACTAAAAGTTTCATTTCAACACATTAGAAAACAGATCTGAGAGGAGCAGCCATTATCCTATCTTTAAGAAGCACCGGCATTGTCCTCCCTCAGTCACAAAATCAATATTTATAATTTTATAAGATCAGGACAAATCCAGTCTGCTTGCCAGCGTTATTAAAACAATAAAAACACCAGAGAGAGGTACAGATGTAGGATCTTAATTTGAGTCAGTTTGCTACAGCAGGAAAATTATCCTGCAGGAAATGGAAATATGGATTATTATGATACATTTTTGCTAGGGAAAATCAAGTCTGAAATTGAAAAGTGGAAATGACAAACTTCTTCCTTTTCTTCTTCCTTTTTAAACCTTAGATACACTAAAAGTTTAAAATGTCCCGCATTTCAGGAAAGTTCTCTTGCAACAGGGAGATCAAATTAAGATCCTACACATGTATTTGCAGGAGGCTCTGAGTGGATTAGACTAGGTCTCTCTCCTCCAGACATACAATAAGCCCTCTATAAAACAGGTTATATAGGCCCCTGCTTCTTAATATTGCCTCCCGGTTTTAAGTAATCACAGAAATAAAAAGGACCATGATGTATAGACATGATGCTGAGGATACCCGATGGGTCCAATCCACAAAGAGGTAAGAGCTACTACACCCATTGGCTGGGAGGCAGAGGACGTCTTCTGGAGATATTGAGGAACATTATTCCTGACCACATATATCTGATGTGCCTGCTTTGTGTTATAACTGTCTGGAAACTGTGTGTGTGTGTGTGTGTGTGTGTGTGTGTGTGTGTGTGTGTGTGTGTGTGTGTGTGTGTGTGTGTGTGTGTGTGTGTGTATTAGATCACACTACAACTTTCCTTCTGTATCAACACTATAAGGAATTCAAAGTAAATGCTGATGCTAAGTAGCTATTAATCAAGTACTGTGACCGCCTTGTACAGCTTCCTCTCTTCTTGCCATGATATTAACTGTTACACTATATTATTGTACTAAGTATTAAAGTTGTTAAAGACAGTTAATGTTACTCGTTCCAACAGCAGGCCTTCTAAAAACAGAGTTAGGATCCAGGGGAGGACATTAAACAGAAAGGCTGAGCCCCCTCCAGCGACAAATATCTAGTAGATATAAATCTCCTTCTAGCCAGGTACAGCATGAAGGTTCCTCAATCCACACCAGACAGACACACACCAAGACGCAACTCCAGCCCTGCTGTGGTTTAATGAAGGTTTAAATAGACCTAGATTTAACTGTGCAAATAAAGTGAAAGCTCCCCTTGACTCCATGACATTTACCATGACCAATATGCAGGCCCTGCTTGACATATTAGTCATATTGGAGCTTTCTGTATACAGGAATATTCAACTTTCATAGGTGATGTTATGAGAGGGTGCGCCGACTCGGCTTAGCTAGTTTCTCCTCGTGTGGCTAGAGAAACTGTAACTACAGATGAAGCACACAAAATTGAGATGGTAAAACAAAGCAAAATGTACAATTATACTGAATAGTTGTCCTTGATGTTGTTTGGTATCTCAACGGCTATGGCACTGGTGGTGTGTGTGTGTGTGTGTGTGTCTCTCTCAACAACACAGTACCAAAGCACTGCACGGTCTAAACAAGTTACATCCACTGCAAACCATCTGATGCTGTGTGAATGTGTGTGTTTGAATATGCGCGTGCATGGTCCATGCCCATCTTTGTGTGTGTGAGAGGATCATCTTGTTATTATCAGCTCAACCACAGAGCCAGGGAGCCCTGAGCTATACACTACAGAAATGACTTCTTCTTCCCCATTACCGCTAACAACACCATGGTATCCATGGAGATACCGGACATCACCTGGAAACTGTCACCTAGAGCCGAATCAGCCGATAGCCCACGGGAAAATGTGCGACAATTTTCGCTCCCTCCCCCTCTCCTTAACTCCACTCCATTAGCACCACTAGGGATAATGAGAACACATTTGGCACTTGGTGGACGGCACCTCAATCGGGGCTATTTGTCCAGACTGCTCTGACCTAAAAAGCTAGGTGCTATTGGGGTAATTGGAAGGGCAAATAGGCCAGTATTTCCTTTGGTGCACTGTTTGTCAGGTAAAAAAAAAAAAGTACTCTGTCTGTGTGCTTTACAGGTCATGGTACAGTTTGAGAGAGAGCTCAGTCTGGTCACGCACACACACAGGCATAGCACCCCCCGTGCTCCTTTGTGTTCCAATGAAACATATCCCAGAAGCGCTAATTTACAGGGAAACACGGAGCTCAGTGCTTTGTCCTGCTTCATTCTGGATCTGTGAAAGGGCTAGGGAGGAGAAACACACTATGACGGATCTAAAAACCACAAGAGGCATTTCACACCGTCTTTTTTCATCCACCTAACAATAGCTGTTGAAGCGAATGCAGGGCATCAGTGACATTATTCCTCTCAGACTTTCATTAACAATGGTCAGGGGAACATCAATGAATCCTTTGATACTGTACATCTGGAGTTTCCAAAAGTTGGAGAACAATAAACTCTTAGAAATTAACAAATTACCCAGCAAACACGGAACGTACTCAGAACATTAGGCAACGTTCCCATTAGGTCCCTTTAAGGGTTTTTGCGAGAAGTTATCCCTCTGATGTTCTGTTAATTGGAACATTAACACATGACGTTAACCTCGGGACCATAAGAGGATGTTCAGTACAGGTCCCGGTTTGGTCACAGTATAATGTTATTATAAGGTATTTTATGAAAATGTTCCTATTTGGTCCTGATAGGAAGTTATATATGGGACATTCAATGACCACAAGGGGATGTTTCATTATGGTTAAGAGGACGTCGCATGATGGTCCATTCCCTGGGGGACATTTGTGTAAATCACTGTAAGTTACCAGCACATCACTGAAGACCATGTCAGGATCTTTTAAGGACGTTTTCAGGACTGTCATTTTACTAGTCTTCAGGACATTGCGTGATGGTCCCAAGGAAACGTCCCTGCAAACAAAAATGGTTGCCTAAAGTGGTCAGGACGTTGTGTCATGGTCCCCCCTGGAGGTTTTGTCTAGTCCCCGGTTTGTTCTGGGGATGTCCCCAAGGATTTTTTCAGAATGTTTTCGGGATGTTGTGTCATGATCCCCTGGAGGACCATGAAACAAAGTTCCGAAATGGGGACATCCCCAGAACAAACTGGGAACTAAACAGAACCTCCAGGTTACAATGACACAACATCCCAAGAACATCCTAAAAATGTCCACAGGACCATGACACAACGTCCTCATGACTTAAGCCAACCATTTCGTGACGTTCCGGGGACGTCCTAATAACCAATTTTTGTTTGCAGGGTAAAAGCATGTTGTCATTGTCATTGCAGTATCCAGCATAAACAAAGCAATACATTGCAACACCTTGAACGAATGGCACTCCCTTCTGCTGTTTCAATACAAGCTCATTAGACAGATATACTGTGGGAGTGTGTCCCAAATGGCATCCTAGTCCCTATAGTACACTTCTTTTGATCAAGGCACATAGGGCAGTAACTTACCTTGTTGGGGAAGTCAGCTTTGAGCTCGGTAACACTCTGGCACCAGTAGGCAGCAGTCTTCTCACTGATCAGCTCGATATTGAGGAAGGAGCTCTGTCCCGGACCGAACATGGGGCCTGAGGTCGTCCCACGCACGATACGGGGAGACACGTTGGTCACCAAGTCCTATACGGAACAAGAGAGCAACAAAACAATGTTATAGTAGTTATATAGAGTAAAACCATTAAGTGCACTTCAAAAGTGAACAAAAGCTAGTGAACAAAAGCTAGGGAACAAGAAAGCAAGACAATGATGTTAAAGTGGTTGTAATGTTATACTAAACTCATTTTATTCAGTAGCACACGTACACGTGTACTCCTCAGATGAGACCTTTTCTATTTCTGCAGGCCATTTCATATATGTCATTACCTACTAGTCTTCATAAATCTACAGCGGTAGGAGTAAATATCCGAGCAGTCCTAGCTTTTACTTCAATTGTTCAATGGATCTCTTCCAAGGTGTTGGAAGTCCTGTAACCAGTCATATGTTCTAAATTATTTTTTTCCCCTGTAAAACACCATAGAAAAAGACAATTACAGTAATATTTTATAAAAATACATGACACAAACTCAATGGTTTTTTTTTCTTCTTCATCCCAGGGGGCTTTGTAGTCTGAACTAACTTCATATTTAATCAGATACTGACCGGAGCAACTCTTTAGAAATACAGCCCAGATGATAAAGTGCAGTCAACACTGAAAGAAAAGCGTTTACATTACAAAATAAAGGAATTAATTCATCAGCTTGAAATGATTTAATAATATATCTCAGTAGGCAGCTCTGTCTCTCTGTCTTGTTCTGTCTCTCTCTCTCTCTCTCTCTGTGTTTTATGTAGCATAAGGTTGTCTTTTTTTGCTGAATGAGCACTTTGAGATCCCCTCACCCCTTCAGAAGTCTCTCTCTCTCTCTCTCTCTCTGATAGATTTACCCTCCACGCGACAGTAACATACATCAAACCTGGCAATGGTTCATGGACAAAAAATCTGCCAAACGGCCATAATGTCCAGCAGTAATTACATTCCTGTGAAGGGGAACAGAGGAAGAGAAAAGGAACAGCATTTTTGTGAAGTCGTCCCCTGGAAGTGTAATCAGAGTGCAGTACACATCACATCCAAGCCTGGGCCAGTCCAGGCCAGGGGAGGCAGCTGGCAGCTTACAACCAAGCTAATGCGTTGACCAACCTGCTGATGGCTTTGGCACATCTCAAAACACATACAAGTACTACAAATAGAAGGTCACTATGTGTAGAACAACAAACAATTGGCCTTCAGTGTACAGTATTAGGGGAAAAGGTACACTGCAGATCCTGTACAGTAGCTAGCTTGTTTGGTTTGCATTGTGTTGCAACTTGCACTGTATATTGAGCTCATATTTGGCCTTTTGAGGACATAACTTATGTTTATTACTGTGCAGAATAAACTGGGTAAAATTGTAATTAATAGCTTGACTAAATCTAAATAGAGATGATTCCATTTTTTTTTAACCATATCTAAAGTTGAATTTACATTATAATTAATATTACACATATTATTTTCCTAATTAACTAATGCCTATTAGAAAGTAACCATTAACGAAGCTGAATTAATTTACATATATATTTAGGGAACAACCTTAATGCAAACAATTAAGATAATAGCATGGTAACTAAATTTCATAACATTTGGACATTTTTCGAACTACATAGACAAAAAAACATTAATTAGCTGTAATTAGTACTAATTTGCATGTCTGAATAAGACGCAGCATGGCCACAAGCTGAGTTCCCTTTTTAACCCTTTATCTGCCAAACGGTGCTGTCGGTTCAAGTGTTCCACACTATAACGAATCACACTACAGCCGGTTCTTTAGGATTTCACAGATTCTACATTCCCCTCAAGCGTTAGCTCGGACAGTTGTTTGTAGAGTCAAACCTACTTAGGGATATAGGTAATCACAGGTTTGTCTATGTCTATCCAGGATTAATATAATATTTGTCTTATAGAAGCTTGAAGAAGTTGTTCCTAATTTGTACAGAAACATTGAAAATAGTGTTTTTCCTCTCCCCATTTTATCATAGAAGTGTGGTGGTACCCTCAGGTGACAAAGAAATAAGAAAAGGGGGAGGGGGGGGGGGCGGACGAGTGTGGAGAATTGAGGCAGCCATCCCCAGGGCTTGGGGCGGATCTACAAGTTGCTATTTAATGAAGACTGTGACCAGGGAACATTACGCTGCTGGGCTTATTTATTATCAAGACAGGGCGGAACATGAGTTTTAATATTAAACTACTGGAAACCATGAAAATTGCCCAAAGGGAGAGCAACAGCATGCCACCGAGACACAGGTGCCACATACAGTGGCAAGAGATAAGGCTAGTCCCCTACTTCTCCTCCCTCCTCCTCCTCCACCTTTCTTTCTCTCTCTCTCCTCTTCCACCTTTCTCTCTCACACACACACTCTCTTTTCCCATCTCTCTCCGTGTTACATAACAAAATACATTTCATTTCAACAGAATTGTCCAGCTAGCTAGACCATGTAGAAAATAGTAAGTCCGGTCCAGGTGTGACCGGAAGGCCTTTACTTGTTATTGAGTGCATGGATTAAAATGTCTGCTGAGCAGTCTGACTACTTCTTTAATTTCAAGGACTCCTTGCCTGGTTGGGAAACAGGGCTACCCTGCTGTCCCCTGACAAGAAGGATCGTGTCGAAATGGACAATGGTAGCGAGGCGAGCTGACTTCCCTTTCTCTCATGTGATTGGTTAACAGGTCTGTTTATGTTTAGGGGCCGACTTGGCTTTATCACGTCTACACAGGTCTCTAATCCCCCCAGTACAGCAAGCAGCCTTTTGAGAAAGGAACACATGCGAGAAATACTAATCAAATGCAGTGGACTGCACCGTCTGTGACACACACACACACACACACGCACACAGATGCACGCACGCACACAGAGACATACATACAGACACACACATACACACCAACAAAGCCCCTCTTGTGATTTTGAGCTATATTCTGTGATTATTAACACAAGCAGCTATACGGTCATTGCTTCAATGGCCTTATCATGGTAAATCCTTTCCACAGTTGGAATTCGAGAGAGAGAGAGACAGAGAAAAAGAGAGAGAGAAAGAACGAGAGAAGAGAAAGAACGAGAGAGAGACAACATTTAATGTGTACAACATCTAAACACCTGCATCACGACACATTTACAGTTTTTTATTGTATCATATTACATTTTTTGCCGTGTATTTGTATGTGTTGAATATTTGAGAGAGAGATAAATAATTTTAACCACATTTATCGTGGTGATGGGGAGTGTCATTACTGCTAAGAGAGGTTGGGGGTAATGGACATAATTGTTAAGTGAATATATTCTCTTTTAGGTTTTGTTCTTCTTTTTCTTAATGTCCTCTTTCTTTTTTCCTGTGATATTAAATGATTGTCTATTTTACAACATATGTTTTGATGCCCTGGGGAAGAAACACACTCTCTCTCTCTCGACAGGAGAGGTCAAGAGCAGTACATACAGACTTAAAGGAGATAATCCTCCACATTAGACCACAGACTAGAGCTAATACCAAGTCAAATATTTTACCATTCAGAGGCAGAGTGGCATGTCTGCCAGTAAAGATCGTCAGATCGTCAAATGCATGGGAACTTCTTAAGAGTGATATAGAACAGCAAGAACTAATACAATGTACTCAAAAAGAACAGCTAGTATTTACAGTACCAGTCAAAAGTTTGGACACACCTACTCATTCAAGGGTTTTTCATTATTTGTATATTCTACATTGTAGAATAATAGTGAAGACATCAAAACTATTAAATAACACATACGGAATCATGCAGTAACCAAAAAATTGTTACACAAATCAAAATATATGTTATATTTGAGAATCTTCAAAGCAGCTACCCTTTGCCTTGATGACAGCTTTGAACACGCTTGGCATTCTCTCAACCAGCTTCACCTGGAATGCTTTTCCAACAGGAGTTCCCACATAATGCACTTGTTGGCTGCTTTTCCTTCACTCTGCGGTCCAACTCATCCCAAACCATCTCAATTGGGTTGAGGTCGGTTGATTGTGGAGGCCAGGTCATCTGATGCAGCACTCCATCACTCTCCTCCTTGGTCAAAGAGCCCTTAAACAGCCTGGAGGTGTGTTGGGTCATTGTCCTGTTGAAAAACAAATGATGGTCCCACTAAGGGCAAACCAGATCGGATGGCGTATCACTGCAGAATGCTGTGGTAACTATGCTGGTTAAGTGTGCCTTGAATTCTAAATAAATCACAGGCAGTGTCATCAGCAGAGCACCCCCACACCATCAAACCTCCTCCTCCATGCTTCAAGGTGGGAACCACACATATGGAGACTACCCGTTCACCTACTCTGCATCTCACAAACACACAGTGGTTGGACCAATAATCTCAAATTTGGACATATCAGACCAAAGGACATGTTTCCACCGGTCAAATGTCATTTGCTCGTTTTTCTTGGCCCAAGCAAGTCTCTTCATCATTTTGGTGTCGTTTTAGTAGTGTTTTTTTTGCAGCAATTCGACCATGAATGCCTGATTCATGCAGTCTCCTCTGAACAGTTGATGTTGAGATGTGTTTATTACTTGAACTCTGTGAAGCATTTATTTGGGCTGCAATTTCTGAGGCTGGTAACTCTAATGAGGCTGGTAACTCATAACACTTGATGGTTTTTGCGACTACACTAGAAGAAGCAAAACTGTCATCAAGGCAAAGGGTGGCTACTTTGAAGAATCTCAAATATAATATACAGTGGGGAGAACAAGTATTTGATACACTGCCGATATTGCAGGTTTTCCTACTTACAAAGCATGTAGAGGTCTGTAATTTTTATCATAGGTACACTTCAACTGTGAGAGACGGAATCTAAAACAAAAATCCAGAAAATCACATTGTATGATTTTTAAGTAATTAATTTGCATTTTATTGCATGACATAAGTATTTGATCACCTACCAACCAGTAAGAATTCCGGCTCTCACAGACCTGTTAGTTTTTCTTTAAGAAGCCCTCCTGTTCTCCACTCATTACCTGTATTAACTGCACCTGTTTGAACTCGTTACCTGTATAAAAGACACCTGTCCACAACCTCAATCAAACAGACTCCAACCTCTCCACAATGGCCAAGACCAGAGAGCTGTGTAAGGATATCAGGGTTAAATTGTAGACCTGCACAAGGCTGGGATGGGCTACAGGACAATAGGCAAGCAGCTTGGTGAGAAGGCAACAACTGTTGGCGCAATTATTAGAAAATGGAAGAAGTTCAAGATGATGGTCAATCACCCTCGGTCTGGGGCTCCATGCAAGATCTCACCTCGTGGGGCATCAATGATCATGAGGAAGGTGAGGGATCAGCCAGAACTACACGGCAGGACCTGGTCAATGACCTGAAGAGAGCTGGGACCACAGTCTCAAAGAAAACCATTAGTAACACACTACGCCGTCATGGATTAAAATCCTGCAGCGCACGCAAGGTCCCCCTGCTCAAGCCAGCGCATGTCCAGGCCCGTCTGAAGTTTGCCAATGACCATCTGGATGATCCAGAGGAGGAATGGGAGAAGGTCATGTGGTCTGTTGAGACAAAAATAGAGCTTTTTGGTCTAAACTCCACTCGCCGTGTTTGGAGGAAGAAGAAGGATGAGTACAACCCCAAGATCACCATCCCAACCGTGAAGCATGGAGGTGGAAACATAATTCTTTGGGGATGCTTTTCTGTAAAGGGGACAGGACGACTGCACCGTATTGAGGGGAGGATGGATGGGGCCATGTATCGCGAGATCTTGGCCAACAACCTCCTTCCCTCAGTAAGAGCATTGAAGATGGGTCGTGGCTGGGTCTTCCAGCATGACAACGACCCGAAACACACAGCCAGGCCAACTAAGGAGTGGCTCCATAAGAAGCATCTCAAGGTCCTGGAGTGGCCTAGCCAGTCTCCAGACCTGAACCCAATAGAAAATCTTTGGAGGGAGCTGAAAGTCCGTATTGCCCAGCGACAGCCCCGAAACCTGAAGGATCTGGAGAAGGTCTGTATGGAGGAGTGGGCCAAAATCCCTGCTGCAGTGTGTGCAAACCTGGTCAAGAACTACAGGAAACGTATGATCTCTGTAATTGCAAACAAAGGTTTCTGTACCAAATATTAAGTTCTGCTTTTCAATAAAATGCAAATTAATTACTTAAAAATCATACAATGTGATTTTCTGGATTTTTGTTTTAGATTCCGTCTCTCACAGTTGAAGTGTACCTATGATAAAAATTACAGACCTCTACATGCTTTGTAAGTAGGAAAACCTGCAAAATCGGCAGTGTATCAAATACTTGTTCTCCCCACTGTATATTTTAATTTGTTTAACACTTTTTTTGTTACTACATAATTCCATGTGTTATTTCATAGTTTTGATGTCTTCACAATGTTTCTACAATGTAGAAAATGGTGAAAATAAAGAAAAACCCTGGAATGAGTAGGTGTGTCCAAACTTTTGACTGGTACTGTAAGTATTTGATGTTGGAATTTTAAGTAAAACCTCTCTGTGCTAAAAATAACATGCAGACGTTAAATTATGTCATTGCTATTGGAAAGAAAAAACTAGGTAACACTTTATTTGGATAGTCCATCTGTAGATGCTCTACAGAATATCAGAAACATTTTTTTTGCACATCCTTAGTGATGTGGACACCGAGGAACATGAAGCTCTCGACCCGATCCACTACAGCCCTGTCAATATGACTAGGAGCGTACTCGGCCCTCCGTTTCCTGTAGTCCACGATCAGCTCCAGTTACAGAGGGAGGTGTTCAGTCCCAGGATCCTTAGCTTAGTGATACGCTTGGATGGCACTATGGCGTTGAACACTGAGCTGTATACTGCGTCAGGGAGAGTTTGAAAATGTCAGTGAAGACACTTGCCAGCTGGTCAGCGCATGCTCTGAGTAATCTGTCTGGCCCTGCGGCCTTATGAATATTAACCTGTTTAAAGGTCTTACATCGGCTACAGAGAGTGTGATCCCACAGTCGTCTTGAACAGCTGGTGCATTCACGCATGGTTCAGTGTTGCTTGCATCAAAGTGAGCATAGAAGATATTTAGCTCGCTTGGTAGGCTCGCGTCACTGGGAGCACGCAGATGGATTGCCCTTTGTAATCCGAATTAGCTTGCAAGCCCTGCTACGTCCGACGAGCGTCAGAGCCAATGTAGTATGATTCAATCTTAGTCCTGTATTGATACTTTGCCTGTTTGATGGTTTGTCAGAGGGCGTAGCTCAGTGCGGATGTTGTCTGTAAATCCATAGCTTCTGGTTGGGATATGTACGTACGGTCACTGTGGGGCCGACATCGTCGATGCACTTAGTAATGAACCCAATGACTGATATGGTAAACTCCTTAATGCCATTGGATGAGTCCTGGAACATATTCCAGTCTGTGCTAGCATAACAGTCATGTAGCTTAGCATCCGCATCATCAGACCACTTCCATATTGAGCGTGTCACTGGCACTTCCTTTTTGAGTTTTTGCTAGTAAGCCGGAATCAGGAGGATTTGCCAAATGGAGGGCGAGGGAGAGTTTTGTATGAGTCTCTGTGTGTGGAGAAAAGGTGATCTAAATTGTTTTCGCCTCTAGTTGCACAGGTGACATGCTGGTAGAAATTAGGTAAAACGTTTTACAGTTTTCCTGCATTAAAATCACAGGCCACTAGTAGCGCCACCTCCGGATGAGCATTTTCTTTTTGCTTATGGCCCTATACAGCTCGATGATATGTGGTAAATAGACAGCTATGAAAATGGATTAAAGCACTCTTGGTAAATGGTATGGTCTAAAGTTATCATAAGGTATTCTAACTCAGGTGAGCAGAACCTCCAGACTTCCTTAATATTAAAGATTGTGCACCAGCTGTTGTTAACAAAGTGACACAGACCACCACTTAAAGCTTACCCGACACTGCCGTTCTCTCCTGACGAAGATTAGCAAAACCAGCTATGTCCTACATGGCCAAGTATCTGAGAAACATAGGATTACAGTTCTTCAGGTCCCATTGATAGGATAGTCTCGAAAGGAGCTCGTCCAGTTTGTTCTCCAGTGATTCTACATTTGCCAATAGAGCAGAGGGTAGAGGTGGTTTATTTACTTGCCGCTGTACTGTAGTTTCATCATGGTGCCTGCACGTCAGCCTCTGTAACGTCGTCTCTTTCTCTTCCGAGTGACTGGGATTAGGGCCTTGTCCGGGGTGAGTAGTATGTCCTGCGCCGCCAACTGATTGAAGTATAAATCTTCATCCAAATTGAGGTTAGTGATCGCTTTTCTGATGTCCAGGAGCTCTTTTCAGTCATAGGAATTGATGGCGGAAACATTATGTAGTTAAGATCAGCTAATAAATTGCAAAATTGGTCAGGAGCCCGTAAAACGGTCGCTATATATTCCAGCGCCATTCTCAGACATTCCAGTGTTATTCTGAACCTAACCCTAACTGTAACCTTAGCAAGCGGTTGAATTGAGTGGCGATGAGTTTACTTACAACTACATCGAGTCGGTATCAGTCCATTCCTAAATGCGCACCCATGTATGTCCTGTGTAAAGGCTTTCTTTTCCTTGGTTGCTGCAATCTGTCGTTTTTAATATAATAGCATTTTACGCGACCTGCGCCAAGGAAATCGTTGTTTGTTATCGGAGGAGCAGCCCCGTCGATGCATGGCAGATTGGAATGTAATTTCTTTTCCAAAACAATGGACTCCAACTCCCACTGGCAAATAAGAATAAGAATCAAGGACGAGCACAGTTACACAGGAAGTGTTAAACAATTGATATTTATAAAAGTATCGAATGGTAGTGCATGTTTGCTGTCATAAACGTCATACTCCATTGGAAAACAGTGCATTATGCGGCGCAATTTGACAGAGGTAACATAGAATGAAGTTTTTATAAAAAACTAGATTTCAACACCGAAATAAAATATCTTTACACAGGACAAACATAGGTTCAAGGTACGCATTAAAGAATGGACATTTTCACAAGTATCGATTGCTACCAACTCGATGTAGTCAGATGTACACTCTCCCAAAACTCATCGCCACTCAACTCCATTAAGATGTGATGTACATATTGTGGAGTTGAGAATTCTCAGTTCGTCAAAGTGTAAACATGGCATTGGTCTTTTTGGATATAAAACATCTATAAGCATAATATGGATAGAGGCTCTTTGGGTATACTGTGTGTATTGCTATGCTAGCATGATGTTATGTAGCAGAACCAGAGCCTCTTGATTCCATTATTACCAAAACTGCATCCCAAATGACACCCTAGCCCAATAGGGCTCTGGTCAGTGGTAGTACACTATAAGAAATAGGGTGCCATTTGGGAGTCCACACATGAATCATTATGAACAGTCATGAAGGCAAAATCAAAGGGCTGCCCGCTCACTTCTCCTTTCTCCCCCTCTGCAGCCAGCCACTGACCCATCAACAGGAAACTTCATAAACAAGGGAACGAGAGAGAGAGAAAAAAAAGAAAATGAAAGAGAGGGAAATAAAAAAGGCCATGTAGCAGTTCTGAGGAGTTGTGATCATCATTCATCTTCATCCCCCAAGTGCAGATGGAACACTTGCTAAGCCATCATTTATTGCTGGTGTTTACTGTGCCTACTGTGTCGGACACACACACACACACACACACACACACACACACACACACACACACACACACACACACACACACACACACACACACACACACACACACACACACACACACACACACACACACACACACACACACACACACACACACACACACACACACACTGGAGGTGGGGGAAAGGGCTTTGTCAGCAAGTGGGCCTACGCTATTCTCCAACACGAGATGGGCCATGGTAGCAAACACACACAAACACACACACAAACACACACACACACACACACAAACACACACACAAACACACACACAAACACACACACAAACTGGAGGTGGGGGGAAAGGGGCTTGTCAGCAAGTGGGCATACACTATTCTCCTACACGAGATGGGCCTTGGTAGAAAAGCATTCAGTGTGTGTGCTGTGTGTGTATTCACGGTACGTACATTTATCCTTGTTGATGCCAGTTCAGATTCCTGACAGAGATAGCCTCCTCCGCAGTAATTATCTCCTATCTGTAACCTGTCAATTATAAAACTCAGAAACCTTGAATCCATTACAACATCTAGCTAACAAATATACACCCTAGGAACTTTGATAAAGTGTATAATCTCTCTCTCACAATCATCATTCTCTCCCTAGCAGCTACAGTAAGTCTTTCATTCCAACGACCCTGATGCATTGGCAAAAACACATTCCAAGATACAGCAAGACCTTGACTTTCCCTTTGTGAGGACGGTGCAAACTGAAGAAATAAGAATATAACAGAGCAGTACAGGGAGTCAGCGTACTCTGTAACCTGTTAAAGTATCAAAATGTATATTAGTGCTTTAACTGGACTGGACACATAGTTTTTACACCTGCTAGCAGCATCATACTGATGCTACTGTGTAGGTGACAGAATGGCCCTGTCAGGGACTAAATAAATGAATGTCAAAGCCAAAGGATATTAGTCGGCTGTGATAAATGAAGAAGGATATTGTCTGTCAGTTTGGTCATTAGTCTCTTTCACCATTCACTCCTTCTCTGCTATCTCCCTCCTCCCCTATAGTCCCGCAAAGGCTAATACACACAGACATCGCTACTGCTACATATCTCACACTAATAACAACCATAGGTAATATCTATCTAACCATTAACTATGATAACGCAGTCACAGTAGTAATGAGCTTTCAAGGTCCGAATCAAAAAGCAACTCTGTACATTGCGTTTGCCACAGACATTGACATTGGAGTGACTTACGTAGAAAGTTTCACATGTATTGTTCAGCAGAAAATCCCCCCATTCTCTCTAACCCGATAGAGACCTGCTACACACTGACTTCCAACTTTCCTGTTGTTCCAGGGAAGACGAACTCCACACACACCAAATCCGCTATCTTAGATGTGTCATTATATCTTCTAACATGTGTCCTCCCTCATCAGTAATGATTACTTCATGCTAGTGCACAAGTAGTTTCACATTAAAATGAAAACAAGTTAAATCAAACGTAGGTGATTTTGACAAGAATCGGTGGTAGAGAAACATGGCTGTCAAAGCAGTCGTGAGATCTGAGAGGTGTTGACTAATTGCTTGATAATTACACAGTGAATCGTCTAATTAAGCCGACGGTTAATTAGGGTAAGCTTGCGCAGCTTGCAAGTCTTTTTTGGTTAGGTGTAGGTGTGGATTTGTGTGTAGATGTGTGTGTGTGTGTGCGTGCACGTGTGTGTCAGCAAATGAGATAAAGAGAGATCGTGAGACTGCTAAAGAGTGAGAGATCGAGAGAGAGTGAGCGAGAGAGAGAGAGACAAAGGGTTGAAGTTCATGAAGAACTCCTCCAGACATATACAGTAACCATCTAACCAGCCACAGCCTGTAGCCAATGCAACACCATACAGCTGAACCACTTGTGAAGCTTAAATGTGAATAATAATAATATTAAGAGCCCGAGACATTACCTCCCCAACCTCCCTCCCGCTCTGCAGTGGAGCGCCATTATCCTTTGTTTGCCTTAGGACAGGCCCTGTTTATTCTACTACCGATCTGAAAATCTATGATGTGGAATAGAAAGCAGCAAAAAAAGACCTGGCATCGGAACGCACTATGCAGTCACACTCCAGCAGTTTGTATTCATTTAACAAGCAAATTAGAGAGGAAGTGGAGTTTGTATAGTGTCTGTATGAGTGTAGAGGAAAAGGAAAATACAGATGACTACAGCCTCATTAGCTACAGTTAGTTACATGTTTACCGGTTATAATATCTAATTTAATTGGGAGATCAAAGGAGTGGTGACTACCTCTTGCATGGCTCAGAAGGCAGAGAAACTACACTATATATACAAAAGTATGTGGACACCCTTTAAAATTAGTGGATTCGGCACAAGCTCACAGAATGGGACCGCCAAGTGCTGAGCACATTGCGCGTGAAAATCATCTGTTCTTGTTTGAAACACTCACTACCGAGCTCCAAACTGCCAAACATCAGCACAAGAACTGTTCATTGGGAGTTTCATGAAATGGGTTTCCATGGCCGAGCAGCCGCAGACAAGCCTAAGAGCACCATGCGCAATGTCAAGTGTTGGCTGGAGTGTAAAGCTAGTCGCTGTTGGACTCTGGAGCAATGGAAATGCGTTCTCTGGAGTGATGAATCACGCTTTACCAACTGGCAGTCCGACGGACGAATCTGGGTTTGGCGGACACCAGGAGAACGCTACCTGCCCTGATGCTGTGCCAACTGTAAAGTTGGTGGAAGAGGAATAATGGTTCATGGCTAGGCCCCTTAGTTCCAGTGAAGGGAAATCTTAACGCAATAGCATACAAAGACATTCTAGATAATTCTGTGCTTCCAATTTTGTGGAAACAGTTTGGGAAAGGCCCTTTCCTGATTCAGCATGACAATGCCCCCTTGCACAAAGGGAGGTCCATACAGAAATGGTTTGTCGAGGTCCTTGTGGAGGATCTTGACTGGCCTGCACAGAGCTCTGACCTCAACCTCATCAAACACCTGTGGGATGAATTGGAATGGCAAATGTGAGCCAGGCCTAATCGCCCAACATCAGTGCCCGACCTCATTAATGCTCATGGCTTAACGGAAGCAAGTCCCTGCAGCAATGTTCCAATATCTAGTGGAAAGCCTTCCCAGAAGAGTGGAGGCTGTTATAGCAGCAAAGTGGGGACCAACTCCATATTAATGCCCATGATTTTGAAATGAGATATTTGACGACCAGGTGTCCACATACTATTGGTCATGTAGTGTATGTGCCAGAGATCAGCCTCGTCTCCTAATCTCATCAATCTCATCCTTCCTCCCGATGCCTAGCTACATCTTGCTGTGAGTTTATCTGAGTGTTACTTGGTGTGATACCATTGCATCAGCACATCATTTTGTTTGTATTGGAAAACTGGGAAATGTATTTTCTCAGTGTTTGTTTGGTAAAAACGTTTTGATTAAGCTGAGACTTTGCATGAAATATAGAAAACTAGAGCTGGTTTTGAAATGAAAGCATGTTACGGTGCCTTTAAGGACCTTCTTGATTCTAAGTAACCAGAGTAATCCTGATATACAGTATATTCCAAGAAAACATACATCAATTATTGTAGTTTTATTGGCCTTCAAAGAATGCATCATGCACTTTTCCTACAACTGATGGTTCAAACAGTCTGAATCGTGCAGTAAAGCTTATTATATGAGTCAAAAGCCAGTCCAGTTCCTACAGGATGAATAACATGCTAATTACCATGACGCACGCACGGCTCCATGGTATTTACTAGTGGTTAAAACCGTCAGAGAATCTGTGTGGCATCGGCAGAACATGACCTCCTCACCTCTTACTCTTAATAAAGATGCTGGAGCAGTTGATTAAACTGTGTTGTTAATAAGTAGAGTTAGATTCACAGAGTGCATGAAGCAGAGGCCTGTGGAACTGTGTGTGTGTGCCTGCGTGCGTCAATGTCGGGCCATAACATGTGTGTTAACAATGTTAGGGTTACCATGGAGATGTAGTTACTGTTCGCCACCTCATCAAGGACACGTTTGTGTAATGTTGTAAATGTGGAGTGGGGAGGTCTGCTATTATCTCTCCCTTTAATTGCTTTTGAAGTAAATGCAAAGCATTATTCCATAGTTGTGAGGAAGTTGCTTACGTTTGTTGGATGCACTAGATAAGTTCTATGAAACGTTATTTTTAAGTACACAAAACCTGCAACTTCATCACTATCTTCTTTACCTGTGACTCTGTACTTTGGCACAACAGTTAAACTTGAATGCGGGAGCTTCTAGGGCCAGGCAGAAACTGTACCCATCAGGGCTCAGCCAATTACAGGTGTGATTTCTACCACCCTGAGACAGTCAAATGATTAACTGAGACAGTATGGTCCCTAGCTATTACAGGTAAACTATCCTGCTGTAACGACCTCGGCAATGTGTGTGTGTATGCACGCGCATATATACGTAAATGTGTGTGTGTGTGTGTGTGTGTGTGTGTATTACTGACATCCATCTAGAGATGTGGTAATTAGCCTCTGAAACATAGCACCATGTATCACTCACAGGGATTTAACAGCTGGGTAATTGGTACAACGTAAGGAAAAATGTACTCGTCACTCCTGAGGAGGGAAACGGGGCTATAGATCAGAGGCTTGGGGGGACAGAGACAGTGGCCCACTGGCCCCCGTGCTCCCCCTGTTTCAGACAGCGCTCTCACAGTTCACAGAGAGGAAGAGGAGGCCAAAATGTTGGCCTCGTGGCATTTTTTTTAATATGCAACACAGTTAATGAATTCAGATTAACGGTAGAGCTTTGTTCTATTCTCTCCCTTCTCTTCCTTATGCTGGGCCTTATAATAGCTGGTTAATTCACATCACATTCTTTTCCTTTTTACACAAGCCCTAGAAACAGCCAGGACGACGATCCTCATATTCACCCAGCAATCCACTGTGCATCTCAAAGCACTATCAATGGCAACACATTGTAATGTTATGATAGGAGCAGCCAGCAGTGAACAGCACTAGCGAGCAAAGAAACAGGATATTAAAAAAATAGGTAATCTGTGTTTAAGTTGAAACGATACTGAAGGAGAGCCGCCTGTTTCATTCATATTGACATTAAGAACTTCTTTATCGCTCTCCCTAAAGAAAGCTCCCCGAACAATTTAAACCAGCAAAGCACACAATAAGGAATAATATGATTTCTGTTTACTGAGATATCAGCTGGTATTTTGGCGCTACACTGACAGCCAATAGCTGCAACAGTATATTAGACCCCAATCTGGCATCTACAAATGTCAAGAGAATGTGAAAGAGGGAGGATGTGGTGAAGGGGATGGGTGGGGGGGTGTCACACATATGTGTAAAATTCTTTTAAAAAACCAACAGAGTTTACATAAACATATTCTGAGGCTGAATCATTATCATATGTGCAGCTGTCAATCTTGATGCTTCAGCTGAGAGCAAAGCGCCTAGGAAAAGAGTATAATACAACAACCCTATACCCAGGTTGACCATGATTTCTCTCTGAACTCCCTTGGTAAGTCCAGGCATGGTACATTAAGCTTATTCAAAAGCCAGCAGAGGTGAAATTCTAGTAGCAACAGTAGCAAGCCCATATATCCAGGCTCCTTCTCTCCTTCTCTCACTTTCTGCTCTCTAAATCTTTCTCTCTCTCTACTCTCTCTTAAAAGAAACAGAAAGTTTACCTTTTCAAAAGGACAAAGAGACAGTCCATAAAACAAGTGATGGAGGCAGTGATATGTTTTCATCAAAACAGGGACAGCCACGCTCGCCTCATGCTTTATCTACATCAGGTATCATTTACAAACTCAGCGAGGCAATGTGGGCTTCCAGTCACAAATTAGCTGCGTGGCTGATGTCGTCGGTAGGGCAAGATATACAGAATGTCAGTGAAATTACATGAATCAGCTATATTGAAAATAAATGGCAAGTGAAAGCATCATCTGGGGAAGTTTGTGATTTGTTTTACATTTTATTTTTCTACTTTCTTTTCTTCACTTGAATTTAATATCTATATATAGCTCCAGTAATCAAATGGTACCAGCTACAGAACAAAGATGCAGCATATCCCTGGTTAATGCCCAATAGACACCTACACACTAATATAAAGCTGAGTAGACGTGAGTACCTTGTCCAGAGAGAAGGTCTTGGTGAGAGCAAAGCCCCATCCTTCCACGAAGGCCCTGCGGATCATGGCTGTGCTGGTGGTGGGGGGAGCAGAGGCCAGGCCAAAGGGGTTGGGGAACCTGATCCCACACATCTCCACACCGATGTCCACAGAGTCGATGGCACAGTGGAAGAGAGGGAGCTGGGGGACGCTGGACACCGTCTGGCCGTGGAGAGACTGGAAGGACAAAACATCCAGTTACATTACCATGAGATAACGACAGGAATAGGGTTGAGAGTTCCAGGAACAGAATTTAACAGCATTTTGCAATCCTAGTAACAGATCGACAGATCGTAAAGATGACGCCGAAGAACATGGCTGACGTTTTACATTCTCCCAACCAATTGTGCTATTTTTTTGGGAGGCGTTTTCTGTAACTTACTTTTTAACTTATTGTGTTCATAATGTTGCTGCTACCGTCTCTTATGCCCGAAAATAACTACTGGACATCAGAACAGCGATTACTCTCCGCGGACTGGAAGAAACGTTTTCCTTTAACGAGTCCGATGAGAAGGATATCCTGCTTTCACTGGAACAGGCCCAAATCCACGCCTTTTGCGTGAAGAAAAGACGCCGGAAAAGGGGACGCAGATCGGGGATCCTTCTGAGAAGCCGGAGGCGAGCGAGTAAACTCCCAATGCCTTCCATTCTCTTTACTGATGTGCAATCGTCAGAAAATAAAATCGATGACCTACTATTAAGATTATCCTACCAACGGGACATTAAAAACTGTAACATCTTATGTTTCACCGAGACGTGGCTGAACGAAGAAACAGACAATATAGAGCTAGCGGGATTTTCCATGCACCGGCAGAACAGAGATGCTACCTCTGGTAAGACAAGGGGTGGGGGTGTGTGTCTACAGTGGTAGGCCTGATCACCAACAACAATGAGACGGCCTATAGGGAGGAGGTCAGAGAACTGGCAGTATGGTGCCAGGACAACAACCTCTCCCTCAATGTGAGCAAGACAAAGGAGCTGATCGTGGACTACAGGAAAAGGCGGGCCGAACAGGCCATTAACATCGACAGGGCTGTAGTGGAGCGGGTCGAGAGTTTCAAGCTCCTTTGTGTACACATCACCAACAAACTATGATGGTCCAAACTAGAGGTTGACCGATTATGATTTTAGAACGCCGATACCGATTATTGGAGGCCCAAAAAAAGCCAATACCGATTAATATATATATATATATATATATATATATATTTGTAATAATGACAATTACAACAATACTGAATGAACACTTTTATTTTAACTTAATATAATACATAAATAAAAATCAATTTAGTCTCAAATAAATAATGAAACATGTTTAATTTGGTTTAAATAATGCAAAAACACAGTGTTGGAGAAGAAAGTAAAAGTGCAATATGTGCCATGTAAAAAAGCTAACGTTTAAGCTCCTTGCTCAGAACATGAGAACATGTGAAAGCTGGTGGTTCCTTTTAACATGAGCCTTCAATATTCCCAGTTAAGAAGTTTTAGGTTGTAGTTATTATAGGAATTATAGGACTATTTCTCTCTATACCATTTGTATTTCATATACCTTTGACTATTGGATGTTCTTATAACGGGTGGCATCCATAAGTCTAAATATTGCTGTTATATTGCACAACCTTCAATGTTATGTCATAATTATGTAAAATTCTGGACAATTAATTACGGTCTTTGTTAGGAAGAAATGGTCTTCACACAGTTCGCAACGAGCCAGGCTGCCCAAACTGCTGCATATACCCTGACGCTGCTTGCACAGAACGCAAGAGAAGTGACACAATTTTCCTAGTTAATATTGCCTGCTAACATTAATTTATTTTAACAAAAAATGCCGGTTTAAAAAAATATACTTGTGTATTGATTTTAAGAAAGGCATTGATGTTTATGATTAGGTACATTGGTGCAACGCCAGTGCTTTTTCGCGAATGCACTTGTTAAATCGCCACCCGTTTGGCGAAGCAGGCTGTGATTCAATGATAAATTAACAGGCACCGCATTGATCATTTGCAATGCAGGACAAGCTAGTTAAACTAGTAATATCATCAACCATCTGTAGTTAACTTCTGATTATGTTAAGATTGATTGTTTTTTATAAGATAAGTTTAATTCTAGCTAGCACCTTACCATGGCTCCTTGCTGCACTCGCATAACAGGTGGTCAGCCTGCAAAGCAGTCTCCTCGTGGAGTGCAATGTAATCGGCATTCAAAAATGCAAATGACCGATTGTTATGAAAACTTGAAACCGTCCCTATCGGCCACGCCGACCTATAATCGACCGATTAATAGATTTTTTATGAATTTATTAGCAAATTATGGTGGAAAATAAGTATTTGGTCAATAACAAAAGTTTATCTCAATACTTTGTTATATACCCTTTGTTGGCAATGACAGAGGTCAAACGTTTTCTGTAAGTCTTCACAAGGTTTTCACACACTGTTGCTGGTATTTTGGCCCATTCCTCCATGCAGATCTCCTCTAGCGCAGTGATGTTTTGGGGCTGTTGCTGGGCAACACGGACTTTCAACTCCCTCCAAAGATGTTCTATGGGGTTGAGATCTGGAGACTGGCTAGGCCACTCCAGGACCTTGAAATGCTTCTTACGAAGCCACTCCTTCGTTGCCCGGGCGGTGTGTTTGGGATCATTGTCATGCTGAAAGACCCAGCCACGTTTCATCTTCAATGCCCTTGCTGATGGAAGGAGGTTTTCACTCAAAATCTCACGATACATGGCCCCATTCATTCTTTCCTTTACACGGATCAGTCGTCCTGGTCCCTTTGCAGAAAAACAGCCCCAAAGCATGATGTTTCCACCCCCATGCTTCACAGTAGGTATGGTGTTCTTTGGATGCAACTCAGCATTCTTTGTCCTTCAAACACGACGAGTTGAGTTTTTACCAAAAAGTTATATTTTGGTTTCATCTGACCATATGACATTCTCCCAATCTTCTTCTGGATCATCCAAATGCTCTCTAGCAAACTTCAGACGGGCCTGGACATGTGCTGGCTTAAGCAGGGGGACACGTCTGGCAAGGCAAGATTTGAGTCCCTGGCGGCGTAGTGTGTTACTGATGGTAGGCTTTGTTACTTTGGTCCCAGCTCTCTGCAGGTCATTCACTAGGTCCCCCCGTGTGGTTCTGGGATTTTTGCTCACCGTTCTTGTGATCATTTTGACCCCACGGGGTGAGATCTTGCGTGGAGCCCCAGATCGAGGGAGATTATCAGTGGTCTTGTATGTCTTCCATTTCCTAATAATTGCTCCCACAGTTGATTTCTTAAAACCAAGCTGCTTACCTATTGCAGATTCAGTCTTCCCAGCCTGGTGCAGGTCTACAATTTTGTTTCTGGTGTCCTTTGACAGCTCTTTGGTCTTGGCCATAGTGGAGTTTGGAGTGTGACTGTTTGAGGTTGTGGACAGGTGTCTTTTATACTGATAACAAGTTCAAACAGGTGCCATTAATACAGGTAACGAGTGGAGGACAGAGGAGCCTCTTAAATAAGAAGTTACAGGTCTGTGAGAGCCAGAAATCTTGCTTGTTTGTAGGTGACCAAATACTTATTTTCCACCATAATTTCCACCTTTCCTCTGCTACCGCACGGCAAGCCGTAACGGAGCGCCAAGTCTAGGACCAAAAGGCTCCTCAATAGCTTCTACTCCCAAGCCATTAGACTGCTGAATATTTTAGAAAAATCGCCACCGGACAATTTACATTGACCCCCCCCCCCCCTTTGTACACTGCTGCTACTTGCTGTTTGTTTGTTACCTATGCATAGTCACTTCGCCCACACCTACATGTACAGATTACCTCAACTAGCTTGTACCCCTGCACACTGACTCGGTACCGGTGCCCCCTGTATATAGCCTCGTTATTGTTATTGTGTTACTTTTTATTATGACTTTTTATTTTAGCCTACTTGGTAAATAGTTTCTTCTTCTTCAACTGCACTGTTGGTTAAGGGCTTGTAAGTAAGCATTTCACGGTAAAGTCTACACTTGTTGTATTTGGCGTATGTGGCAAATAAAGTTTGATTTGACAGAGCTGTGAGATAACGAAAATAACCACTGGTATTATGACAAAAGTCAACATACAGCAGTCATATACCCAGCAGCCTCCACATCCTCCCTAGGCACCCAATGTCCCAAATGGTACCCTATAAAGTAGTGCACTATATAGGGAATAGGGTGCCATTTGGGATGCATCCCTAAAGTCAAACATACAACAGTCATCCATCCATCCAGCAGTGTCTTCCTCTCCTCCTCCTAATTAGCCCAACGTTTATCACAGTCTCTGATTGCTTTTGTAATGATGTCACCGCCGCATAATGAATGAGGAGGTGTCACGCTGTGTGTGTATGTATGTATTTGTGTGTGTGTGTGTGTGTCATGCTGCGGCAAGGCGGCTGTTACATGACAGCCGGTGTTCCCCTTCGAGGGGTTTGGCATGTGGAGGAATACACGCCAAACACACGCCAAGCAACACGGGGGAAAACAGCAGCGGGGAACATGTAAATACAAAAGATGGTGATTATTAGAAATACTGGGGGGTTCCAGAGTTCCAACCAACAACAGCTTTAGCTGTCAAGATGTTGACATGTTCTGGATCGTCGTCTTCCCCACAACATGTCTCCTTATCTGAATCCCAAATGGCACCATATTCCCTATATCAGGGCTCTCCAACCCTGTACCTGGAGAGCTACCGTCCTGTAGGTTTTCACTCCAACCCTAATCTAGTGCACCTGATTCTAATAATTAGCTGGTTGATAAGCTGAATCAGGTTAGTTACAACTGGGGTTGAAGTGAAAACCTACAGAAGGGTAGCTCTCCAGGAACAGGGTTGGAGTGCCCTGCCCTATATAATCCCTGGTTAAAAGTACTGCACTACATAGGGAAGAGTGCTATTTGGGACGAGCCCATTTCTACTTTCAAACTGGTTTCTCTCATATGGTGGTGAACGAATATACCCTTGACCTCATACATATAAGTATATGTATGAGGACCTCTCACCCAGGTGTCCCATGCAGCACTAAGTTCCCAGAATTCCTTGCATAAATAAGGTCTAAATTCAACCATGCACATGATATGATAGCAAAAATACACTGAAAACAGCCTAAATGCACTGATCGAAAGGGAGACCTATGACACAGTAATATCACATTCTGATATAAAACACACTATTATCCTGAACGTGGAACACACAGTTCAAGGGATCCCTGAATGGATCAGATATTAATTGCTGACCCTTTCCAGCAAATTGCCTGAATTCATTTCCTCTTCCTTGGTCGATTACTGCACAAAACCAAGCAATCTACTGTTGCTTCCTTTCTGGTTACAAGTGGCATTTAATCTGCAAATAAACACTTGTCTATGCTTTGCACTGAACACATCTACATTACTACAATTAACCTGCATCTGAACCGAGCCCCGGTCTGCCGAACGCTGCACTTTGCAGTATAATCTGAGGGGAAACGGAGGGATGGGGAGGAGGATGGAGGGATGTAGAGGAGGTCAGGCACCTCAGGAAGACAAGCCAGCACGCTGGGAGAATTGGAGGCTGGGAATCAACCGCTGTCTCTGTTATTACATGCGGGAGCAGGAAAGAGTCCTCTCTGATCCTGCCTTTACACAGACTAGTGCACCACACACCCATCTGTACTGCACTTTGACTCATTCACTTAGTGTTCACCACAGTAAGTGCTGCGTGCAGTACAGTACGGAGTGTACATGCTGAGTGTTCGAGGTGAATGTAGTAATGATGATGATGTATCATTTGGCTTCCTTTCCACTTCCTTTTCAAACCCACAGAAGACATGAATTAATCCACAACGGAAAGAGCTAATATTGTATTGGGACTATTTCAATATTGACATATTCTGCTAATTGAGAAGTGATGTAATTGCCTTGGTTCATTCATGAATCTACACATGGGGATGCTGTTATTGGGGAAAAGAAAAGGAAACAAATGAAAGTCTAGCAAGATGAAGTACTGAACATTGATACTGTGTAAATGTTTATAGTCACTCTCAAAAAGTGAGGGTTTAGTTGATCGTTAGTGAAACGTTAGCTTTCTCTAAAGCCTCCATCTTTCCTTTTCTATTTCTTTCTCCTCCACCCTTGTGTGTGTATGTTGAAAACATTGTGACATTCTGTATGTGTGTGTGTAGAACACAGCCCTGGGGCTGGGGACACACCTGTAGGTACTTGTGCATGTGCCAGGATGCCTGTTTGCCGTCGTTGACTGACTCCACGGTGGTGTTTGCCTGTCCTGCCACGTCGCCCCCAGCAAACACCCAGGACTCACTGCTCTGCATGCTCTCTGGGTCCAGCTCTGGGAGACCCCAGCGGTTCAACAGCACCGGAGCCATGGCCTCTTTCACTGGAGGAGAGGGGAGAGAGGATCCACAGTTAGTGATGGTGTGGGCAGTACTTAAGTACAAATACTCTAAAGTACTACTTAAGTCATTTTTTGGGGGTATCTGTACTTTACTTCACTATTTATAATTTTGACAACTTTTACTTTCACTTCACTACATTCCAAAAGAAAATAATATTCATTTTACTCCATACATTTTCCCTGACACCCAAAAGTACTCTTACATTTTGAATGCGTCACACGACAGGAAAATGGTCCAATTCACGCACTTGTCAAGAGAAAGTCCTTGGTCAAACCTATTGCCTCTGATCTGGTGGACTCATTGCACACATGCTTTGTTTGTTAATTATGTCTGAGTGTTGGAGTGTGCCCCTGGCTATCCATACATTTAAAAAACAAGAATGGTGGCATCTGGTTTGCTTAATATAAGGAATTTGAAATTATACTTTTGACACTATATAAGAATATGTCTAATTTACTTTTGATACTTAAGTATATTTAAAATCAAATACTTTCAGTATTTTTTACTCAAGTAGAATTTTACTGGGTGACAATTCAACTTTTACTTGAGTCATTTTCTATTAAGGGATCTTTACTTTTACTCAAGTATGACGACTGGGTACTTTTTCCACCAGTGGGTGTGTGTGTTTGTGTGACAGAGATAGAAAGAGAGAAAGAAAGAAAGAGAGAACGACAGAGAGAGAAAGTGAGAGAAAGAGGCGAGAGACGACAGAAAGTGATAGAGATAGAGAGGAGAGAGAAAGAGAGAGAGACGACAGAAAGTGATAGAGATAGAGAGGAGAGAGAAAGAGAGAGAGAAAAGAGAGAACGGAGAGGAAGAGAACGAGATTAAAAAAATGGAGTGAGAGTGAGCGACCGTGATGGACTACAAACCATACAGAGAGCAATATGAAGTGTGACAAGACCGATGACAGCAGGGGATTCACGCTCTCTGTCTCTCCCTCACTCTCAGCTAGGTTAATGTAACATTTCCTGAGGCATTCATTCACCGTTAGCTGAATGTTAGCCCAGAGATCCTCTGTCAAACTGATCTACATTATAAAAAAGCTCATTTTCTTCTACCTCACCTATACAATTCATCTTTCAGACTAAATGCTTTTCAGCATGGAAGATGGCCTGCATCTATCAGCAGGGACATTTTTAAATACAGATCTGCGAGTTGGACAAGATTTATTACACTCGATTAGAATTACTAGAGGGAGGGGGGAAAGTTTCACCTTCCCAGTCTATTCAATGGGGAAAGGTTTTCATTTGACGCCCAAAATACAAGGAAAAGTACACAAATAAGAATACAGAGAGAACCTGCTATTTTTTATTGCAACCATACTATTGAAGTTGAATTCCTCCATAAGGGGAGGACAGTAGAGAATGTGTAGAGAGTTGCCGTGTCAAACCCCTCAGAGCGGAACACCGGCTGTCATGTAACGGCCGTCTTGCTGCAGTGTTACACACACATGACAATGTATGATGCGGTGAATGTTATCATACACACTGATGGGGGATAAACACAGCAGCATCGTCCTGCCATAGTGATGAACAGACTCACTTACAAGAAATTGGGGAAACAAAATGGTGTCAAGATGATTGCAGTAGAAAATCTGGGCTTTTGTCCATTCACTTAGTAGAAGAAGACACATACCTCATTATACTGTACAAAAATGTGTTTTGGTATATTCAGCAGAATATTTAATATGGAATGTTGTGTTACCATATATTTCCATATAATCCATATGTTTAATCATCCATTCTGAGCCATCCTGCTATGCTATAACAGCTAGAGCTAGACCTACACAACACAAACACGGCAAAAAAAGAATTGGCCCCTTTTCAGGACCTTGTCTTTCAAAGATAATTCGTAAAAATCCAAATAACTTCACAGATCTTTATTGTAAAGGGTGTAAACACTGTTTCCCACGTTTGTTCAATGAACCATAAACAATTAATGAACATGCACCTACCTGTGGAACAGTCATTAAGACACTAACAGCTTACAGACGGTAGGCAATTAAGGTCCGGTTATGAAATCTTAGGACACTAAAGAGGCCTTTCTACTGACTCTAAAAAACACCAAAAGAAAGATGCCCAGGGTCCCTGCTCATCTGTGTGAACGTGCTGTAGGCATGCTGCAAGGAGGCATGAGGACTGCAGATGTGGCCGGGGCAATAAATTGCAATGTCCGTACTGTGAGACGCCTAAGACAGCGCTACAGGGAGACAGGAAGGACAGCTGATTATCCTCGCAGTGGCAGACCACGTGTAACAACACCTGCACAGGATCGGTACATCCGAACATCACACCTGCGGGACAGGTACAGGATGGCAACAACAACTGCCCGAGTTACACCAGGAACGCACAATCCCTCCATCAGTGCTCAGACTGTCCGCAATAGGCTGAAAGAGGCTGGACTGAGGGCTTGTAGGCCTGTTGTAAGGCAGGTCCTCACCAGACATCACCGGCAACAACATCGCCTATGGGCAAAAACCCACCGTCGCTGGACGAGACAGGACTGGAAAAAAGTGCTCTTCACTGACGAGTCACGGTTTTGTCTCACCAGGGGTGATGGTCGGATTCATGTTTATCGTCGAAGGAATGAGCGTTACACCGACGCCTGTACTCTGGAGTGGGATCGATTTAGAGGTGGAGGGTCCGTCATGGTCTGGGGCGGTGTGTCACAGCATCATCGGACTGAGCTCGTTGTCATTGCAGGCAATCTCAAAGCTGTGCGTTACAGGGAGGACACCCTCCTCCCTCATGTGGTACCCTTCCTGCAGGCTCATCCTGACATGACCCTCTAGCATGACAATGCCACCAGCCATACTTCTCGTTCTGTGCGCGATTTCCTTCAAGACAGGAATGTCAGTGTTCTGCCATGGCCAGCGAAAAGCCATTCCCCCCTGAAATGTCAGGGAACTTGCAGGTGCCTTGGTGGAAGAGTGGGGTAACATCTCACAGTAAGAACTGGCAAATCTGGTGCAGTCCATGAGGAGGAGATGCACTGCAGTACTTAAATGAAGTTGGTGGCCACACCAGATATCCCTCATAATAACAGCCTGCTATAACTGCTGTAGCTAGAGCTCATACAACACCTATATCCCTCATTATAACAGCTAGCTATATTTGCTGTAGCTAGAGCTCATACAACACCTATATCCCTCATAATAACAGCTAGCTATAACTGCTGTAGCTAGGGTCACAACACCTAAATCCCTCATAATAACAGCTAGCTATAATTGCTGTAGCTAGAGCTTATTCAACACATACATCCCTCATAATAACAGCTAGCTATAACTGCTGTAGCTAGGGCCTATACAACACCTGTATCCCTCATAATAACAGCTAGCTATAACTGCTGTAGCTAGAGCTCATACAACACATACATCTGTCATGCATAGTACCTGGCAACACAAACAGGGGGAGCTGTTTTGAAGCAACTGTGCCTCCATCTTGGCACTCCCCGAACATTGTAAAAAATATTTTGCATTTATTAATGTCTACGTCTTTGATTTTGCCACGTTTATTATATTACACACGCCTTAATGCATACTTTTAAACTATATTATATGAGCTAAACATACAAATAAAAAATAAAGTATAATTTTTAGAAAGTACTAATGGGGAAGTGCTTATATGGCCGACCAGTGGCTTCAAAGCTTTTCATTGGCTAACACATAGCATCAGCAATCCAGGGTTTATATACATCTTTGGCATGAACGCACACGCATGCAAACTATGCACACTCCCACACACAGAAACACACACACACACTTTTTGTGACAGTACAGCGTAAAGGGAAAGAGATGCTTAGCTAACACAGAGGAGGTGGGTGCATCATGTCTCATGTTCCCCACCCACCCTCCATGAAACTCAGCAGGAAGGAGACCAATGCAGGAAGGAGGCATGGGTGCAATAATGGCTGCCTCCCTCCCTCCCAGAACTGAGTCTGCTTCCCAAATTACACATTACACCCTATTCCCTTTAAAGTGCGCTACTTTTGACCAGGACCCATAGGGCTCTGGTCAAAGGCAGTTGACTACATAGGGAATATGGTGCCATTTGCGACGCACACTGGGTCCAGCCCACCAGACTATACAGGCCAGGTTTTAACTGCTAACTCATCCTACAGCTGTGTTCATTGCCAAGCGGAACATCCTCTGTGGGTCTGACAACATACTTAAGTGGATAAGTGATTCATAGTTCAAGAATAAGGATCATTCTGACTGTACTACTCTGGGGATTCTTTTCTCAGCATTTTGTTGTTTCTGTACGATGAAATCACACACTCAAAACACACACACGCTTGCAAGCACGCTTGACACACATACACACACAAACACAAACACACACACTCGCATGCCAAGGCACGGATCAATTCCTTCCTAAATATGCAGGCAATCAGGTTTGGCAGAAATATCATCCTATCAAATTAAACTAGTTTGCTCGGAGTCATGCACCCCATTTAATTCAGGCTCTTATCAGTAATTCCTCATGTTTTAATTAACCTTGGTGATTAATTGCTAATCATAACAATACCCTCCTTAGCACTCGACGACACCTTTGGGGATGTGGAGCAGGTTCTAAGGATGTTTCTTTAGCAACAGGTCAACCATAGTACCAGGGGGGGGGGGGGATAGTAAAGGATGGCATTTGGGACGCGGACTATGCACTCCTTTTCACCAGAGCTTGATGGACCCTGGTCAAAAATAGTGCACTATGAAAGGAATAGAGTGCCTTTTGACAAGCAAAAAGAGTAACAAAATGGATAATAAAATCCATTTGAGCTGTGAAGAGGTGGAAGTGGGTAGACCGAATCAGTGGAGCAGATTACGATAACAATCAGTCAATCAAGCCTTTACCCCATCTATAAAATCAATAAGACACAGTCAGATAGACACAGTCAGGCAAGAACGTCAGCGGAACTCGGTCTATACCGAGTCTCTCACACTCTCTCTTTATCTTAATTACTTGGTTGAGTAGATGTGTATTTCACCATCACGACCGATTATGAATGCGTGTAAAACATGTTCAGTTTCTGCCTGCTTAGGTAGCCCCAACTATGTATTTGTGCATCTGTGCTGCATCGCAAGGTTGGCTAATGGCAGCGCTAGCTGGGTAACCAGTTGTAAAGCTCTGTCGCTCTATCGCCGAGCACGTGTGTGTGTGTGTGTGTGTGCGCACACGCGCGCGGACGTCACCGGGCGGTCGTCTGAGCTTGAAACTCATTACAGTGATTTCATGTCATTGTTGGGTGACTCTGGACAGTGTGTGGCGTTTGTGGCCCTCCTGCAATACCCACCTCTGTTTATTCAATAGCAGCCTAATTGAAAATCATAGCAGGTATGGCCTTTTCTCAACGCAATCTAATTACCTGCCCTGGCGACAGTGTCACACAAAAAGACAGGCGTTGTCTTGTAAGCAAGTGGGTTAAAAAAAAATATCATCCTAGACAAGGGCTCCCCTACTGGTGCCCTCCAGGTTTGGCCCCCACATGTTTTCCGTGCAAAAATGTTTTTATAAAAAGAATAATATATATACACATTATTATATTATTATAATAATAATATATTATTATACACAGTCAAACGTTTGGAAACACCTACTCATTCCAAGGTTTTTCTTTATTTTTACTATTTTCTATATTGTAGAATAATAGTGAAGACATCAAAACAATGAAAAAGCGCAATCATATGGTAACCAAAAAAGTGTTAAACATATCAACGTATATTTTATATTTGAGATTCTTCAAAGTAGCCATCCTTTGCCTTGATGACAGATTTGCACCCTATTGGCATTCTCTCAACCAGCTTCATGAAGTAGTCACCTGGAATGCATTTCAATTAACAGGTGTGCTTTGTTAAAAGTTAATTTGTGGAATTTCTTTCCTTCTTCATTCGTTTGAGACATTCAGTAGTGTTGTGACAAGGTATGGGTGGTATACAGAAGATAGCCCTATTTGGTAAAGACCAAGACCATATTATAAGACATGAAGGTCAGTCAATCCGGAGAATTTCAAGAACTTTGAAAGTTTCTTCAAGAGCAGTATCAAAAACTATCAAGCGCTATGATGAAACTGCCTCTCATGAGGACAGCCACAGGAAAGGAAGACCCAGAGTTACCTCTGCTGCAGAGGGTAAGTTCATTAGAATTACCAGCCTCAGAAATTGAAGCCCAAATAAATGCTTCACAGAGTCCAAGTAACAGACACATCTCAACATCAACTGTTCAGAGGAGATTGTGAATCAGGCCTTCATGGTCGAATTGCTGCAAAGAAACAACTACTAAAGGACACCAATAAGAAGACACTTGCTTGGGCCAAGAAACACGAGCAATGGACATTAGACCGGTGGAAATCTGTCCTTTGGTCTGATGAGTCCAAATTTGAGATTTCTGGTTCCAACAGCTGTGTCTTTGTGAGATGCAGAGTAGGTGAACGGATGATCTCCACATGTGTGGGTCCCACCGTGAAACTTGGAGGAGGAGGGGAGGTGTGATGGTGCTTTGCTGGGGACACTGTCTGGGATTTATTTAGATGTCAAGGCACACTTAACCAGCATGGCTACCACAGCATTCTGCAGTGATATGCCATCCCACCTGGTTTGCGCTTAGTGGAACTATCATTTGTTTTTCAACAGGACAATGACCCCAAAGACACCTCCAGGCTGTGTAAGGGCTATTTGTCCAAGAAGGAGAGTGATGGAGTGCTGCATCAGATGACCTGGCCCCCACAATTACCCAACCTCAACCCAATTGAGATGGTTTGGGATAAGTTGGACCGCAGAGTGAAGGAAAAGCAGCCAACAAGTGCTCAGCATATGTGGGAACAAGACTGTTAGAAAAGCATTCCAGGTGAAGCTGGTTGAGAGAATGCCAAGAGTATGCAAAGCTGTCATCAAGGCCAAGAGTGGCTACTTTGAAGAATCTAACATCTAAAATATACTTTTATTTGTTTAACACTTTTTTCGTTACTACATGATTCCATATGTGTTATTTCATAGTTGCGATGTCTTCACTATTATTCTATAAGGTAGAAAATAGTAAAAATAATGAAAAACCCTTGAATGAGTAGGTGTGACCAAACTTTTGACTGGTACTGTATATATATAGTTGGACATAAGACTGTAACAACACCAGGAAATCAGCTTCAAGTGATTACATTAAAAAAAAAATCTGTTCCCAAGTATTCCCAATAATAGAGAGACACGTGATCGAATTCAAATGTAAGCAAGGTTTGAAATGATGTTTTAATCAAATATTATATCTGTTTTGGCTTCTTGCGGTCAATTTTCAGTCTACATATTATTTCTAATTATGTTCCAACCCCCTGACAAGGTTCTGTAAACACTCACATACAGGCAGACACACAGGCACGCTAACATGCACAGACATGCACACACACACACAAGACCCTCAAAACCCAAGTACATGGAGTTCTCATCACCGGCACTCATCTAAATTAGAGCCTCAACACAAGGCATATTGTGTTTAGATGATGATGAGGAAAACAATGTGATGAGTGTTGTCTTAAGTCCTACTCCAAATGTGCTAAACAATGATAAGTTAGACAGTCCTATCCAAACGGGACCACTGTCTTCGCTCGTATAATGAGAAATCTCCAGGAGAAAGGGGAGATCCCTGGTTTGTGTTTGAATGCCAGGCTTTCTGTCTGTCTGTCTGACTCTGTTTAATGCAGCTCAAGGATAACATCCTCACACTGTTTTTAAAGCAATAATGTAGACAACATTCAACACAAACTCTTCAGAGAAACACTCAATTTGAGGATATTTGTAAGAGTTGATAAAAACTATAACAGTGGACTGTGCTGTCAAAGAGTCTACTCATATGGCAAAACTCAGGTTCCATTCAGAGTAAAGGTATTATTATTGTGTATCAATAGCAAGACTGGGATGGCGGTTAGTCAATGGTCACATGGCACCTTTACTTACTGTAGAACATAGAACATGTTTGTAAAGCTGTCATTTATACAAAACTCCTCCCAACAAATTGTTGTGATGTTCAATGCACTTTCAATAAAGTTTGACTATGATTGATACCTTTGGGGTCGCTCAGCATGGATCCGAAGGCACTGATGATGTAATCGGCCTTGAGGCGTATGATCTGATCCTCGTCCTCCATCCAATCACCTTCGTCTGTCAGCTCCGTACGACAGAACTCCATTCCCGCCACGCGACCCGCCTTCATGATGACCTCACGAGGGGACAGGAAGGGCATGAACTCACACTTCTCTTCCTTGGCCAGCTCCATCTATAGGTAGGGGAAATATAGAGCTCAGGGGTCAATGGTGATGGGTCATCGACAGGTTACATCTTTAAATTGTGGCTTGAATTGTGTTGAATTATTTTAAGTATCAAAGATTAGATTTTTTTTTATCACAATATTTCTCGTCAAATGCAAAGCCATTTTAATCTAAAACTGGACAAAAATATGTCTAATTATCAAGCCCAAGGTACAACTTTTTTATTCCCTTCGTTTGTCAGGACTGGAAAATATATTTTGTAGTGTCACACATTACAACGGCACACAATAGAAGACACTAGGAAGTTTTCCTGCTTTGTTCAAAGACCTTCAATTTCATACGGATTAATGAAAAAAGGCCCCATCTACAACAAAGTCATTGAAATTACCTTTCCAGTCCTGAGATGTGCACAAAAGGGAAGGGGGGTGGGTTGCTTCTATAATAGCTTCCCTTTCTCTCAGTTTTCTGAAATTGTCTCAGTTGACATCAATGCTCATGCTTCACACAATATTGAACTTTTTTCAATGTGATGTGAAGGTTACTGACGCCTACAAGAGGCCTAAACTTAATATACCTTATAAACAAACTTAATTAGTGTGAGGCGATGCTAGCAGCTTAACTGTCTGCTTCTGTGGGGAAAAGCAAACAGCTGTTGATAATCACCTTACTTTTCTCATTTCGTTAGGGTTATTTTTGGCGTTACTATGGCAGCAAGAGGTGTGCTCTGACACGACGCATGACTAAAGGTGCCGTTGGACGATGATTCTAGAATGAACTGTGCTGTCAAGCTCAACTCTCAACTAGAATAGAATTGACAGAAAGACACCTTGAACTTTTCATCACACTCACAATCATAACTAATATACGGCAGTTGAAGAATGCATCTTAACTCCAAGTGCTACTTTTACTGATGGTCTAACACATCAAAAGTTGATAAGAATCAAGACTGAAGGGAGTATACGAGTCAATGTCATGCTTCAAATGCAGGGATATCTTTTGAAGGAACAGTGAAAATAGCAACAGCACTGCCTATGATATCCTTCCTCTCTCCTTTGTGGCAGCGCTACTAGAAAGGGACAGATCCCAGTGAGTCCGTCTGGGGCTCACGGCAGTGTGTGTGTGCAGGCGGAGAGCTTTTGACAGTTATCGCCCTCCAGAACCTAAGACAGGCCTTTGTAATAAACCAGAAAAAAGCGGCTTAAAAAACATGTCAGCAGGGCCAAGGAGAGGACACTCACACAGACAGCTTAATAAAGACAGCGTCCTCTCTCCTCTTCACTAGCCTTCTCCCTAACACTATCTCTCTGTCTATCTTTCTCCCTCAGTCTTTCTCTCTCTGTCTGTCTTTCTCAAACAAGTTAAGCATCTGGTACACTGGTAACATTTAGCGATCTCTCTCTCTGTCAACGTCTTCTCTTTTATCCTTTCTTTCCTTTTCTCTCCTTTCTTCTTGTTTGTCTCTACCTCCTCGGGGACAGCCCTGATGTTGGTGAAGCCTTTCCTAAACACCACGTAGACCCGCTTGGCACCGCAGCGCAGGGAAGAAGTGGCACAGTCGAAAGCTGTGTCTCCTGAACCCAGAACAATCACCGTGCCACGCAGCTCTGGCAGGGAAGACTTGCAGCTACACATTCCTAAAAGCGGGAGGAGAAGAGAAAAGGAGTTACAATCTGATCATTTACTGTGTTGATTTTGAGATTACATATACAGTGCCAGTCAAAAGTTTGGACATACCTACTCATTCTACAATGTAGAATAATAGTGAACACAACAAAACTATGAAATAACACTTACGGTATCATGTAATAACCAAAAAAGGGTTAAACAAATCAAAATATATTTTATATTTGAGATTCTTCAAAGTAGCCGCCCTTTGCCTTGACGACAGCTTTGCAGACTCTTGGCATTCTCTCAAACAGCTTCATGAGGTAGTCACCTGAAATGCATTTCAATTAACAGGTGTGCCTTATAAAAAGTAAATTTGTGGAATTTCTTTCCATATTAATGCGTTTCAGCGAATCAGTTGTGTTGTGACAAGGTAGGGGTGGTATACAGAAGATAGCCCTATTTGGTAAAATACCAAGTCCATATTATGGCAAGAACAGCTCAAATAAGCAAAGAGAAATGACCGTCCATCATTACTTTAGGACATGAAGGTCAGTCAATCTGGAAAAATAACTTTGAAAGTTTCTTCAAGTGCAGTAGCAAAAACCATCAAGCTCTATGATGAAACTGCCTCTCATGAGGACCGCCACAGGAAAGGAAGACCCAGAGTTACCTCTGCCGCAGAGGGTAAGTTCATTAGAATGACCAGCCTCTGAAATTGTAGCCCAAATAAATGCTTCACAGAGTCCAAGTAACAGACACATCTCAACATCAACTGTTCAGAGGAGATTGTGAATCAGGCCTTCATGGTCGAATTGCTGCAAAGAAACCACTACTAAAGGATACCAATAAAAAGAAGAGACTTCCTTGGGCCAAGAAACACGAGCAATGGACATTAGACCAGTGGAAATCTGTCCTTTGGTCTGATGAGTCTAAATTTTAGATTTTTGGTTCCAACCACCGTGTCTTTGTGAGACGCAGAGTAGGTGAACGGATGAACTCCACATGTGTGGTTACCACTGTGAAGCTTGGAGGAGGAGGTGTGATGGCATCGGGGTGCTTTGCTGGTGACACTGTCTGAGATTTATTTAGAATTCAAGGCACACTTAACCAGCATGGCTACCACAGCATTCTGCAGCGATACGCCATCCCATCTGGTTTACGTTTAGTAGGACTATCATTTGTTTTTCCATAGGACAATGACCCAACACACCTCCAGGCTGTGTAAGGGCTATTTGACCAAGAAGGAGAGTGATGGAGTGCTGCATCAGATGACCTGGCCTCCACAATCACCCAACCTCAACCCAATTGAGATGGTTTGGGATAAGTTGGACAGCATAGTGAAGGAAAAGCAGCCAACAAGTGCTCAGCCTATGGGGGAACTACTTCAAGACTGTTAAAAAAGCACTCAGGTGAAGTTGGTTGAGCGAATGCCAAGAGTGTGCAAAGCTGTCATCAAGGCCAAGAGTGGCTACTTTGAAGGATCTAACATCTTAAATCTATTTTGATTTGTTTAATACTTTTTTGGTAACTACATTATTCCATATGTCTTATTTCACAGATTTGATGTCTTAACTATTATTCTATAATGTAGAACATATTAAAAATAAAGAAAAACCCTTGAATGAGTAGGTGTGTTCAAACTTTTGCCTAGTACTGTATGTCTAAGTGTTTAATTCATTGTGGGAAAACTACACTGAACAAAAACATAAAATGCAACATGCACTTATTATTAAGATTTTACTGAGTTACAGATCATAAAAGGAAATCAGTCAATTGAAATACATGAATTGACTCTGAATACAGATATGCATCTGTTGGTCACAGATACTGTAAGTAAAAAAAAAAGGTAGGGGCGTGGATCAGAAAACCAGTCTGTTTCTCATGCAGCGCAACCCATCTCCTTCGCATAGAGTTGATCAGGCTGTTGATTGTGGCCTGTGGAATGTTGTCCCACTCCCATTGAAGAATGGCTGTGAGAAGTTGCTGAATATTGGCGGGAACTGGAACACACTTTTGTACAAGTCGATCCAGAGCATCCCAAACATGCTCAATGGGTGACATGTCTGGTGAGTATCCTTGCGACATGGGGCTGTGCATTATCATGCTGAAACATGAGGTGATGGCGGTGGATGAATGGCACGACAACGGGCCTCGTGATCCTGTTATGGTAACTCGGTGCATTCAAATTGCCATCGCAATTGAGTTTGTTGTCCGTAGCTTATTCCAGCCCATACCATAACCCCACAATGGGGTACTCTGTTCACAACGTTGACATCAGCAAACCGCTCGCCCACACTACGCCAAACACACTGTGTACAACTCAAACTGGTATTCATCCAGTGTGCCAGTGGCCATCGAAGGTAAGCATTTGCCCACTGAAGTTTGTTACGATGCTTATCTGCAGTCAGGTCAAGACCCTTGTGAGGAGGCTGGTGGCTGGTCTCAGACGATCCCGCAGACGAAGAAGCCGGATGTGAAGTTCCTGAGGTAGCGCGGTTACACATGGTCTGCGGTTGTGAGATCAGTTGGAAGTACTGCCATATTCTCTAAAACAATGTTGGAGATGGCTTATGGTAGAGAAATTAACATTCAATTCTATGGCAACAACTCTGGTGGAGATTCCTGCAGTCAGCATGCCTATTGCACGTCCCCTCAAAACTTGAGACATCTGTGGCACTGTGTTGTGACAAAACTGCACATTTTAGAGTGGCCTTTTATTGTCCGCAGCACAAGGTGCACCTGTGTAATGATCATGCTGTTTAGTCAGCTTCTTGATATGCCAGACCTGTCAGGTGGATGGATTATCTTGGTAAAGGAGAAATGCAACAAATGTGTGCACAACATTTGTGAGAAATAAGCTTTTTGTGTGTATGTTTATTTTAGCTGAGGAAACATGCCTTTACATATATTTTTCAGTATAAATGAAATCTTTAAAAAAAGAAACAATTTAGTTGCGGCTGTCAATGCTTGTTCTATTGCCTGCAGTGTTCACCTGTTTTGCTGGCTTTGGAGACCAAAGGTAGGAAATCCTTTGACGTGTAAAAGCCTTGTTCGATCGTCAGCTCCTCAAATATTTTATGTCTGTTAGCCTGTGGAAGACCTGGTGACAAAACGACACAGAAGTAAAGCAATGGAGTTGAGAATAGTTTTATAGCAACAAATTAACAAATGGCACAGACAGAATTACGTAAATTCCTGAAAGTTTAAAGCCTTTACAGAAAAAACACATGACTTTCATGTGATCACATATGATATTATGTGAAGTTAATGTGATAACATGTGACAGTATGTAAAAGCAACATGTGATAACATGAAACTACATGTGAGAAAACATGATCTCATTCGAAATAAATGTGGCAACATGGGGATGGAAAATGTCAACATTTTTCACATGTGAATCTGCAATTCCACATGCGAGGTGAAAAGATGTTATTCTCCTCAACATAATGAACTCTAAATGTAACACATGGTTCCCCATGTGAATAACTGACCTCGCATGTGTGTCTTTCTTTCTACATGTGAAACAGCTCTTTTTTGGGAATGAAATTATATGGGGTTTTTAAAGTAAGTGGTACGCTGTTCAGAGAAAATTGTGTCAAACAAATCTTTAACCAATGACAATATGATTACATTTGACATTATCACTTAGCACGGATTATTCAACATGACCCCAGCTGGGATTTGAACCGTTCATCTTTTTGCTGTTCTGTCTATTCTCTCATCATTGATTTCCTTTACTTATTTCCGCAATTTGAGGGTTTTCTGTGTCGTTGTCTAATGTTGGTGAGGAATATTATTCTGTTTTAATGTTACTCCTGAATCACTGTGATGAATATACATGTGTATTTTTAAGTAAAGTAAATATCAGCTTTGTTAAGTCCAACTATGCTTTTCTCTCACTCCTCTTGTCTACTGGTGACACTTTCTACAATCCTATGGAAGACAGAGCGCTCTAGTTTTTATTTATTTTATCAAGAGTCAGTTAAGAACAAATTCTTATTTACAATGACGGCCTACACCGGCCAAACCCGGGCGACGCTGGGCCAATTGTGCTCCGCCCTATGGGACTCCCAATCACGACCGATTGTGATACAGCCTGGATTTGAACCAGGGTATCTGTAGTGAGGAGCCTGTCATGTCAATCCAGTGAAAAACTACACTGGACAGAAATGGTTTTGTATTGGTTCCATTGTGTTGAGTACTGAGTTCTAAACCTTGACCTACAATTATCACTGTGATATATTTTACAGGGACAATACTTTAATCTATGCCTTAGAAATACCTGACAAAGCCTCTATTTTACCACAGGCAATCATGTCACATTGATATGAACAAGGCTCAGATCTAACACAATAGTAGAAACTGAGACTTGCTGGCTGCGTTTAAACATATCTTTTCCCACTAATTGGTCTTTTGACGAATCAGATCAGCTCTTTTGTCCAAAATTGGGCAAAATAACAGAATTGGGCTGCTTGTGTAAATGCAGCCACTGAGAAGAATTGGAAAGTGACACACTCTGAAATAATATAGCAATAACCTTTTTGGAGCAATATTGTAACATTAACTATATCAGTATGTTGGTATATATTTATATTAACCAACTTGTTAAAATGCATGGCTCCTAATGGGGATATTACTGTATATCACGGCTGAGGGCTCATTAAATATGGATATGAATTGCTGAGTAATGGTGACTGGGAGGGTAAATTGTGACACATAGCAGAGTAGTTTTATAACAGTGTTTAAAAATGCAAGGTTACAGTATATGAAACAATGGGCACATTCCACTAAGAAAGACAAGTGAGTAGTGTCCCTCATTTCTAGGAGAAGGCTTTTATGTTAAAACTTTTGAGGCAGCCAATTCTGCAGCAGTAGTAATCCAAAGAAATTAGACTGTGGGAACTGCTCTAATACTACAAATATACAGTATCTCTATAAGTAGTTAAACTACAGAAATAAAACATCTTTGGATTAACAGTATATGTGCCAAACAAACAAAATAGCATTTGTGATCAATACAAACAAAATACTATAGCACCATTATTGAAACTACTATATGCAGCTAAACAACAACAGGGAGGCGTTATCAAAGTGAAGTGACCTTTAAACCTATTCATCTGGGTTTAAACTGACCCTCTCCGAACCCCTCCCTGCAGTGTTACTCTAACTGACTATACAGTCCTTTTTGTAAGTATTCAGACCCCTTGACGTTTTCCAATACTTAACAGCCGTATTCTAAAATGTATTAAAAAATATATATATAATTCTCAGCAATCTATACACAATACCCCATAATGACTAATCAAAAACAGGTTTGTAGAAATGTTAGCAAATGTATTAAAAATAAAAACTGAAATAATACATTTACATAAGTATTCAGACCTTAACTCAGTACTTTGTTGAAGCACCTTTGGCAGCGAGCGATTACAGCCTCGAGTCTTCTTGGGCACACCTGTATTTGGGGAGTTTCTTCCATTCTTCTCTGCAGATCCTCTCAAGCTCCATCAGGTTGGATGGGGATCAGTCGCTGCACAGCTATTTTTAGGTCTCTCCAGAGATGTTCGATCGGGTTCAAGTCCGGGCTCTGGCTGGGCCACTCAATAGAAATTCAGAGACTTGTCCCGAAGCCACTCCTGCATTGTCTTGGCTGTCTGCTAAGGGTCGTTGTCCTATTGGAAGGTGAACCTTCGCCCCAGACTGAGGTCCTGAGTGCTCTGGAGCAGGCTTTCATCAAGGATCTCTCTGTACTTTGCTCCGTTCATCTTTCTCTCGATCCTGACTAGTCTCCCAGTCTCTGTCACTGAAAAACATCCCCACAGCATGATGCTGCCACCACCATGCTTCACCGTAGGGATGGTGCCAGAATTCCTCAAGATGTGACGCTTGGTATTAAGGCCAAAGAGTTCAATCTTGGTTTCATCACACCAGAGAATCTTGTTTCTCATGGTCAGAGAGTCCTTCAGGTGCCTTTCGGCAAACTCAAAGCAGGCTGTCATGTGCCTTTTACTGAGGAGTGCTGGAGTGCTGCAGAGATGGTTGTCCTTCTGGAAGATTCTCCCATCTCCACTGTAAGAGTGACCATCGGGTTCTTGGTCACCTCCCTGGCCCTTCTCCCCCGTTTGCTCAGTTAGGAAGAGTCTTGGTGGTTCCAAACTTCTTCTATTGAAGTATGATGGCGGCCACCGTTTTCTTGGGGAACTTCAACACTGCAGAAATGTTTTGGCACCCTTCCCCAGATCTGTGCCTCGACACAATCGTGTCTCGGAGCTCTATGGACAATTCCTTCAACCTCATGGCTTGGTTTTTGCTTTGATATGCACTGTCAACTGTGGGATGTTATATAGACAAGTGTGTGCATTTCCAAATCATGTCCAATCAATTGAATTTACCACAGGTGGACTCTAATTAAGTTGTAGAAACAGCTCAAGGGTCTGACAACGTACTGTATGTAAACAAGTTATTTCTGTTATTTTTTATATACATTTGCAAACATTTCTAAAAACCTGTTTTCACTTTGTCATTATGGGGTTTGTGTGAAAATTGATGATCTGAATACTTTTCAAATGCACTGTATAGACATCATTAGTATTCAATACCAAATCAAAGCACGTGAACAAAAAACCCTTGCAGTAGACGATCATGACAAAGTGGATTGTAAGTAATGTGGCTCCATTTGCCACGTATTTCATCTAATTTCCCTTCTCCTCTATCGGTCTCTCTCTCTCTCTCTCTCTCTCTCTCTCTCTCTCTCTCTCTCTCTCTCTCTCTCTCTCTCTCTCTCTCTCTCTCTCTCTCTCTCTCTCTCTCTCTCTCTCTCTCTCTCTCTCTCTCTCTCTCTCTCTCTCTCTCTCTCTCTCTCTCTCTCTCTCTCTCTCTCTCTCTCTCTCTCTCTCTCTCTCTCTCTCTCTCTCTCTCTCTCTCTCTCTCTCTCTCTCTCTCTCTCTCTCTCTCTCTCTCTCCCTCAGCAGGCCATCCATGTACAGTGGAGTGAACCCTACCCCTTTTCTCATATTAAGAATATAATATGATATAGAATACATCCTCTGTTGCAGATGTTTTCATTCGCTGCCCGGGGGCCTCCTCTCATTAATCAAACCTTATCAGTTGCCATCCGACTAGAGAAAGAGAAAGAGAGGGACAGAGAGAGAGGGGGACACAGAAGAAGAAAGAGAGCGAGAGACAGAAAGTGAGAGGGAGATGGAGAGAGAGAGGGAGGGAAGGAAAAATACAAAAAAGGAAGGGACAAGGGGGAGAAGAAGGAGTAGGAGGAGCGGAGTGCACATTCACTCCCTGACCTCGTTCACCCTTACGATGATCAAGCACCAAGGACAGATTGTTAAATAATGCAGCGGCACACTAAGTACATTAAGATTTAACATAAATCAAGACCTCTGAAGCCATAACTGCCCTCTGTACTGGGATCCATTAACCTTGTCACTGGGAGAAAGGGACAGATCCAGAGAGAGAATATGGACGCTTCCGCCACACCTTATGGAAGCCACTGGTACTCGCATAGATAGGCCTTATGCTGGACTCTTAGTGAGACATAATAATTCACACGCAGTAAAGGGTACCATTTCAAAAGATAAATTGGTAGTGCTACACATTTATTGTGGAAGAGATGAGCTTCTATATAAATATATACATTCAATCAAATGTTATTAATTATGTCAAGTTTTCCTTCTGATGCGAATTCATTGACACAACTTGACGTTGACTCCCTGATCGAAAATCAGCCCCAATCGGCATCGTCCTGTCTACTATCCAACAACATCAGCTATTGATTTTCCAATGTTTTAAAATCAAACGCTGTCTTTAAAAATGATCAGAACCCTTTTAAACCATTCAAAACTACTTCTATCACTTTCCCTGCTTGTTCTTTTCTTTACATCAAGTTATTTCTTCCACCCCTCTTTTCAAGATGTGCCAATCCAATCAATGGACGGTCCGTTCATCTGTCCTTCCAGCCTTTCAGCAATATGCAGAACAGCTGCTGTCTTTAAAAACACCAAAGAAGGGATGGAATTTTCCGTAAACCAGAGAAATCAAAGGAGAACCAAGACAATTGAGCCTCACCACCACAGATCACATTGTAGAGCGGAGGATAAAGGGTTAATCCACTGTTTAAACGAAATGAACCTTTGAGCTGGCTTCCTAAGCTTATAGCTCAGAAACAATGCCCTTATCTCTCTCCCTCAACCTGCCTTCCGTTCAGCATACTGCCAGGGAGAAATTAGCATGTCAATCATGTCGGAGGATGACATTTAAAAAGCCTGTAAAGGACTAGTATGAAATCACAGAAATTAATTGCAAACACACTTCCGCTTGAATTTTTCATAGGGAATTGAAATTCCTTTACATCCCTTTGTGAGGAAAAGGAGAGAAAAAATCCCAAAATGGTTTTAAATAAACGACTCTCCGTAATTAGGGAGTCCACTATCAAATGACTCTGAGCATTTTGAAACAATGAATTCTAGGAGTCTTTTTTATTCTGTCTTAGTTCAGTAAAACCAAACAAACAGACAGACAGCTTCAAGGAACGTTTGAGTTCCCCAGATCCACACAGCTACAAGACAGCTACATTCATTTGCCTGCTATAGAAAAAATAAAAACAATATTATTACTCCCTTTAATGCGTTTCTTTCATTTTGGCATATATTTGTTTCGGCAGAAGAAGTCTTCAGTTAAGGCAAGCCATCACTATGTAACGGAGTGCTTCTTTGATTCTAATGAGAAATGGGAGCATTTGAATGAAGCTCAGCCAGAAAGATAACAGGTTCATTGAGGTATTAAGTGTTTGAGAAAGACCGAGAGAGTTAACATTTAATGTTAACTCTCCGTCTTTCTCAAACACTGCTTCAACTGACGTACAGCCACAGAAGAAAGTAAATCCTCCACCAATTGTTTCAACATTCCATAAACTAATGGACCAGCTAGACATTGAAAGGGGCAACTAGACAAGCAATTGAGACTGAAATAGCAAAAGGAGACCAGACCGTCTATTTTGAAAGGTTGTAGCAGATATTCAATTGATTTTACAGGTCATGGGTCACGATGGATTTCATTTGCAGATATATGAGTGGGTAAAAGAGGGAGAGCACAGAACGTAAAAAGCCCTCGGACCCTGACAAGGGAGTGTGTGTGTGCGAACGTGCGCACATTTATGTGTGCGTGTCAGGGCGTGTGTGCGGGCTTGAGTGTGTCTGTGTGCGCGTGTGAGGGTTGACATCAGGTTAGCCTTCCGTGCCAGTGGTGAGGTGTATCGCTAAAGAGTATTCTGGGTCAGCGAATCAGAGCTCTGGGATAACCCAGCAGGGGGGACTCTGGGTAGAGATATTTGACGGGGGCACGTGGCATGCTCGGTGGCGCCCCAGCGGGCCTCACAACGGGCGCTGTTAGTTTACCATGCCGGGACACAGTATCGCACACAGAAATAACAAATGACAAGTGAATGAGGCTTATGCTGTGAGGCGGGTTAAAGCAGGACCTCTGAAAGAGCAGCCAGCTCACAGAGGAAGCATCCCAAATGGCACCCTATTCCTTATATAGTGCACTACTTATGACCAGATCCCTACGGGCCACTGAGTGTCACATTATTACAGAAATTGACTGCTGTGGTACCAAAGGCTCTCCCCCCGGTTGACTTCATTAGTGCACCCGGTAGCACAAAACGTTTTGCGACGGAAAACAGAAATAAGCAATTCTTATTGGACAAGTTCATGTAGTCACTCCATGCATCAGTCAGTTTTCTTCTATTTGGTGGCCAATGAATACAACCCACATCATCTTTACATTTGCTCAAACCTATTGGTATGAGAGTACATGTATACAGAGAGAGGGTGGAAAAGACAGGAAGAAAAGGAATAAATGAATAACCAACCAATGCCGATAAAGACAGCTTTGTAACCTTCATCTCTCAGAGAGAGCAGAGTCATCCCGTCCTGGCCCAGGGCTTTCTCACACACCACCTGAAACAATACAACACAACTCATTAGTTATAATGGGAGCACCAGCTCTAAGAACATTTCAACGGATAATCTATTGTATAATTATAATAAATGTTGTACGTAAAATGCTTGATGATCAAAAACCCAAAGTTCTAACACTTGGCTTAACACTCTGGTTGGATGAGCATCTCTGTTAATGAGTTGTACCGATAATCAAAATGACCTAACTTGGGACGCTATTCACTCTTTATGTGATTAAATTCTTCACTTCTACTATTTATCTTTTCACAGAACAGAACAGAGCAGAAAAAAACACAGACATGCAAAAACCTCTAACTACTCCCCTCACTCCACTCCCTCCATTCTTTTCAGCAACCAAATCTGTTTCCTGGTTTAAAATGAATCATGAGCAGGTGCTGTCTGGTCTGGTCTGCAGTGGCTGGCTAGCTGGCCGTGGTAAGGACTATCGATTGCCCTTTCTCACCACTGTGGCATTCAAGCAACAGACAGACAGACAAGCTAGAGCATCGCCCCAAGTTGCAGCCGGTGCCGGAGACACAAGGTCTCAGCAGCCTGGAGCCTGCCCGGCCTGATTCAGCTTTTAATTGTTCTTTATTAATGCGCCTGACATTTGGGCTGCTGATCTTCTCCCAGACCTGTCGCCTGCGCTAGCCTCTGATGTAAACGAGGAAGGGGACAGGGGAATGGAGGGAGAGAGAGAGATGGAGGGAGAGATGGAGAGGGGACAGGGGGGAGATGGAGAGAGAGTGGGAGGGGAGGTGGGGGACTCATTACCTTGATGCCCAAATCCATCATCAGCTCCACCTCGAAGTGCACTACCTCATATGGCAGCCTGAACTGAGGGATCTCCGTAGAGCTGCGAGAGAGAGAGAGAGGAAGAATGAACGTGACTGGGAGATGGAGAAGGGGAAGGAGGAGCAGGAGCAGGATGAAAAGGAGGAGGAGGATGAGGAGGAGGATGAAGAAGAGGGATGACAGAGAAAGGACTCTGAGGAATATGAAAAGTTAGGCGTGAGGAAGAAAAAATAGACAGACACAGCGAAGAGGATTCTCTATACTGTTGCAACACCAACTCCTTTTTCTTATTTTCATTTGATGATTTGGGTTTGTATTCACTTTTTCTACTTTCTCTGCCTCAAAATTATCCTGCTTCTATGTCCAACCTCTACCTGAACCAACCTCAAATTATTAATTTTATTCCCTGTTGTCCCTCGAAGTACGTGAAACCCACTGTGGACATTTGCAGGACTCCTAGGATGACTAAAATGACTAAAATGTCAAATGTACTAAAGGCCTGGGTAGGTAATTGGTAACCCAATCCAAACTCAGGCATTTGAAAGATGAATATTCACAATTACCAAAATTCTCATTAGCAGCTGTGACCTTATACAATGTTCTTTATATTGATCCAGCAGACCCATGATCAACAATGCCCTTTAGTGGTAAATGCCCCACACAAAAGGACATGAATTTAGATGAATTACAGATGCATATCCGCAAGCGTTGACAAGGAGCCACAGATCTGGCTTTAAGTTACACCATTGACTAATTGCTGCCCAGGAAGCGAATGAATACAAACGTAGGATCTTAATTTGATCACTCTTTTGTTGCTGAGAATTGGAATTGAAGATGAGCATTGTCATTCACATAAATTCACTGAAAACCCATACTAACACACATTATATTAACAGTATTGCACTTTTCACATCGCCTACTTTTTGCTAAACTTTGTGGACAAAACACTCAAATCCTGTTGATGCAGGATTATTTTGCTGTGACAATATATACTGAGTATACCAAACATTAAGAACACGTTCCTAATATTGAGTTCCTAATTTGTCCTTATGAAGACCCAGGTTGGGGTCAAAGTCCTAGTCCTATTAAACACTTTGGGAGCATTATTGGATTACATTTTTGTTCTTTTGTTATGTTACTAGCCATTGAAAAAAATAAAATAATGTTACAAAGTCAACTTGAAAAGAGGCCAAGGTGTGACAACAAACACTGGTGGGATTGGGAAGTTTTACCTCAGTCCGCCGATCCACTTCTGTTTTTCGAATATGGTGATGTCATCGTAGCCAAGGCGAGCCAGGAAGGAAGCACAGCTGATGCTGGCCGGGCCACAGCCAATCAGAGCGATCTTGGAGTGGAAGCTTTTAGGCATCTGGTCTGGAGGAGGGAGAGCTGGGTTCCTCACTTGAGGAATGCCCATCTTACTAAAGATCTGAGGTGATAACAGACACATGAGGGAGTTTGGTTTACGTACTTGCTTGATTGCTTGCTTACTTAGACCATTCAATTCCTTGTGGAATATACAGTGCATTCGGAAAGTATTCAGACCTCGACTTTTTCCACATTTTGTGACGTTACAACCTTACTCTAAAATTGATTAAATTTACTATTTTCCTCATCAATCTACACAGAATACCCCAAAATGACAAAGCAAAAACAGGTTTCTTGAAATTTTTGCAAATTTAGAACGAACAAAAAACAATAAATACCTTATTTACATAAGTATTCAGACCCTTTGCTATGAGACAGTTAATTGAGCTCAGGTGCATCCTGTTTCCATTGATCATCCTTGAGATGTTTCTACAACTTGATTGGAGTCCACCTGTGGTAAATTCAATTGACATGATTTGCAAAGGCACACACCTGTCTATATAGGGTCCCACAGTTGACACCGCATGTCAGAGCAAAAACCAAGCCATGAGGTCAAATGAATTGTCCGTAGAGCTCCGAGACAGGACTGTGTTGAGGCACAGATCTGGGGAAGGGTACCAAAACTGCAGCATTGAAGGTCCCCAAGAACACTGTGCCCTCCATCATTCTTCAATGGAAAAAGTTTGGAACCACCAAGAATCTTCCTGTAGCTGGCCTCCAAGCCAAACTGAGCAATCAGGGGAGAAGGGTCTTTGTCAGAGAGGTGACCAAGAATTCATGGTCACTCTGACAGAGCTCCAGCGTTCCCCTGTGGATATGGGAGAACCTTCCAGAAGGACAACCATCAATGCAGCACTCCACTAATCAGGCATTTATGGTAGAGTGGCTTGGAGTGGCTTGGAGTTTGCCAAAAGTTACCTAAAGGACTCTCAGACCATGAGAAACAAGATTCAGTGGTCTGATAACTCGGTACCGGTACCCCCTGTACATAGCCTCGTTATTGTTATGTAATTTTCTTGTGTTACTTTTAGATTTTTTTTTATTTTTTTTCCCACTTTAGTTTACTTAGTAAATATTTTCTTAACTCTATTTCTTGAACTGCATTGTTGGTTAAGGGCTTGTAAGTAAACATTTCACTGTAAGGTCTACTACACCTGTTGTATTCGTGGCATGTGACAAAAAATAAATGGATTTGACTATGATTTGATGAAACCAAGATTGAACTGTTTGGCCTGAATGCCAAGCGTCATGTCTGGAAGAAGCCTGGTACCATCCCTACGGTGAAGCATGGTGGTGGCATCATCATGCTGTGGGGATGTTTTTCATTGGCATGGACTAGTCAGCATCAAGGCATCACTAGGAGACTAGTCAGCATCAAGGGAAAGATGAACGGACCAAAGTACAGAGAGATCCTTGATGAAAACCTGCTCCAGAGGACTCAGGACCTCAGACTGGGGCGAAGGTGGCTTTGGGACAAGTTTCTGAATGTCCTTGAGTGGCCCAGCCAGAGCACGGACTTGAACCCGATCTAACATCTCTAGAGAGACTTGAAAATAGCTGTGCAGCAATGCTCCCCATCCAACTTGGCAGAGCTTGAGTGGATCTGCCAAGAAGTACGGGAGAAACTCCCCAAATTCAGGTGTGCCAAGCTTGTAACGTCATACCCAAAAAGACTTGAGGCTGTAATCTCTGCCAAAGATGCTTCACCAAAGTACTGAGTAAAGGGTCTGAATACTTATGTAAATGTAATATTTAAAATCTAAAAAACGGCTTTTGCTTTGTCATTATGGGGTATTGTGTGTCGATTGAAAAAAAAAATGTAATTACATTTTAGAATAAGGCTGTAACTTAACAAAATGTGGGAAAAGTCAAGGGGTCTAAATACTTTCCGAATGCATTATAGGTCATCATTAATGAACCACAACCAGTTCCAAACCCTTTCATCCTGTGTCATTTGTTCTACTCATTCATGCTTGGTTTATCCCCATCCAGTACTAGCAACGCCTGCCAATGCCTGTCTAGACTGACTGACTGTATGGCAGGCGTGTTCATTTCTCCTGGCCATGCTAAAACCAGGCAAAGTGTTCGATTGCACATACAAAACAGTTCAAAACTCCAATCAAATTAGAACATGGTCTGCCCAACTAAAAGCTATCTATGGGACTACACCACACTGGCTGTTAAATAACTAGCCCTAGAGTCATCTACTAGAATAATATGGAGAGAAAACAACATTAATCAGATAGCTTCTGTAACGCACCATGTTCACTGATGATTTTCAAGAGAAATATAGACTACTGCAACACAAACAGTTGAAAGCGAATGCTGTAGCGGCAACATATCCATAATTAGGGGTGAAATGAGAGTGGGGATACTTTGTCTCCTTAATAAGATGATCTAGATCAATACACGAAGCCTCAAATTGTTACTGCAATATAATGCCTGAGCTATAGGTGATATTCATTTAGTTATTCATGCGTTTCATGAACTGTGAAGCCCAAATTGCTGCATGACAATGCATTTTTAATAGTGCTTAAGAGCAGTTCCGAGGCCTTGTTATTCAAAACACCCATCTCTGTTTTTCTAATTCTTCTCACACTCTAATTGAACACAAATTGAACACTCTAATTGAACACTCTAATTGAACACTCTAATTGAACACTCTAATTGAACATTGAACTACGACTGCTGCGGTGCTAGCTTTGCTTCACATTTTATGTGTGTGGGTAGCACTGGGTACAATAAGCACACAGCACACGCATACAGAAGCATCAATCAAAAGCATCATCCAGCTTCAATGGATGAAACATGACTCTCCCCTGCCCAGTGCTTATCATCATAACAAACTGAACACATCAATACTGCTTTCACAAGACAACTCCCCTCTGGTCTGTCTGAACTACTGAGAGTTAACAGTAACACTGTCATTCAGGCCATATTATACACCTCAGTGCCAGACTCTAGGTAGACACTAATACGCTTATATCCACTATAAGATTAGGAGAAGAATAAAGCCTAAATGAAAGGTGGCTTTGACTTTATCAGTAATGTTGAGAGGACTAGAGCTAGGAGCATGGAGCGCAGGCTGAATGGAGCTGATAGAAGCTGAGCAGCGATCGCCCAGATAGCCCCCTTCTCTTTCTCTTCTTCCTGAGCTTATCTAATTATCTGCTAGATAACCGCCCTGACCTTTCACATTTAAGGAGAGAGGAGAGCTGCCACATGATAGAGATGTATAGTAGTCACAGCAGATGTGGCAGGCAGCGAGAGAGAGGAGAGAAGGGAGCGGACGGAAGGCTTTTGTAATTGTGCCTTTTATCCTTTAGGAAGTAATGAAACTTTACCATGAGCTTCTCTTGCTTTCTGAGATGTGTTACTAGATTAGTCTTGATAGGAAGAAGGCAGGAGGCGGAAGGTGTGCGAGATGGCTAGAAATGAACTGTTCTGTTGTACTGTTGTACTCCGTTCCTGTAGCTAAAGAACAGGATCTAAAACGCATGGCATATACAGTACCTGAGAGGATTATAAACACACTGATTAAAGAATCCAACCCCTGGCAATGCCACGTGCCAACCTTCCTCTCGTTATGTGTGTTTGCCTCATTGTTCTAAAGCAATAGTGGGAAATTAACAGACTAACATGCAAAGATAATCATCCACGTCACAATAGATTCTGCTGAAGGTGTATACAGGCACGCGTTTTGTCATCTTGACTTCCTCTCATACAAAGTGATGTCGTTATGTCGTGCTTCATTCAGTAGCTCCGTGTTGTCTATGAACGTACTCTACCTTGAACTACGGAAGAGTACAATTTAATTGGGCTGAGCACATCTACAGTACAGTTGGTTACAGTTACATAACGGTGACGTAGGTAAAGTGACATGCTCACAATTATTTTCCTTTCATATACCTGCAGAACCACTCATTCAATTTGTAAAAGTGTAGGATTTTGTCGATATGCGTCCAATAATGATCCTTCAGTCATTTTGTAGAAGTGTAAGATTCCTTCCATCTACAGTACGTAGAATAAGTAAGACCATTTACATCCATTCCTCAGAATGTACTCGTCTTGTTGAACTCTCTCCAGAATGAAAGAGTTCGTTACTGTAGAGGAAATGCATCCTTAGCAGCAGGCAGCCCTACAAGATGATGTGTGGGTCAAAGGCAGCAATTCAAGCCCACACACTATCTCTGACATTTCACTTTAATTAGCTGTTACCATGGAACTAAATAAAGCTCACCACGACAATGACGGGAACAGATATCCTGATTATCTCGGAGCTACACCATGAACACACACACACGTAATCACACACATGCAGGCCCACACGCACACACACCCACCCACACACACACGCAAATACACACACACACTTGATGTTCTAATCATTATTCAACATGAGGAAGAATTAGGGGAAAAAGATAGGAGCACACATGATGAAACAAATGTAGCGTATAGCAGTTCAAAAACATGTAGCTTTACACAGACTCCTGTCATCAGTGATAACGGTCATGGCACATGAAGAACATCAACACGTCTCCTCTCACATCTATTTACCACTAAAATAGATATGTACAGCATTCCTTTAAAGGACTTCTTGGCACTGTATTTCCTCCATTTCCCTTCTTTGTTAGTCCTTTTTCTTTAGAACATACAGTAAAATGAATTTCAGTTGGACTTGACTCCTGCAACCTATATGTTTTAGACATGAAAGAAAGATTCTCCCATTCCTCATGTCTGCTTTACACTGGGTCATAACTAAGTCATCTGTGTTGACTTTAACATCTTGCATAATTCTCTGTTCTGTTGTCTTCTCCCTGGTTTTTACTTCCATTTCCTCCCCCCCATCTCTCTTTCCACCAGCCGGTTCCTAATGGTGAATCTGATGTTTATCGTACCAGAAGGTTAGGCTTGGATGATAAACAAGGGGAGAATTTTGACTTTATTGGCAGAGGGCTGTACTGACGCCATAACAACGGGTTGAGAGGCACCATTAATACTGAGCTTGATGCTGCAGCCCACCACTCCCTCACCCGTTATGGGGACTTAGTAGAGACGGAATAATGTAATGTACAATGAAGGGAAACACAGCACTGAGCAGCACAGTAGAGTACAATGCTGTACAGACTAGAGTACAGAGTAAAGAGCAGTGTAGTACAGTACAGTAGAGTACAATGCTGTACAGACTAGAGTACAGAGTAAAGAGCAGTGTAGTACAGTACAGTACAGAGTAAAGAACAGTGTAGTACAGTACAGTAGAGTACAGAGTAAAGAGCAGTGTAGTACAGTACAGTACAGAGTAAAGAACAGTGTAGTACAGTACAGTAGAGTACAGAGTAAAGAGCAGTGTAGTACAGTAGAGTACAATGCTGTACAGACTAGAGGAAAGAGTAAAGAGCAGTGTAGTACAGTACAGTAGAGTACAGAGTAAAGAGCAGTGTAGTACAGTAGAGTACAGAGTAAAGAGCAGTGTAGTACAGTAGAGTGCAGAGTAAAGAGCAGTGTAGTACAGTAGAGTGCAGAGTAAAGAGCAGTGTAGTACAGTAGAGTACAGAGTAAAGAGCAGTGTAGTACAGTAGAGTGCAGAGTAAAGAGCAGTGTAGTACAGTATAGTACAGAGTAAAGAGCAGTGTAGTACAGTAGAGTACAGAATAAAGAGCAGTGTAGTACAGTACAGTACAGAGTAAAGAGCAGTGTAGTACAGTAGAGTACAGAGTAAAGAGCAGTGTAGTAGAGTACAGAGTAAAGAGCAGTGTAGTACAGTAGAGTACAGAGTAAAGAGCAGTGTAGTACAGTAGAGTGCAGAGTAAAGAGCAGTGTAGTACAGTAGAGTGCAGAGTAAAGAGCAGTGTAGTACAGTAGAGTACAGAGTAAAGAGCAGTGTAGTACAGTAGAGTGCAGAGTAAAGAGCAGTGTAGTACAGTATAGTACAGAGTAAAGAGCAGTGTAGTACAGTAGAGTACAGAATAAAGAGCAGTGTAGTACAGTAGAGTGCAGAGTAAAGAGCAGTGTAGTACAGTAGAGTACAGAATAAAGAGCAGTGTAGTACAGTAGAGTGCAGAGTAAAGAGCAGGGTAGTACAGTAGAGTACAGAATAAAGAGCAGTGTAGTACAGTAGAGTGCAGAGTAAAGAGCAGTGTAGTACAGTAGAGTACAGAATAAAGAGCAGTGTAGTACAGTATAGTACAGAGTAAAGAGCAGTGTAGTACAGTAGAGTACAGAATAAAGAGCAGTGTAGTACAGTAGAGTGCAGAGTAAAGAGCAGGGTAGTACAGTAGAGTGCAGAGTAAAGAGCAGGGTAGTACAGTATAGTACAGAGTAAAGAGCAGGGAAGTACAGTATAGTACAGAGTAAAGAGCAGGGAAGTACAGTAGAGTACAGAGTAAAGAGCAGTGTAGTACAGTAGAGTGCAGAGTAAAGAGCAGTGTAGTACAGTGCAGAGTAAAGAGCAGTGTAGTACAGTGCAGAGTAAAGAGCAGTATAGTACAGTGCAGAGTAAAGAGCAGGGTAGTAGAGTGCAGAGTAAAGAGCAGGGTAGTACAGTAGAGTACAGAGTAAAGAGCAGGGTAGTACAGTATAGTACAGAGTAAAGAGCAGGGAAGTACAGTAGAGTACAGAGTAAAGAGCAGGGTAGTACAGTAGAGTGCAAAGTAAAGAGCAGTGTAGTACAGTAGAGTGCAGAGTAAAGAGCAGTGAAGTACAGTAGAGTGCAGAGTAAAGAGCAGTGTAGTACAGTAGAGTACAGAGTAAAGAGCAGTGTAGTACAGTAGAGTACAGAGTAAAGAGCAGTGTAGTACAGTAGAGTACAGAGTAAAGAGCAGGGTAGTACAGTATAGTACAGAGTAAAGAGCAGTGTAGTACAGTAGAGTACAGAGTAAAGAGCAGGGTAGTACAGTAGAGTACAGAATAAAGAGCAGTGTAGTACAGTAGAGTGCAGAGTAAAGAGCAGTGTAGTACAGTAGAGTACAGAGTAAAGAGCAGGGTAGTACAGTATAGTACAGAGTAAAGAGCAGTGTAGTACAGTAGAGTACAGAGTAAAGAGCAGGGTAGTACAGTAGAGTACAGAATAAAGAGCAGTGTAGTACAGTAGAGTGCAGAGTAAAGAGCAGTGTAGTACAGTAGAGTACAGAATAAAGAGCAGGGTAGTACAGTATAGTACAGAGTAAAGAGCAGGGAAGTACAGTAGAGTACAGAGTAAAGAGCAGTGTAGTACAGTACAGAGTAAAGAGCAGTGTAGTACAGTAGAGTGCAGAGTAAAGAGCAGGGTAGTACAGTAGAGTGCAGAGTAAAGAGCAGGGTAGTACAGTATAGTACAGAGTAAAGAGCAGGGAAGTACAGTATAGTACAGAGTAAAGAGCAGGGAAGTACAGTAGAGTGCAGAGTAAAGAGCAGGGAAGTACAGTAGAGTACAGAGTAAAGAGCAGGGTAGTACAGTATAGTACAGAGTAAAGAGCAGTGTAGTACAGTAGAGTACAGAGTAAAGAGCAGGGTAGTACAGTAGAGTACAGAATAAAGAGCAGTGTAGTACAGTAGAGTGCAGAGTAAAGAGCAGTGTAGTACAGTAGAGTACAGAATAAAGAGCAGGGTAGTACAGTATAGTACAGAGTAAAGAGCAGGGAAGTACAGTAGAGTACAGAGTAAAGAGCAGTGTAGTACAGTACAGAGTAAAGAGCAGTGTAGTACAGTAGAGTGCAGAGTAAAGAGCAGGGTAGTACAGTAGAGTGCAGAGTAAAGAGCAGGGTAGTACAGTATAGTACAGAGTAAAGAGCAGGGAAGTACAGTATAGTACAGAGTAAAGAGCAGGGAAGTACAGTAGAGTACAGAGTAAAGAGCAGTGTAGTACAGTAGAGTGCAAAGTAAAGAGCAGGGTAGTACAGTAGAGTGCAGAGTAAAGAGCAGGGTAGTACAGTATAGTACAGAGTAAAGAGCAGGGAAGTACAGTAGAGTACAGAGTAAAGAGCAGGGTAGTACAGTATAGTACAGAGTAAAGAGCAGTGTAGTACAGTAGAGTACAGAATAAAGAGCAGTGTAGTACAGTAGAGTGCAGAGTAAAGAGCAGTGTAGTACAGTAGAGTACAGAATAAAGAGCAGTGTAGTACAGTAGAGTGCAGAGTAAAGAGCAGAGTAGTACAGTAGAGTACAGAGTAAAGAGCAGTGTAGTACAGTAGAGTACAGAGTAAAGAGCAGTGTAGTAGAGTACAGAGTAAAGAGCAGTGTAGTACAGTAGAGTGCAGAGTAAAGAGCAGTGTAGTACAGTAGAGTGCAGAGTAAAGAGCAGTGTAGTACAGTAGAGTGCAGAGTAAAGAGCAGTGTAGTACAGTAGAGTGCAGAGTAAAGAGCAGAGTAGTACAGTAGAGTACAGAGTAAAGAGCAGTGTAGTACAGTACAGTACAGAGTAAAGAGCAGTGTAGTACAGTAGAGTACAGAGTAAAGAGCAGGGAAGTACAGTAGAGTACAGAGTAAAGAGCAGGGTAGTACAGTAGAGTACAGAGTAAAGAGCAGTGTAGTACAGTAGAGTGCAGAGTAAAGAGCAGTGTAGTACAGTAGAGTACAGAATAAAGAGCAGTGTAGTACAGTAGAGTGCAGAGTAAAGAGCAGTGTAGTACAGTAGAGTGCAGAGTAAAGAGCAGTGTAGTACAGTAGAGTGCAGAGTAAAGAGCAGGGTAGTACAGTAGAGTGCAGAGTAAAGAGCAGGGTAGTACAGTAGAGTACAGAGTAAAGAGCAGGGAAGTACAGTAGAGTACAGAGTAAAGAGCAGGGTAGTACAGTATAGTACAGAGTAAAGAGCAGTGTAGTACAGTAGAGTACAGAATAAAGAGCAGTGTAGTACAGTAGAGTGCAGAGTAAAGAGCAGTGTAGTACAGTAGAGTGCAGAGTAAAGAGCAGGGTAGTACAGTATAGTACAGAGTAAAGAGCAGTGTAGTACAGTAGAGTACAGAATAAAGAGCAGTGTAGTACAGTAGAGTGCAGAGTAAAGAGCAGTGTAGTACAGTAGAGTGCAGAGTAAAGAGCAGTGTAGTACAGTAGAGTACAGAGTAAAGAGCAGTGTAGTACAGTAGAGTACAGAGTAAAGAGCAGGGAAGTACAGTAGAGTGCAGAGTAAAGAGCAGTGTAGTACAGTAGAGTGCAGAGTAAAGAGCAGTGTAGTACAGTAGAGTACAGAGTAAAGAGCAGTGTAGTACAGTAGAGTACAGAGTAAAGAGCAGTGTAGTACAGTACAGAGTAAAGAGCAGTGTAGTACAGTGCAGAGTAAAGAGCAGTGTAGTACAGTAGAGTGCAGAGAAGCAGCAGGTTAACGTAATGACGTATAGTAGTGAGTAAGAAAATATATGGTAATTGCTTGAGCCGTTCTGAAGGTCCAGGATAATGTGTATGTTAAAAACCTAAAAAGACATGCCAAAGACTGCATAGAGGTATAACAATGTTGCAACATGTGGTAAAATAATGCAGTTGCTGTATATATTCTATGTACACATTTACATGTGGAATAGATGTAAACGTACATACAACGTTACAGCGGAAATGTTAAAACATAAATTATAACCAGACCGTGGTATCTGTAACAATCACATTGTTAAAGGTACTCACTGCTAACTACCAACAGCTGGCTGGTTTTGATACCCAGTCAGAAATACACCTACTCAATGGCTTCGCCCTAACACAGTCCTGCAGCCCAACAGCCTATCCATCCACCTGATGTGTCTACATATAGTGTACACTCCTTATCCTCTACACTCCTTCTAAAATGTATCAAAACACCATCACTACTGACTGTACAGGTAGCAGCTTGTCAGACTTCTCAAACTGGATGTGTGTGAGGGGGTGGCTTGAGCTCAACCTCGTTTCATTCTGGCAAAGACATTGACCAATTAAAACGATGTGAAAAAGTATATCCTTTCACATAAGTGAAAAAAATGTGTTATGTATGCCTCATTTCTAACATATAACGCATTCGTATCTCATAATGTGATGCAAATGAATGTCCAGAATACCTGTCAGTGTGTATCGAAGTGAATCAAGCAGCTCAAGTCATGTGTCCAAGTGAGTCTGATTAGGACTACAGAACTGGTTAAAGAGGACTACAACACCCATACCTCAGTGGCGAACTGCTGCAGCCCTCCGATGTTGATTGGTCCTTCCTCAGAGGCGTAGAGGTTACAGCCCCCCACACAGAGGTCAGAGGTCGGGCACACCATGCCACACGTCAGGCCTAGGGGGTTGTCTGACAAGATCGACTTCGCCGCCCCATAGTAGTTCTGGAACACACACGGAACACACAGGCACACACACAGAACACACAGGCACACAAAGGAAAACACACAGGCAGTTTTCAGGATTTGGAAGGAAATTTCAATTTTGTCATATTTATGTGATAATAACTGCTTCAAAAATCTTGACCGAATCCTCTGTCACGTCAAACCAATGGTATAGTACCCAAAATGTAAAAACAAGTGGCACATATAGAATATTGGATGATATTATAGTAATTTTGGTATTTATATAACATTTTCCGTATAATAATTTAGGGGGATAACAAAAACCACTACAGCAACTGTGTGTACTTTCAGAGGGTATCTGGTTTTTGTATTACAGTTCTACCAAGTATTCATAGTACTGACAGACTTTTACGAACTGTTTTGACTGGATCTAAGCATATATCTAAGGTCATTTTGATTATAGTTATAAACAGTTATGACCATAGGCAAATACATAAGGTGCTCTATCTCTGCAGGTGATCTGTCTATCTGGTCAAAATCACTGATTCAGGTCCACCCTCTACCCCTCTGGTGATATAAATAACTTAATATTCCATCTCCAGAGAAACCTGGATTGAAATAAAGACTTCATTGGATTTGCCTTACTTTCAGAGAATACACACCAGTACAACTCTCAAATAAAATACAATTTTATTTGTCACATGCGCCAAATATAACAGGTGTAGACCTTACTGTGAAATGCTTACTTACAAGCATTACAAGCTTAACTTCTCTAGGATAGGGGGCAGCATTTTCACGTTTGGATGAAAAGCATACCCAAATTCAACTTCCAGCTACTCATCCCCAGAAGATAAGATATGCATATTGTTAGTAGATTTGGATAGAAAACACTCTGAAGTTTCTAAAACTGTTTGAATCATGTCTGTGAGTGGTCACTCTCTTTTCAATGGATTTTCATTGGGACACCAGATTTCTAAATTGACCTTGTTGCAGTTCCTACCGCTTCCACTGGATGTCAACAGTCTTCAGAAATTAGTTGAGGGTTTTTCCTTTGTGGAATGAAGAAGTACAGCCATTTTGAATCAGGGTCACTTGAAGTGTCCTGTTAGATAGAGGCGCATGACCAGAAAGCATGCTACAGATTGTTTTAATCCTGTATTGAACACAGATCATCCCGTCTTCAATTGTATCGATTATTTACGTTAAAAAATACCTAAAGTTGTATTACAAAAGTAGTTTGAAATGTTTTGGCAAAGTTTACCGGTAACTTTTGAGATATTTTGTAGTCATGTTTCACGAGTTGGAACCGGTGTTTTTCTGGATCAAACGCACCAAATAAATGGACATTTTGGATATATATCGACGGAATTAATCGAACAAAAAGGACCATTTGTGATGTTTATGGGACATATTGGAGTGCCAACAACAGAAGCTCGTCAAAGGTAAGGCATGAATTATATTTTTATTTCTGTGTTTTGTGTCGTGCCTGCAGGGTTGAAATATGCGTATCTCTCTTTGTTTACAATGGTGCTAACTCAGATAATAGCATCATTTGCTTTCGCCGAAAAGCCTATTTGAATTCTGACATGTTGGCTGGATTCACAACCAGTGTAGCTTTAATTTGGTATCTTTCATGTGTGATTTAATGAAAGTTTGATTTTTATAGTAATTTTTATAGTAATTAATTTGAATTTGGCGCTCTGCATTTTCTCTGGCTTTTTGCCAAGTGAGACAGTAGCGTCCCGCCTAAACTCAAATTTTGGGATATAAATATGAACTTTACCGAACAAACCATACATGTATTGTGTAACATGAAGTCCTATGAGTGTCATCTGATGAAGATCATCAAAGGTTAGTGATTAATTTTATCTCTATTTCTGCTTTTTGTGACTCCTATCTTTGGCTGGGAAAATGGCTGTGTTTTTCTGTGGCTATGTACTGACCTAACATAATCGTTTTGTGTGCTTTCGCAGTAAATCCTTTTTGAAATCAGACATGTTGGCTGGATTCACAACATGTGTAGCTTTAATTTGGTGTCTTTTATGTGTGATTTCATGAAAGATTGATTTTCATAGTAATATATTTGAATTTGGCGCACTGCATTTTTTTCTGGCTTTTGGCCAAGTGGGACGTTAGCGTACCACATATGCCAGAGAAGTTAAAGGTCTTGCTCACATCGACTACCGAGAGTGTTATCACACAGTCGTTCGGAACAGCTGGTGCTCTCATGCATGCTTCAGTTTTGCTTGCCTAGAAGCGAGCATAAAAAGGCATTTAGGTCGTCTGGTAGGCTCGCGTCACTGGGCAGCTCGCGGCTGGGTTTCCCTTTCTAGTCCGTAATAGTTTGCAAGCCCTGCCACATCAGACGAGCGTCAGAGCCAGTGTAGTACAATTCAATCTTAATCCTGTATTGACGCTTTGTTTGTTTGATGGTTTGTATAAGAGTCCAGATTAGTGTCCCGCTCTAGCCTTTAGCTCGGTGCGGACGTTGCCTGTAATCCATGGCTTTTGGTTGGGATATGTATGTACGGTCACTGTGGAGACCACATCGTTGATGCACTTATTGATAAAGTCGGTGACTGAGGTGGTATACTCCTCAATGTCATTGGATGAATCCCGGAACTATTATTCTGGTCTGCGCAAGCAAAACAGTCCTGTAGCGAAGCGTCCGCGTTATCTGAGCACTTCCGTATTGAGCGAGTCACTGGTAATTTCTGCTTTAGTTTCTGCTAGTAAGCAGGAATCAGGAGGATAGAATTATGGTCAGATTTGCCAAATCGAGGGTTAGGGAGAGCTTTGTATTTTAATTTTAACCTTTATTTAACTAGACAAGTCAGTAAAGAACAAATTCTTATTTACAATGACGGCCTACCCCAGCCAAACCCGGACGATGCTGGGCCAATTGTGCGCCGCCCTATGGGACTCCCAATCACGGCCAGATGTGATTCAGCCTGGATTCGAACCAGGGACTGTAGTGACGCCTCTTGCATTGCAATGCAGTGCCTTAGACCGCTGCACCACTCGGGAGCGTCTCTGTGTGTGGAGTAAAGGTGGTCTAGAGTTTTAATGGGGTAAAACGGATTTAAGTTTGCATGCATTAAAGTCCCCGGCCACTAGGAGCGCCACTTCTAGATTAGCATTTTCTTGTTTGCTTATTGCTTTGTACAGCTCGTTGAGTGCAATCTTAGCTCCATCATCGGTTTGTGGTGGTAAGTAGACACTTAACCAGCATGGCTACCACAGCATTCTGCAGCGATACACCATCCCATCTGGTTTGCAGTTAGTGGGACTATCATTTGCTTTTCAAGACAATGACCCAACACACCTCCAGGCTGTGTAAGGGCTATTTGACCAAGAAGGAGAGTGATGGAGTGCTGTGTCAGATTACCTGGCCACTATAGTCTCCTGTCCTCAACCCAATTGAGATGGTTTGGGATGAGTTGGACCGTAGAGTGATGGAAAAGCAGCCAACAAGTGCTCAGCATATGGGAGAACTACTTCAAGACTTAAAAAAGCATTCCAGGTGAAGCTAGTTGAGAGAATGCCAAGAGTGTGCAAAGCTGTCATCAAGGCAAAGGGTGGCTACTTTGAAAAATCCTAAATCTAAAATATATTTTGACTTGTTTAACACTTTTTTTGGTTACTACATGATTCCATGTGTGTTTTTTAATAGTTTTGATATGTTCACTATTATTCTACATTGTAGAAAGTAATAGTAAAAATAAATAAAAACCCTTGAATGAGTAGGTGTGTCCAAACTTTTGACTGGTACTGTATATTGTAGGTTATATAGAAACTGAAGAATAATAGTATTTTAAAAACGAAATAACAGAATAATTATCATTTAGAATGGCAACAGACTTGATATAATTCCTAACAGTTCTATAACACTATATCATTTATTTAATTTTCACTGGCAAGGATAATATAGGAAACCCTACAATACATTTCATTAAAGAGAGCATAACTCCATTATGAAGTTATTTTATTAGGGAAATGTGGAGCCAATCAAAATCGAGGACACTGTTATATTGCAGTAAATATTCAAGATTTAAGCTTCCTGCTCTGTGTAAACCTAATAATCACCTTTATTTGTCAAATATTATATCAATAAAAATATTCCATATCTGAATGATAATGAGTTTCCTGCTTAAGTCAAATGTAAAAGCCTCAATTTCCCTATAAAGTTCCCTACCATTGAAAATTAACAGTCATAGAAGAAAAAGTAGCTATTGGCAAGGAGACAATATTGGTTCAAATCCCTCCGGTCGTTTGGGTTTTCCAACAAGAAACAATAACAGAAATGTAAAAATAGTAGTATGCACCTATTATGCCATGCAAATAATGTTGCCCAGACATATAATAATAGCTTGTCTAAGGTATACATTAGATAATGAAATGACAGGAGGAGTCCTAGATTAAAAACCCTTTCATATTTGTTTCCCTCTATAACAACACTGAGGTAGCCTAACTGTTTATTTCACCACTTTCATCTACAAGGACACTGAAATGACTGATTTGATCTGTTTTATAAGGTTTATCCCATTCACAACGTCCTATAACTTCACTGTAAACACCTATTCTTATCAGACACAGCATATATTATGCAGGTTTGTTTACAGAGCATCATTAAATAGCAATTCGGCATGCCAGTGTGAGGCTGTGTGCCTGGCCTTGATCATATGAATGGAGGCAACATATATGGCTATATGTATACCATGTACTGCTTTTACCCTGGCAGAAGACATCAATTAGAGCTGTTCCTCTCTGAGCTCAGGTCTGGGGCTCTCTCTCTCTCTGAATACAGCTGGCTGTTACTGGGCTCGGGGATCGATTATCCCAAGCCCATATCTCAACCAATCAAATACCAATCACAGTCTTTTGCGTTATATTTAGATTTTCTAAGTGATATTACAGATGTTTTAGTAAAAATAGTAATGATAAGACACTAATAAATTGATTAACAATTTGGCATATCAAAGCTTTCATATTAATCATTTGTGTCATTTAGAATTGAAAGGAAGCTAACGTTTACCTTGTTGGCAATACTGGTAATGAATGACTTGATGTCCAGGTTGGTAGGGCAACTTTTCTGACATGGGGCATCTGCACATTTCAGGCACCTACAAAACAGGATGAGAAAAAAGTTGATGTTAGTGAGCTGTTAAATGTGTGAGTAATGAAAGAAGTCTTCCATTTTTTTCTCAAGATAATTAGGCAGGGAGACAGTGAGAAAGAAAGAGAGAGGTTGAAAACAGAGTGGTTGAAACTATAATAATAATAATAACAGTGAGAGAAAGATATAAAAGAAAAAAATGAGAAAGAAGAATGGGAGAAAGAGAAAAAAGAAAAATGAAAATCAGAAAAGAGAAAAAAAGAGTGAGATGAAGAACAGAGAGAGAGAGAAGAGACAGACCCCCCCCCCCCCCCTCTCCACTCCAGCTAGACACCTATAATAATCCCAACTTGCAATTCCCTGAGCTCAGTGCAGAGCAGAGTGCACCAGTCCGCCATTAATACCACTTATCACCCTGACAGCAGGGCAATTATAGAGGGGCTGTAGCCAGGTAGATGGCCGCCACGGCCCTGAACACACACACACACACTCGTGCATGCACACTCGCAACGTGCACACACACATGCAATGCACACATACACTCACACCACAGCAAGATGTTTTATTAAACCTGGGTGGTTGATCATCAGCTGACATCACTGTTGACCCATTTTTTTCATTTGACAATAAATTATGCTTTAGCCCATAGCATAATGGATATTGCAGCAGTGTATCTCAGCTCAAAGAATACCTGGAGACGGAGCACAATGAATGGGGCCGAATGGGGCAGAGGGAAGGACATACATACACGAAATGCAAAGAGCTGAAAGGCTCTGGAGAAATTAGCTTGAATCATGTTGTAATCTGAAGGTCAATGATTAATACTGGAGGACGGGCTACTGAGGGATATCGGAGAGAGGAAGAGCCACACACACACACAGAGGCACGCATCCACACAAAAATATATACAGTGGGGTCCATAATTATTGGCACCCTTGATAAAGATGAGCAAAAAAGACCGTATATAATAAATAATACAAATACTGAGCTGTATTGTATGCATTTTTGTGTGTGAATTGTGTTAATTTATACCAATACAATTACTCAGAGAAAGAGATTGTGTGTGACAAGTTAAAAAATTCAATGAGAAAAGATAGGGGTAAAAATGATTGCCACCCCTGTTTTCAATACTCAAGAACCTTACCCTTGCGAGGATAACGACACGGAGCCTTTTTCTATATTATAGGAGATTGAATAACACATTGTGAGGGATCTTTGACCATTCCTCCATACAGATTCAATTCAAACCATGTTTTCAAATGGGGTTCAAGTCCAGATGTAGATTTTGTGGACAATTAACAATTTCTTTGTGGATCTTGGGGTTATTGTCTTGCTGGAAGAGCCACTTGCAGCCAAGTGCCATTCTCCTGGCAGCGGTAACCAGGTTTTTGGATAAAATGTTCTGGTACTTGGTAATGTTCATGATGCCATTGACCTTGACAATGGCCCCAAGACCAGTGGAAGCAAAATAGCCCCATAACAAAAAAAGATCCACCACCATAATTAGGTACTTTCATAAATATGCTTCTGTTTTTCAACACCAAACCCACCCCTGGTCTGCGTGGCCAAAGAGCTCTATTTTGATAGCACGGGTTCCAAACCAAGTGCCAATGGCGTTTATCAAACTCCAGGCGGTGCTATGGTCAGATGACATGAAAATAGAAATCTTTGGTCACGCACACCAGTGGTGGGTTTGGCATCGACAAACATACACACACATACACACACACGTCAAAACAATGCAGAATAAATAATACTCACATTTCTGACCTATTTGAATGTGCAACCCTCTCAAATATTAATATAGCATACATTTCCTGTAAAAATATACATTATAGCTTTTGTGTTTTCACTCCAGGTGAAATTGCATCGTGGCATTAATAAAGATGAGATCTAACAGATACATAAATGAAAATCTGTGGGAGGGAGGGCACCTTCAGTACACGGTCTCGCCTCTCCGAAAGATTATTGTTGGTGTGAAGAAAAAGTTCCCCTCTCTCTCTCTCTCTCTCTCTAACATTAAAGAGCCTGGGCCGATACAGACACATTATAGACCCTCCTCTATCTATCTCCCCCGGCCAGCAGCAGCCCTGGCTAGCGCTTAGCAAATGTCAACAGAAAATAATGCACACACAAAGGCAATCTTATTTGTTCAAGAATCGCTCTAGGTCACAGCAATACACGGGGGCACACAGAGCTACACACCACACAGCTTCTCTAAGGAGGACTTTTTCTCTCTCCTCTATCTAGGAGGTACAGCAGGCAGCACCTGCGTTACACTCTCTAGAACACAGTCACTACACAGTTTTAATACAACATAGACCCATCTCTCCCTCTCACTCGCCCCCCCTCTTAAAACGTGGGCTGATTAGCTTTGTGTTGTTTCTTTCCTTGTTCTTCTCCTAATAATCAGTGCTTTGAATGCTCTGTATGATGAGTGGATTCCTGCACATTATGAATCGTCAATATGCGCCAGGTAGCTAATCTCCTAATTCATTGTTTCTATTATTATTAGCTAGCAACAGAAATGTGCAATTCAATAAAGCCCCACACACCTCTAAGGGGTTTGCAATTTAAATGATTGCTTTTCCCTCAAAGAATTATTTTGTCACTACACACAGAGCTGTTCACCGTTATCTTTGTGAAATTAGTCGTTTGCATTCATATTCATGATGAGGAGGTAATACGGAAAATAATACCTTCCAGTCTTATCACACCACTGATTTGATGTCTATAACAATCAGGAAGAGAAATGTCAACTGACAATTAGGTGGACAATAGAAGCCTTTGACAGACTACACAGAACCGAACTGCAGCTCCTGGTAATATTATGTGAAATCTGACATATTGCAACTGCCTGTAGGCACTGCCTATATCCTTAGAAAACCATGGTTTAAAGTACTCAATAAAACCATTTGAAAAAACACAAGATAATCGGAGGCTCATAACCATATTCATGGCCACACTATCAGCACCATGGACAGCAGTTATAGTAACACTGCCTTCTTTACAGTTCAGTACAAGTATCAGTATAACATTAGTATAGTAGATATTAACATATGCTGTGTACATAATTATTGTTATTAGCTGCTGTAGTTATGACTGGCTCTGGACACAAGGAAACTAGACCTGCAGCCCATATTCTCTCTCTCTCTGTCTCAGCACATATCAGAACCAGACCCAGGTGAGGTGAGGTTACGCCACGCACACAGGGTACCAGCGGTTACCAGCCGAGCCGTCACAGCTGTCAATGCTGTCCTGCTGAGGTCTGCCTCAGATCAGCCAGGGGATATACAACAGCTGTACACAATACCCCCACAATGCATAACACAGGGAGGGAGGGAGGAATGTAGGCCTGCTCTTCACCCCCCACTTCTGTTCTGTCACCTCCATCAAGAGTGGCAGGAAATGTGGTGAATGGAGAGAGAGAGAAGAGAGGGAGTGAGAAGGGGAGAATTATGCCATCATGTTAAAAAAAAATTACATTCGTCCTTCCTATTATTAGTCAGCAATAACTATCATTATATCGTTAAACAACTGACGTTTTCCCAAATCTACAAACATCGCCCAATCAAAATAAACAACAGACATGTGTGCAAACAGATCACGTGGAAAACCTTGTGTTTTCAAGGTAATGTAATTCACCAGGATATCTACAATTCAACCCCATTAATCGTTCAGTGAAAGAAACAGCAGTCATATTCCGCTGACCTGAATGCAAAGAACTGGGAAGCTTAGGGCATTGTTTGCACTTCCTGACACAGAATGGCAGACCGACGTGGGTTCCATTGACACATTTCCCCCCCTAAATGGTGGAAACTGGGAGTTAAATTAAATGAAAGGAGCCACGGTGGAACCGTGGTAGGGGTGGGAGCAGCAGGCATTTAAGGAGCTGTCAGGACAGACAGGTATGGGGTTATAATGAACATCCTGCTTTTAACACACTCACCTGTCACCTTAATTGCTTTAACTGTCAAAGTGTTCATGCAATTAAATGTCTAGCTTTTTATCGGGGGTGGGGGAGTGGTGGTGGGGGAATGAGAAAAATATAGTTAATATTCAAATCAACAATTAAAATAAACAATTTAAAAAGTACATTCATTATCCAAATTAAACACAATAATAATTTTTTACAGATTTTTACCTTGACATCTCAGGGATTTGATCTAGCAACCTTTCGGTTATTGGCCCAACGCTATAACCGCTAGGCTACCTGCCGCCCCAGTAATGCTTTGTGTTTGTGAGAATAAAACAGAAACACTAAATCAACCAAGTCACACAATCATCAAGCAAGTCACCATTCAACAAAATCAAATATGTCAAATCTTGCTTCTCTCACTGACTTCACCAACACACTATCTTCGACACGTTTCTTTCCTCATGATGTGAAGGAAAATACTCTTAATATCATTTAGACTCCAATGATGATAATAGTTGCCAACTGCAGAGGACAGCAGAGAGCAGTAAGTGATTTGATGATGTGAGCTCCACACTACACAGACTATGTGGTCAGTAATAATCCCACAATTAGCCCAATAGCCCTGACACCTGATCAGCTTTATGTGAGCTACAGCCACTCAACACAGTGGGCAGGCTACTGACTCCAGACCCTAGGTCAGATCACAGGCAGGGAGAGACAGTAGGAATGAAATTGTATTTGTCACATGCTTTGTAAACAACAGGTGTAGACTAACAGTGAAATGCTTACTTACAGGTCCTTTCCAACAATGCAGAGTTTAAGATAAAAAAAAAGTCAAATTAAATAGAAATAGTGACATGAGGAAAAAATACACAGTGAAAAATGAATAACAAGTAACAGTAGCATGGAGGTAATTTAGGTAGCTATGTACATAGTGTATAGGTAGGGGTAAAGGGACTAGTCAACAGGATAGATAGACAGTAGCAGCAGTGTATGTGGTGAGTGTGTGTGTAATCAGTATGCATGTGTGCTATGTGTGTGGGCGTATTTAGTGGGTGTGTATGTGTGTGTTGGGATGTCAGTGTAAGTATGTGTGAGTGTGTGGGTAGAGTCCAGCGCAATGTTCCCTCTAAACTGCGCGCGTGCGCAGCCGCGCACCTACTCCAGGACTGCACAGAAATGCAAGAGATTGAACTTCACTGAGTTCGCCCAATTAGTTTGCACTATATTATTCAACGTTTTTCCTGTGATCAAATCAACATTAAATAACCCTTTTTCAATGCAACAAACCAAAACAAATCTAACTTTGCAAGATTGAGTCTGTGATTTTGTTTTTGGCAAAGCCAGAGCCACAGCGCAATATTTCCAGGGGTAGCCCACGAGCGGTATTTCCAGGGGTAGCCCACGAGCGGTATTTCCAGGGGTAGCCCACGAGCGGTATTTCGATCACCCGCGAGTGAACGCGTTTTTTCCCTTCCAGATCAGATCAGACTCATAAAATAGTTGACTGTTACAGACCAAGTAAAAAAATCATGAATTCATGTCAAACCCTTCATAATGTAAAAACGTTTTTCAAAGTTTCATGCAATAGGCCTGCATTGAACACCACATATAGGCTACTGCAGGCTATACTATAGAAATCAAAAGCTATTTCCATGTGAAAATGTTCTGGGATTCGCTCCATTGGTTTTGTTGGTAGGCCTACATTATGATCAAATAGCCACAATAGCCTATTGGCTACTGTCTAAAACTGTAAGGGTACAGCCTCAGTGTTCATTGTAAACATGCGCCGGAAGTCAGACAAAATTCTCACAAAATTTCCACTCAAAAGACCCCAAATTTGCTCAGTGCCCCCCAAAAATTGAGGGAACATTGGTTCAGTGTGTGTGCATAAAGTCAGTGCAAGAGAGTTAGTGCAAAAATGGGTAAATGCAGGTAGTCCATGTAGCCATTTAATTAGCTATTTAGCAGTCTTGTTTCGCAGTCTTATGGCTTGGGGATAGAAGCTGTTGAGGGTCCTGTTGGTTCCAGACTTGGTGCACTGATATTGCTTGGGTGGCTGGAGTCTTTGACAATTTTTTGGGCATTCCTCTGACCCCGCCTGGCGTAGTGGTCCAGCATGGCAGGGAGTTCGGCCCTAGTGATGTACTGGGCCGTACTCACCACCCTCTGTAGCGCCTTGTGGTCGGATGCCTTGCAGTTGCTGTACCAAGTGATGATGCAGCCAGTCAATAGAACAATGTAGAACATTTTGAGGATCTGAGGGCCCATGCCAAATCTTTTCAGCCTCCTGATGGGGAAGAGGTGCAGATGTGCCCTCTTCACAACTGTGAGGATGTGTGTGGACCATGATAATTCCTTAGTGATTATAGCACAGGAGGTTAATGGCACATTATTGGGGAGGACGAGCTTCTGATAATGGCTGGAGTGGAATGATATCAAATACATCGTACATAGTTTCCATGTGTTTGACGCCATTCCATTCGCAACGTTCCAGACATTATTATGAGCCGTCCTCCCCTCAGCAGCCTCCTGTGGATGATTGTGATTCCTTAGTGATGATAGTGCCCTGTGCGTAGGACAGAACCATGGCATGGCAGTGGAGCACAGCATGAAGAAAATTGTACATTTTCAAAAAATATATATAGTCTTTAAAAACTTCTTATAGCTGCAATCCCGTTAACGGGATGAAAAGACAACAGCCAGTGAAAGTGCAGGGCGCCAAATTCAAACAACAGAAATCTCAGAATTAAAATTCCTCAAACATACATGTATCTTATTCCATTTTAAAGGTAATATTGTTGTTAATCCCACCAAAGTGTCCGATTTCAAATAGGCTTTACAGCGAAAGCACCACAAACGATTATGTTAGGTCACCGCAAAATCACAGAAAAACAGTCATTTTTCCAGCCAAAGACAGGAGTCACAAAAAGCAGAAAGAGAAAGAGAAAAGAGAAAATGAATCACTAACCTTTGATGATCTTCATCAAATGACACTCATAGGACTTCATGTTACACAATACATATACACTGCTCAAAAAAATAAAGGGAACACTTAAACAACACAATGTAACTCCAAGTCAATCACACTTCTGTGAAATCAAACTGTCCACTTAGGAAGCAACACTGATTGACAATAAATTTCACATGCTGTTGTGCAAATGAAATAGACAAAAGGTGGAAATTATAGGAAATTAGCAAGACACCCCCAATAAAGGATTGGTTCTGCAGGTGGTGACCACAGACCACTTCTCAGTTCCTATGCTTCTGGCTGATGTTTTGGTCACTTTTGAATGCTGGCGGTGCTTTCACTCTAGTGGTAGCATGAGACGGAGTCTACAACCCACACAAGTGGCTCAGGTAGTGCAGCTCATCCAGGATGGCACATCAATGCGAGCTGTGGCAAGAAGGTTTGCTGTGTCTGTCAGCGTAGTATCCAGAGCATGGAGGCGCTACCAGGAGACAGGCCAGTACATCAGGAGACGTGGAGGAGGCCGTAGGAGGGCAACAACCCAGCAGCAGGACCGCTACCTCCGCCTTTGTGCAAAGAGGAGCACTGCCAGAGCCCTGCAAAATGACCTCCAGCAGGCCACAAATGTGCATGTGTCAGCATATGGTCTCACAAGGGGTCTGAGGATCTCATCTCGGTACCTAATGGCAGTCAGGCTACCTCTGGCGAGCACATGGAGGGCTGTGCGGCCCCACAATGAAATGCCACCCCACACCATGACTGACCCACCGCCAAACCGGTCATGCTGGAGGATGTTGCAGGCAGCAGAACATTCTCCACGGCGTCTCCAGACTCTGTCACATGTGCTCAGTGTGAACCTGCTTTCATCTGTGAAGAGCACAGGGCGCCAGTGGCGAATTTGCCAATCTTGGTGTTCTCTGGCAAATGCCAAACGTCCTGCACGGTGTTGGGCTGTAAGCACAACCCCCACCTGTGGACGTCGGGCCCTCATACCACCCTCATGGAGTCTGTTTCTGACCGTTTGAGCAGACACATGCACATTTGTGGCCTGCTGGAGGTCATTTTGCAGGGCTCTGGCAGTGCTCCTCCTTGCACAAAGGCGGAGGTAGCGGTCCTGCTGCTGGGTTGTTGCCCTCCTACGGCCTCCTCCACGTCTCCTGATGTACTGGCCTGTCTCCTGGTAGCGCCTCCATGCTCTGGACACTACGCTGACAGACACAGCAAACCTTCTTGCCACAGCTCGCATTGATGTGCCATCCTGGATGAGCTGCACTACCTGAGCCACTTGTGTGGGTTGTAGACTCCGTCTCATGCTACCACTAGAGTGAAAGCACCGCCAGCATTCAAAAGTGCCCAAAACATCAGCCAGGAAGCACAGGAACTGAGAAGTGGTCTGTGGTCACCACCTGCAGAACCACTCCTTTATTGGGGGTGTCTTGCTAATTGCCTATAATTTCCACCTTTTGTCTATTCCATTTGCACAACAGCATGTGAAATTTATTGTCAATCAGTGTTGCTTCCTAAGTGGACAGTTTGATTTCACAGAAGTGTGATTGACTTGGAGTTACATTGTGTTGTTTACGTGTTCCCTTTATTTTTTTGAGCAGTGTATGTTTTGTTCAATAAAGTTTATATCTATATCCAAAAACCTCCGTTTACATTGGCGCCATGTTCAGAAATGCCTCCAAAATATCCGGAGAAATTGCAGAGAGCCACGTCAAATAACATAAATACTCATCATAAACTTTGATGAAAGATACATGTTTTATATAGAATTAAGGATACACTTGTTCTTAATGCAACCGCTGTGTCAGATTTCAAAAAGCTTTAGGGCAAAAGCACAATATTCAATAATCTGAGAACAGCGTTCAGCCACATACAGTTACCCACCAAATTGTGCAGTCAACAAAACTCATAAAAAGCATTATAAATCTTCACTTACCTTTGCTGGTCTTCGTCGGAATGCACTCCCAGGACTCCCACAATAAATTTTTGTTTTGTTGGGTAATGTCAATCATTTATGTCCAAATAGCTATTTTTGTTAGCGTGTTTGGTAAACAAATCCAAAGTCAGGAAGCGCGTTCAGTAAAAGCAGACGAAATGTCAAAAAGTTCCGTAACAGTCAGTAGAAACATGTCAAACGATGTATTGAATCAATCTTTAGAATGTTTTTAACATAAATCTTCAGTAACGTTCCAACCGGAGAATTACATTGACTTCAGATGTGCGATGGAACAGAGCTCCCTCTCATGTGAACGCGCATGGTCAGAGCATGGTCAGGTCATGATAGACCTGACTAAATCCTGTCTCCTTTGGCCCCACTTCACAGTAGACGCATCAGACAAGGTTCTACAGACTGTTGACATCTAGTGGAAGCCGTAGGAAGTGCAAACTCATCCATATCCCACTGTGTATTCAATAGGGTCTTTGGTTGAAAATCGACCAACCTCAGAATTCCCACTTTCTGTTTGGATTTTCTCTCAGGTTTTTGCCTGCCATATGAGTTCTGTTATACTCACAGACATAATTCAAACAGTTTTAGAAACTCCTGAATGTTTTCTATCCAATACGAATAATAATATGCATATATTACCAACTGGGACTGAGGAGCAGGCAGTTAACTATGGGCACCTTTCATCCAAGCTACTCAATACTGCCCCTGCAGCCATCAGAACAGTTCCCTTTTTACGTTGCTTAACTTTAAAATTAGGATATTTTTCTAGCTCCCACACTTTGCAAGAATGTCATTACAGATCTAAGAATGATTGCAGAGGGAGTGTGGCATGAAGTGTGTGTTTTTAAATGTGCAAATGTTTTGTTTTAAGTTTCCTAAGTGCCTACATACCAGAGGGTGAAATGGGAGTGAGGCAATAACACCCAGATGGAAAATGAAACATTTAAATATAAAGAGAGTGGGTTTTAATGCAATACAGAGCTAAAGACAAGACAACGATTTTCATCTTAAAGAGTCGTTTGACAAGATAATGGTTATGACCACACGGCTGAGAAGGCCTTTCAAATACCATCCAAATATGCCCCACGGGGATGGATATAGGAATTTAATCAATTGAAAAATGGCAGCAAAAACAAATATGGTCTCAATATCGTGAGAAAAAAATTAAATAAAGATATGCCCTATTCTTAAATGATACAAATTTCATTCTATTCTGTCATTGTTTGAAAATGAGAAACCTGAATAGGGACATTTCTCAATTTCTCCAATGTTTCAGCCTTGATTTCCAGGTTTCCAACAATGAAAGAAATCAAGTAAAGAAATACCCATCATCTCCCGACGATGGGGCATTGACAAGGGTCGTTCAAAGTCCACCCAAGTTCTCTGTGTTTTCTTGAACTGCAATTGAAATTCATAGCTATTCAACAAGGCCCGGGCTGCATCCACAGCATAGTGCTCACTGGCTAGTTCATCACTCATCGCCCAGTACAGCCGTACACTAGCAGGCAGAGGCAGAGGAAAGGAGTACAATAAGAGCAAATCAAAGGGAAGGAGATGAGCGATGGGCGGCAGTACATACACACATTCAGAGTCACACTCTTTCATTTAAGGAAACGACAGCCATCCTTCAGCGTAGGGACACCGCATGATATTGCCCTCTACTCCTCCCATGACCGACAGTTTTTCCCTTTACACTGATCAGAGAAAGTGTGTGTGTGTGTGCATGCGTGTGTGTGATGTGTATTGGGAGTGTATAATGTGAATATACAGCATCTCTGCAATTCAAGTGTATGCGGAGGCATACTCTGACCTTCACAATGACCTTACGAGACCCCGTGCCACACACACCCACATACACATAGTGGTTCCTCATTTAAAAGTTGCATCATACTGCAGTATAGCCTGCGGTATGCTGAGGTATGCTGTGATATGCTTCGGTGAGTCGCAGTGCCTGCCGTTAATGCCAAATGGGCAGTCCTCATGCCTCCTTGCAGCATGCCTAAGGCACATTCACGCAGATGAGCAGGGACCCTGGGCATCTTTCTTTTGGTGTTTTTCAGAGTCAGTAGAAAGGCCTCTTTAGTGTCCTAAGTTTTCATAACTGCGACCTTAATTGCCTACCATCTGTAAGCTATTAGTGTCTTAACGACCGTTCCACAGGTGCATGTTCATTAATTGTTTATGGTTCATTGAACATGCATGGGAAACAGTGTTTAAACCCTTTACAATGAAGATCTGTGAAGTTATTTGGATTTTTACAAATGATCTTTGAAAGACAGAGTCCTGAAAAAGGGACGTTTCTTTTTTTTGCTGAGTTTATTTCACATGAGATCATGTTATCACATGTTGCTTTTACATGCGATCACATGAAATTCATGTGGTTTTTCTGTAAGGGCACACCCACACAAACCCTCTGTCCCTCTTCCCTCCATTCTATCCCACTACCCCAGGGGACACAGGAGCTCTAGGGAGGATGTGGAGGTGGTTTACCTTGCCCGGACTCCTGTGTGCTACTAGGGTTACCAGTAAGGGGTTAGAATGGAATGAATGAAAGGCACTATATACACAGCTAACAGGTGGACTCTCTTGTGGAATGCGGAACAACCCCAGTAACCAGTGAAAAAGAGCCAGTGTTCTGTTCAGTGTGGGCATAGACTAGAGAGAATCAACCTTTAAAGGCATAGGGACTACTAGATAAGGACACTACTGCATGTGTGCCACTGTGTCACCATTAACGACTGGAGGACTATATGTGTTTTATTATACACACTTAAAATACACACCGACGGTGGCCTAAAAGCTGACACATTTGTTTTTGCTCGTGTTGTCTATAAATGAATAAATACTAAATAGCATAAAAATATAGATATTTTTGGATTGCGGACCCTCTACAAATCAATGAGGTATAGTTCAGTAAGAATCAACATTGTAGAACTGCTTCCTGGCTGTATATCCCTCACACATTTAACATTTTATTAATTTAGCAGACAGATTTTTCAACTAAATCGGTTCGGGGGATTTGAACCAGCAACCTTTCGGTTACTGGCCCAACGCTCCTAACCGCTAGACTATCTGCCGCCCACACAATATGTAGCTTGAACATCGCTCTTTCTGTTATCACCGCCAGGCAGCGATACAGGTGATGAGATATCTATCTTCTCTCACAAGCTGGGATGTATTGTATCGTAATCCATTAGTCCTACACTTCCCTCATTCTCTCTGACATTTTGGGGGAAATATGCTCTTTGAAGAGCGGGGTCTCTCGACCCCTATGAAGTCACTCAGCCCACTGAAAAAACATAATTTAAGGATTTACAATTTATATCCACTCCAATATTTCTGTTATTGCCTAGATGTATACTCTGGCACTAGCCTTTGGGTGAAAGGTTTATGGGGATAGGCGGTGAATATACCAGCTCTGATTTGCTTCACCTTAAAGGTGGTGGAGTGGAGCTAACCTTGTTAACTCAAGCAATTAAAGTCGTGTCATATACTCGTATTCAGGCTATTACCGATGGAACAACCTGGAACAAATACAATTGAGAAAGAATATAACCTCCTACATGTTGCCATTATTGACTTATATATCTGCTGTTGGTTGTACACTACACAACAGTCTCTATATTGTTCATTGACATTGAGAGACCAGAATCTAACTGACTACAAGGACAGTTGCTTAAGCAAACTGTTTACAGTACCATTGTCAAATTAAAAAACGAATATAAGTATCATGGAATGTATTTGTAGTGTACAACTGACCAACAGCAGATATATAAATCAATAATGGCAAAATGTAGGAGGTTATATTCTTTCTCAATTGTATTTGTTCCAGGTTGTTCAAGCGGTAATAGCCTGAACACGAGTAAATGACACGACTGTTAAGGAAATATAAATATACTGTGTTGTGCCATTATATTGCTCGTCCAAATATTTATATATTCTTAATCCCATTCCTTTACTGAGATTTGTTAGATTTGTGTGTATTGTTGTGAAATTGTTAGATATTACTTGTTAGATATTACTGAACTGTTGGAGCTAGAAACACAAGCATTTCGCTACACCCGCAATTACATCTGCTAAACACATGTATAAAATTTGATTACATTTATTGCAAGAGGTTAGCTGAGCAGAAACCATGGAATATGCCTATACTGTAACTGGCAATTAGCCATGTTCTTATTGTGTTTGTACAACCTTATTATGCAGCTACATATTCTTATTGTGTTTGTACAACCTTATTATGCAGCTACATGTTCTTATTGTGCTTGTACAACCTTATTATGCAGCTACATGTTCTTATTGTGTTTGTACAACCTTATTATGCAGCTACATGTTCTTATTGTGTTTGTACAACCTTATTATGCAGCTACATATTCTTATTGTATTTGTACAACCTTATTATGCAGCTACATATTCTTATTGTGTTTGTACAACCTTATTATGCAGCTAGATATTCTTATTGTATTTGTACAACCTTATGCAGCTACATGTTCTTATTGTGTTTGTACAACCTTATTATGCAGCTAGATATTCTTATTGTATTTGTACAACCTTATGCAGCTACATGTTCTTCTTGTGCTTGTACAACCTTATTATGCAGCTACATGTTCTTATTGTGTTTGTACAACCTTATTATGCGGCTACATGTTCTTATTGTGCTTGTACAACCTTATTATGCAGCTACATGTTCTTCTTGTGCTTGTACAACCTTATTATGCAGCTACATGTTCTTATTGTGTTTGTACAACCTTATTATGCAGCTACATGTTCTTATTGTGTTTGTACAACCTTATTATGCAGCTACATGTTCTTATTGTGTTTGTACAACCTTATTATGCAGCTACATGTTCTTATTGTGCTTGTACAACCTTATTATGCAGCTACATGTTCTTATTGTGTTTGTACAACCTTATTATGCAGCTACATGTTCTTATTGTGTTTGTACAACCTTATTATGCAGCTACATGTTCTTATTGTGCTTGTACAACCTTATTATGCAGCTACATGTTCTTATTGTGTTTGTACAACCTTATTATGCAGCTACATGTTCTTATTGTGTTTGTACAACCTTATTATGCAGCTACATGTTCTTATTGTGCTTGTACAACCTTATTATGCAGTTACTGCATTACTACCCTGTATATATTGCTACAAGCTGAGATTCTGGTATACACTTAAATGTGACAATAGAAGTTGGCCTATTTATTTAATATGCAAGCCATGTCCCTGTGTAGTTGTATTCATAGCATTCCTGTTTGTTAGGGGAGCAAGGGGCCTTCTCTCCTCTCTCAGCTAGGCCTAATGAAGGCACATGTCAGAAGTCGGTCTACCTCACACGCGCGCACAGAGACACCACACACAGTCCTAAGGACCAGGACACCACCGCACAGACAGCCTTACATCCCTCTGATCAGTAGCAGATGAAGGCTCCCACATTGATCTTTGATGTCCTACATTATTAGCTTTTAGGAAACCTGAATATTTCATCAAATTGTGCTGCTCCGCTCAGTAGGGGGTCCTTTGAGGAGGAATCACAATCAGCTGAATGCAAAATAGGAGGGCAGCTTTGCCTGGCTGAAATGACTTCTCAGCTTTGTGTGTGTTTGAGAGAAAGATAAAGGGAGAGAGAGAGAGAGTGAAAGAAAGTAAGAAAGAAATAAAGAAAAAGGATGTACAGAGAGAGAGAGAGAGAGAGAGAGAGAGAGAGAACATAGACACACACGATAATCCGAACTATTGGTACAACCAATTGGTACATTGTCGTTCAGTTGTAATTCTGGCTAATAAACAGGCGATTCTTCATAAAGGGAATTTAATTAATTTCTATTTTGATTATGTTTGTGTCTCCCTGATGATACATTTATCTCGGAGCTGTTTCAATTTCTCCAGGAATTATGTTCATTTACATGCAGCTCTCTAATCCTATTCTATCTGGTTTTAATGAAGCTAAGGGGATTAACTGAGATGGTCTCCTCCCTACACACTGCTTTCTACTCTCCTGCCATCTGATCATAGCGTGAAAGCTCATAGTCTAATGCATGCTGAACAGTGCACTGTAAAACCATGAAACATGTGACACGTTTATAACCTAAATGTCTGTGTTTAAAACATTAAAAGTGTTCTCATCTTAAACACTGCCATTTATAATGCAAAATTAAACATAGTCATCTTTTTCCCAGTCAGTTTCTAACCAGGAGAACACCTATATCTCCGAAGTGTTCCGATAAACACTAGTGATTACTTTCCCATCGTCCTCTTTAGAGTGCATTTAGTCATCAGAAATTGATGTGACTTTTACATGCCTTTGATTCAGATCAGTGTTAGGAATGTCTGTCACCATACCTACTCCTGTCCCCAATTGCTTCAAATGTCCACCATTGTTCCTGCACCCAAAAATGCGAAGGAAATTAAAATAAATGACTATCGCCCCGTAGCACTCACTTCTGTCATTATGAAGTGCTTTGAGAGGCTAGTTAAGAATCATATCCAATATCCACGGATGATACAATCACCATTGCACTGCACTATCCCATCTGGACAAGAGGAATACCTATGTAAGAATTCTGTTCAGTGGCTACAGCTCAGCTTTAAACCCTCCAAGCTCATCATTAAGCTTGGGGGTCTGAACCTCGCCCTGTGCAACTGGGTCTTAGACTTCCTGATGGGCCGTCCCCAGGTGGTGAAGGTAGGCAACAAACCTCCACTACACTGATCCTCAACACAGGGGCCCCACAGGGGTGCGTGCTCAGTCCACGTCTGTACTCCCTATTCACCCATGACAGCGTGGCCACGCACACCTCCAACTCAATCATTAAGTTTGCAGACAGCACAACAGTGGTAGGCCTGATTACCAACAACGACGAGACTGCCTACAGGGAGGAGGTAAGGGCCCTGGAGGAGTAGTGCCAGGAAAATAACCTCTCCCTCAATTTCAACAAAATGAGGGAGCTTATCGTGGATTTCAGGAGACAGCAGAGGGAGCATGCCCCCATTCCCCATCAACGGGGCCGCAGTGGAGAAGGTGGAAAACTTCAAGTTCCTCGGCGTGTACACATGACTGACAATCTGAAATGGTCCACCCACACAGACAGCATGGTGAAGAAGGTGCAACAGCGCCTCTTCAACCTCAGGAGGCTGAAGAAATTTTGCTTGGCCCCCAAGACCCTCACAAACGTTTTACCATTGAGAGCATCATGTTGGGCGATATCACCGCCTGGTACGGCAACTGAAACGTCCGCAACTGCAGGGATCTCCAGAGGGTGGTGCAGTCTGCCCAATGCATCACTGGGGGTACACTGCCTGCCCTCCACAACATCTACAGCACCCGGTGTCACAGGAAGGCCAAGAAAATTATCAAGGACCTCAGCCACCCCAGCCACGGCCTGATCACTCCACTATCATCCAAAAGACGAGGTCAGTGCAGGTGGTCCTTGTTTGGGAACACACACACCAAAGCACGCAACAGGCTGACCAATAAAAGGGTTGAAAGATTGGTGGCCATCGGGGCAAATTTGAGGCTGCCAACGAGCCATCCTCAACAAGGTTGGAAAGTGACAGTGAAGATGAGGCCTCAGAGTCTGATGTTCAAGAGGTGGACATTGAGGAGGTCCAGGGAGAAGACATGGAAGCCTGAGAGGAAGACAACCAAAGCTTTAGCTTCTAGACTATCATTTTACAGATGTATGTTGAAAACGTTTTTGGAAGATGAGATGGATCGTTGGGAATCATTCATTATTCCCTTTCTTTTGTTGCTCAGTGAAATCATCCCATGTGAAGAGTCAACTCATTTAATTAAAGTTCAATTCGTAATTAAATAGTTTTTTTTATTTATATTGGAAGGATTTAATCATTTGCAATTATGTCTACTCATGATAAGGTAAAATGTTTATGTTTCTGTCTCCATATGATATGGTAAATATATCCAATGCAAAAATACATCTACCTTTAAATGCTATTCATTTTAATTTGCATTTTTTCTGTTAATTCCCATATATTCCCGTTAATTGCCACGGAAAGTTTCCACCTCTGAATATTCCCCAAAACGTGCAACCCTAATGAGGTCAAAGGAATTGTCCATAGAGCTCCGAGACCGGATTGTGTCGAGGCACAGATCTGGGGAAGGGTACCAAAAAATTTCTGCAGCATTAAAGGTCCCCAAGAGCACATCATTCTTAAATGGGAGATGTTTAAAACCCCCAAGACTCTTCCTAGGCTGGCCGCCTGGCCAAACTGTGCAATCGGTGGAGAAGAGCCTTCGTTAGAGGAGGTGACCAAGAACCCGATGGTCACTATGACAGAGGTCCAGAGTTCCTCTGTGGAGATGGGAGAACCTTTCAGAAGGACAACCATCTCTGCAGCACTCCACCAATCAGACCTTTATGGTAAAGTGGCCAGACTGACAGCCTACTTGGAGTTTGCCAAAAGGCACCTAAAGAGTCTCAGGCCACGAGAAACAAGATTCTCTGGTCTGATGAAACCAAGATTGAACTCTTTGGCCTGAATGCCAAGCGTCACGTCTGGAGGAAACCTGACACCATCCCTACGGTGAAGCATGGTGGTGGGAGAATCATGCTTTGGGGATGTTTTTCAGCGACAGGGACTGGGAGACTAGTCAGGATCGAGGCAAAGATTAACGGAGCAAAGTACAGAGAGATCCTTGATGAAAACCTTCTCCAGAGCACTCAGGACCTCAGACTGGGGCGAATGTTCACCTTCCAACAGGACAACAACCCTAAGCACACAGCCAAGACAACACAGGAGTGGCTTCGGGACAAGTCTCTGAATGTCCTTGAGTATCCCAGCCAGAGCCCGGACTTAAACCTGATCGAACATCTCTGGAGAGACCTGAAAATAGCTGTGCAGCAACACTTCCCATCCAATCTGACAGAGCTTGAGATCTGCAGAGAAGAATGGGAGAAACTCTCCAAATACAGGTGTGCCAAGCTTTTAGCATCATACCCAAGAAGACTCAAGGCTGTAATTGCTGCCAAAGGTGCTTCAACAAAGTACTAAGTAAAGGGTCTGAATACTTATGTAAATGTAAGATTTCAGTTTTTTATATTTAATAAATTAGCAACAATTTCTAAAAACCTGTTTTTGTTTTGTCATTATGGGGTATTGTGTGTAGATTGATGAGGGGAAAAAACATATACATATTTATACTCCAGACATATCTTTCTACATTTCTCAATTCCATTCTGTTACTTTTAGATTTGTGTGTATTGTTGTGCATTGTTAAATATTACTGCACTGTTGGAGCGAAGAAGACAAGCATTTTGCTACACCCACAATAACATCTGCTAAATACAGTATGTGTATGCAACCAATAAAATGTGATTTTAGCACAATTGAACAGGACATTTAATTGAAGAAATAATTTCAATCGCGTGGTGTTAGTCGACTGTCTTGAGTTAATTTCCGTTAACTCAGAGTGAAACGGACGTGGGAGAGGCCTCAATATCATATTTCCCAGCATGCTTTTTGTTGAGTTGATTAATTGATTGATTAATTGATCTTATACTAAACAAAGATAAATAACTTAAATTTTTCTAAACTAATCCAATCTGTAAGGGGTTGGACTTATTGCACCCGTTACTGCAATGGTTGACCACTTTAGATGGTTTAGGTCTTCTTGTTTAGTGTTTCTTTTTAGCAGTCATTCTGAGTGCAGGTTGTGAGTGATAAAATATTCAAATGGTTGGATATCCTCCCTCTGGCTGGATTCTAATAGTAGTTACTAATCACTTCACAAACCAGGTTATTGTGACTTGCAGGTCTGATGTGGCCCATGAGCAAGGATTTTCAGACCAAAATGTTGAGGATAACCAGACTATAACTAAGACATGGTTGTTGCATTCAATAACTTCTATTCCTGAAACATTCAACAAGTGATTGCCTACGTGAATGCGTTTTAATTAAAAGTAAACCCTTTATGACCACATATTATACATTTCATAAGGCCTTCTATCACTAACAATCTATCACGTTCACTCGAAAGGCATGCTGGGAAATATGCAAATACAGCTTTACACACTACAGGGTTAAAACGACACCCCCAGTATTTAGTGTTTAAAACCTAAACACCTTGTGCTGAATAAACATCTCCAAGTGTTTAAAAATTGTTACAGTGAATAAACATATTCTGGTGTTTACGATCTAAAAACACTGACACGTTTTCCTTGAAATTTTAAATATCTTGACGAGTTTAAAAAGGTGTTATAGAAAAGTGTTTAGTTATGTGTTCAGATCCTAAACACTTGGTTTTACAGTGTGGAATGAAACATACATTAAATCAAAATGCATAGATCACACAAGAAATAGAAACGGCATTCATAACCCTCAGACTCTATGGGTTAACTAGATCATGGAAAACAGATACTGTTACAATAATCATATTAAGTGTCTTCCATCAGTAAAACCAGTTTTTGACAATGTCAAATATGTTTAAACGTGTTAAATTGTCTAACATGAATGCAGCTAAACAGCCATGTATATCTGAAGTGATCTAAAGCAGACAAAATTAAATCTCCATTCAATCATCCTTGGAGCAATGTAACTATTGCATGCCCCCACTTCCATGTGCTTTTTAAATAAAACATATATTGATGGAACAAATTGCTGTATTCAAGCTCACATCAAACAATCCTGAGCAACAACAACAGCCAATCTAAACTCAGCAAAAAAGAAACATCCTCTCACTGTCAACTGCATGTATTTTCAGCAAACTTGACATGTGTAAATATTTGTAGGAATATAACAAGATTCAACAACTGAGACATACACTGAACAAGATCCACAGACATGTGACTAACAGAAATGGAATAATGTGTCCCTGAACAAAGGGGGGGTCAAAATCAAAAGTAACAGTCAGTATCTGGTGTGGCCACCAGCTGCATTAAGTACTGCAGTGCATCTCCTCCTCATGGACTGCACCAGATTTGCCAGTTCTTGCTGTGAGATGTTACCCCACTCTTCCACCAAGGCACCTGCAAGTCCCCTGACATTTCTGGGGGGGAATGGCCCTAGCCCTCACCCTGCGATCCAAAAGGTGCCAGACGTGCTCAATGGGATTGAGATCCGGGCTATTCGCTGGCCATGGCAGAACACTGACATTCCTGTCTTGCAGGAAATGTCAGGATGAGCCTGCAGGAAGGGTACCACATGAGGGAGGAGGATGTCTTCCCTGTAACGCACAGCGTTGAGATTGCCTGCAATGACAACAAGCTCAGTCCGATGATGCTGTGACACACCGCTCCCGACCATGACGGACCCTCCACCTCTAAATCGATCCTGCTCCAGAGTACAGTCCTCGGTGTAACGCTCATTACTTCGACGATCAACGCGAATCCGACCATCACCCCTGGAGAGACAAAACCGCAACTCGTCAGTGAAGAGCACCTTTGCCAGTCCTGTCTGGTCCAGCGACGGTGGGTTTGTGCCCATAGGTGACGTTGTTGCCGGTGATGTCTGGTGAGGACCTGCCTTACAACAGGCCTACAAGCCCTCAGTCCAGCCTCTCTCAGTCTAATGCGGACAGTCTGAGCACTGATGGCGGGATTGTGCGTTCCTGGTGTAACTCGGGCAGTTGTTGCCATCCTCTACCTGTCCCGCAGGTGTGATGTTCGGATGTACCGATCCTGTGCAGGTGTCGTTACACGTGGTCTGCCACTGCGAGGATGATCAGCTGTCCGTCCTGTCTCCCTGTAGCGCCATCTTAGGCGCCTCACAGTACGGACATTGCAATTTATTGCCCTGGCCACTTCTGCAGTCCTCATGCCTCCTTGCCTAAGGCACATTCACGCAGATGAGCAGGGACCCTGGGCATCTTTCTTTTGGTATTTTTCAGAGTCAGTAGAAAGGCCTCTTTAGTGTCCTAAGTTTTCATAACTGTGACCTTAATTGCCTACCATCTGTAAGCTGTTAGTGTCTTAATGACCGTTCCACAGGTGCATGTTAATTAATTGTTTATGGTTCATTGAACCATGCATGGGAAACAGTGTTTAAACCCTTTACAATGAAGATCTGTATAGTTATTTGGATTTTTACGAATGATCTTTGAAAGACAGGGTCCTGAAAAAGGGATGTTTCTTCTTTTGCTGAGTTTATGCTAGACATCTTTAAGTGTTTTAATATCATCGCAGGATATGCGCTTTGGTGGGACAAATTAAACATTGACTGTGTATTAGTTGTGTGTGTGTGTGTGTGTGTGTGTGTGTGTGTGTGTGTGTGTGTGTGTGTGTGTGTGTGTGTGTGTGTGTGTGTGTGTGTGTGTGTGTGTGTGTGTGTGTATCAAACAAATTACATTTTATTGGTCGCGTACACATATCTAGCAAATGTTTTCGCTGGTGCAGCGAAATGCTTATGTTTCTAGCTCCAACAGTGCAGTAATTCAACAACACACACAAATCCCCAAAATAAAAATTAAGAAATATCTGAATGAGCAATGTCAAAGTCCAGAATATAAATATATATGATTGTGATGGTGTGTATAAAGAGTATGGACAATTTACGAATAGAAAAGCTGTGTACAGCAGTAGTTATATAGGATAAGACTTTAGAATACATACAGCGCCTTCAGAAAGTATTCACGACCCTTGACTTATTCCACATTTTGTTGTGTTACACGCTTTATTTAAAATTGATTAAAGTTAGATTTATTTGTCACTGGCCTACACACAATACCCCATACTGACAAAGTAGAGTTATGTTTTTCGATTTTTTTAAACTAATTAATTAAAAAATGTAAAGCTGAAATGTCTTGAGTCAATAAGTATTCAACCCCTTTGTTATGGAATGCCTAAATAAGTTCAGGAGTAAAAATGTCCTTGACAAGTCACATAATAAGTTGCATGAACTCACTCTGTGTGCAATAATAATGTTGAACATGATTTTTGAATGACTACCTCATCTCTATACCCCACACATATAGATAATTGTAAGGTCCCTCAGTTGAGCAGTGAGTTTCAAACACAAATTCAACCACATAGACCAGGGAGGTTTTCCAATGCCTCACAAAGAAGTGCACCTATTAGTAGATTAAAAAAAATTAAAAACAAAGCAAACATTGAAAATCCTTTTGAGCATAGTGAAGTTATTAATTACACTTTGGATATTGTATCATTACACCCAGTCACTACCAAGACACAGGCATTCTTCCTAACTCAGTTGCCAGAGAGGAAGGAAACCGCTCAGGGATTTCACCATGAGGCCAATGGTGACTTTAAAACAGTTACAGAGTTTAATGGCTATGATAGGAGAAAACTGAGGATGGATCAACAACATTGTAGTTACTCCACAAAACAAACCTAATTGACAGAGTGAAAAGAAGGAACCCTATACAGAACAAAAATATTCCAAAACATGCATCCAGTTTGCAACAAGGCACTAAAGTAAAATGTGGCAAAGCAATTACATTTTTGTCAAATCCAATAAAACGTATTACTGAGTACCACTTTCCATATTTTCAAGCAAAGTGGTTGGTGGCTGCATCATTGGTATGATTGTAATCGTTATGGACTGGGGAGTTTTTCAGGATAAAAAATAAATCGAATGGGGAGGCACACAGGCAAAATCCTAGACGAAAACCAGACACTTTCCACCAGACACTGGGAGAAGAATTCACCTTTCAGCAGGACAATAACCTAAAACACAAGGCCAAATCTTTATTTTAACCTTTATTTTACTAGGCAAGTTAGTTAAGAACAAATTCTTATTTTCAATGACGGCCTAGGAACAGTGGGTTAACTGCCTTGTTCAGGGGCAGAACAACAGATTTGTACCTTGTCAGCTCGGGGATTCGATCTTGCAACCTTTTGGTTACTAGTCCAACGCTCTAACCACTAGGCTACGCTGCCGGCCCAAATCTACAGTGGAGTTGCTTACCAAGAAGACAGTGAATGTTTCAGTGTTACAGTTTTGACTTAAATCTACTTGAAAATCTATGGCAAGCCCTAAAAATGTTGAATACCAATGATCAACAACCAATTAGACAGAGATTGAAGAAATTTGAAAAGAATAATGGATAAATGTTGCACTATCCAGGTGTGGAAAGCTCTTAGAGACTTACCCAGAAAGACTCACAGCTGTAATCACTGCCAAAGATGCTTCTTCAAAGTATTGACTCAGTGGTATGAATACTTATGTAAGAGATATTTCTATATTTCATTTTCAATAAATTATCAAAAAATGTCTAAAAGCATATTTTCACTTTGTCATTATGGGATATGTGTAGACAGGTGAGAGAAAAAAATATTTAATAAATGTTCAATTCAGGCTGTAAAACAACAAAATGTGGAATAAGTAAAGGTATATCAATACTTTCTGAAGGCACTGTATATATTAATTGGGTAATGTGTGACCAGTGTGTGTGTGTGTGTGTGTGTGTGTGTGTGTGTGTGTGTGTGTGTGTGTGTGTGTGTGTGTGTAATAACCACCGGCCACTAGTTTAGCCTCTGAGGGAAGAGGTTTCTCCCACTGACAAATTAATACCTCAGAGAGTACAAAGCTGAATGGTGGCAATAAACTCATTCGTCCAATAATGAAGAATGACTTTTAATCCCCTCCTCCCCCTGCGTCGTTGCCACATCTGTGACTGTTGCCATGGTGACCCGGCGGCTGTAGCCTTACCTCATTGCTTCCCGAAGTGCTCCGCGCTCGCTCAGAGTTGTGTGTTTGATGTCATCAAAATTGTTCTCCAGCGTCACGCAGCTCTACGTGTGTGTGAGAGAGAGAGAGAGAGAGAGAGGGATGAGTGTTTGTTTGTTTGTCTGTTTGGTGTCTGATGCGTTTCATTGATCGTAGGGCTAATACCCTGGATTCTGTCTTAATCCACTTCAATACCATCGCAGCACACCAAGCTTTTAGGAAAAGAGAATAAAATGTATTCTTTATGCAAATTGCACTTTAGCTCCAAAACCCTGACTTTGTTGTGAATGAATCATCAAATACTGACATTGCAATGTTATTGTCCAGCGCATCATTTAAACCACCGCACGTCATCACCCTCCTCTCTCTTGGGGTCGGGGTGAGCCGTTGTCATGGCATCGGCCCTATCAAATCCCCGGGACCCCTCCGGAGCGGAGATGAGCCTGGGGTAGGGGACAGACTGAGCCAAGGAGAGAGAGAGAAGCCTGGACGTTATTGACACGCTGACGATTAGCGAGGAAGGAACCTCTGCCCTCCTGCCGCCACCGGCCAGATAACCACTCAGCTCAGCCTAATCTCCCTCCCTCCCTTCTCAAGAAGTGTGTGTGTGTGCGTATATGTGTGTGTGTTCAGACCCCACTCAGTGACCACAGGCCACAGAGTCTAATCCCTTACTCATACTCAAGAGCTGGATCATACAGGCCCGGATGTTTGTCTTTAATAACACATTCTGAACAACACAATCAACTCTCCAACCCTGCCTACTGCCATTCAGTACCACAACAAAGCAAAGAAAGTCAGGTAGCCTCAGACCTTGCGGTGCTAAATTGTCCTCTTAGATGACATAACATCACCATACTGTGTAATATCTATGTATACCTGATTTGCACCATGACTGTACACAGTACCATCACTCCTCTATGAGCGACAGCCCTTTCTACATAAATGGAGTGATGTTTATTTTGTATATCAATTATGTACAATGGTGGATGATGGCATGGCCGTTTACGGCAATTACGTTTGTTCAGCAAACTACTTGCAAGACCAAGCCTGAGGATATCCAATTCAAATACCCATTGACTTGTAGCTCGGTTGGTTATTAAAACTATTGCTGCATTACAAGATCGATATAATCTTAGAACTTCATCCATAAAATGTGTGAAACTAATACACATATACCGGGAGGAAGGGAAGGGATTTTATCCATAAAGATAATGATTATCTCCCTAAAGTGTTTCTACTGGAATTGGTTATAACGTGAGTCAGGTGGTGGTAATGTTCACAAGCACTAACTCGCTTATGTTCTTCGCACAAAACGAAATGCGGAAGGCCTGCATTTTACACCTAATAATTAGGAAAGCTCTTCAATTCTTATTGACACCTAATTTACATGATTGAAAACCAAAGTGCAAGTCAGTGATTTTCCCAATTGAATTCTCGTAATGTCTACACTGAAGTATTTCAATAATTCGATGGGATTAACAAATGTTTTCTTTCATTTCGTTGTTCAAACAATAAAAATAAAATGATATGGAAATGTGTCATTATTTGCGTCGTTTGAGCGTGTGTCGTTTGAGCGTGTGAATGACAAGGATATGTTTCAAAAACAATTTGGGTAAGCTAGTTTTTATTTTATCTGTCCTCTGGGCAAGGGATGGAATATTGCATTAATAAGCCATATTCATTCAAAAGTGTTGTGAATGTGTCACAAACACATAGGAACGTCATACCATTATGAGGGTACTAATATTGAAACTGTAAAAAATTGTAGATCTAAGTGAAGAACTAACAAGAGTTTAGTATATTAAGGGTAGTTAAGCCATCGTTCCTTTTTGGAAATAATGATTGATTTTCCTCATGTTAACCTTCAAGCTACCAACATAAGAGCACAATAGTGGATTACATAAAGGGCATTGAATCTGGCATATTGAATCTGGCATGTTGAATCTGGCATTGAATCTGGCATGTTTTCTTTCATTTCGTTGTTCAAACAATAAAAATAAAATGATATTTTAAGGGATATTTTAAGGGTAGTATATTAAGGGTAGTTAAGCCATCGTTCCTTTTTGGAAATAATGATTGATTTTCCTCATGTTAACCTTCAAGCTACCAACATAAGAGCACAATAGTGGATTACATAAAGGGCATTGAATCTGGCATATTGAATCTGGCATATTGAATCTGGCATTGAATCTGGCATGTTTTCTTTCATTTCGTTGTTCAAACAATAAAAATAAAATGATATGGAAATGTGTCATTATTTGCGTCGTTTGAGCGTGTGTCGTTTGAGCGTGTGAATGACAAGGATATGTTTCAAAAACAATTTGGGTAAGCTAGTTTTTATTTTATCTGTCCTCTGGGCAAGGGATGGAATATTGCATTAATAAGCCATATTCATTCAAAAGTGTTGTGAATGTGTCACAAACACATAGGAACGTCATACCATTATGAGGGTACTAATATTGAAACTGTAAAAAATTGTAGATCTAAGTGAAGAACTAACAAGAGTTTAGTATATTAAGGGTAGTTAAGCCATCGTTCCTTTTTGGAAATAATGATTGATTTTCCTCATGTTAACCTTCAAGCTACCAACATAAGAGCACAATAGTGGATTACATAAAGGGCATTGAATCTGGCATATTGTATGGCACACCACAACTTTGTCAAATATTCATTCCACTCTAGCAGCAGCACGTGCCAGTTAGCGATGAGACCTTGGGGGATTCCCATACAGAGCAAAACACAGCTATTAGCTTGTCTTGTGAGATTTATGAATTTTCATATCAGATAACGGTGATTAATCTCAGGCCATTAGGAGAGATATAGCCCACCTCTCTTTATGTCTACCATAAGATTTTAAACCCCATAACATACATACCTACCTACCTACCAACCCCCTCAAAGTTGCACTAAAACAGACAGGCAGAGCCATCTAAACAACAAATATTCAAATGCAATGTCAGACACACCTACAGTACCTACCTTTATATACCTAATAAAACACATTCCAAAATGTTAGGAGGGGAGAATATTATATTCCAATTATGTCACGGCCAATGTATTTACGCCATAAGCTTAGTGTTCTATTATACATTCAGAAGAATGAAAAGGTCCTTGGAGGGAAGAGAGAAGAGAATTACGAGGAGCTTCTATTAACATCAAATCTTAACATAATTCATTTCATCTCCCCCACCCCTCGGTAGGAGCGGCTTAGGCAGGGTAGTGCTTGTGTTGTAATACTCCATGTATCTGCTGGTTAATCCTACGATGGAAGTGGGGAGGGAGAGAGGGCCACTGCTGGGATTACCAGGGGGGTCTGTGTGTTTCAACTGATAAAGCCCATCGATCACAACCACCCCCATACATACCACTCTACAGCTCCCCGACTAACACAAACACACACACACCTCTTTGTGTTCTCTCTCTCTCTCTCTCTCGCACACACACACACGTGTGCTCCACCCTAATGTGGTGCTGCAGCCTGCTGACATTTGATCAGGCAGAGAGAATCAATGTCTAGGTTGATCAGTGTCGTGTAATTATCCAGAGGTAGTCAGAGATAACGAACCAGTCGTTTACACAGTATCTGACTCACTGGCTCCACTCTGCTCACAACACAATGACCTGCTTTAACCCAGCCAAGACACACACACACGCACACACGCACACACGCACTAACTCAGTCCACTGTGTCAATATTCCATCCCAGTGCCCCCTGTCGATCACCCCATGCTGGTGCATGTCTTACCAGGGACTGAGAGGATGAAGAGATCAGGGATTAAATCTGTAAAGTGATGATGGAAAATATGCTCCAGTAAATATGTGTCCACATTTACCAGAGACTGTCTTATAGATTTATCTGTAAAAGATAAATGAGTGATGAATTTCCACTCGCAAAAAGTCGAAAAATGTCATGTTCAGCTCTCATCTCAGCTAATCTCTCACTAACACCAAAATCAACATTAGGCCATCACCAAAAATCTGTGGGCCACATATGGAAACCTTCCGCTCCAATGATGAAGTATACTCCTCTGTTCTCTCAAAATAAAACATGTCACATTATTTGAACTAAAACGACAAGATAGCCACACAGTTGTAACTACTAATTAGCTGAACAATAGGTGAGGCAGCATGAAACAATTTGAATCCATTTATTTTGTTTTGATATCTTCATATAATTCTTAATATAAATGAATCTCCTTTTTTTCCCTGACATGCAATGCATTTAATGAACAATCTGTCTTCACACTGCAGCACTATTAGAGGCATGACCCATTTACTTTTATCACAATGTGATGGAGTGGAGCATTTGCTCCTCGTTTTACTCACTTTAAATCCCTTCAATAGTGACAAATAAACCTGGCAAAAGCACTAATGTGGTCTCATCCATAATATTGTGTGAGAAGACAATTATTTCACATGTAAAGATTAGAATACAATACATCTCCTGGCAGAAAAGCCCTGCTGTTAAAGATTACATCTGGCCAAAAAGACCACTGGTTATGATTATGATGCTTTAGCCCTGAAGAGGTGAGACATTGGATATCATTGTCACTGAAAAAAACTTGAATGCTTCAAATTCTCAAACAAAGATGTGTTTCCCATTTCAGCCATTCTTACATACTGTACATGATCAATGTTGTTGTATAGTTCCCAATGCAATATCAATTCGTTTGACAGCCTCATGTGTTGTCTGTATTGCAGAACATCCTCAGTATCTTTAAGTGTTCTTTTTTTATTGTTGGTGTACATAAATACAACTTAACTTTCAGACCAACAGAAACCGTCATTTAATTCTAAAATGTTATTCCAGTGTCTGAAAGCCTTAATTATCATTTTGGAAAAATGTCTGAGAGAAACCATCACCCTTTAATTTATGCATATCACAACAAAAAATAATATATATAATATAATATAATATAATATATATATATATATAAATAAAACGAAGGCAAGATTACAATTTTTTCCTTAAGACTTTGATTGCGATCGGAATGAAAATAACCGTTTAAAAATATGCTCGTTTTTTTTCTTTCCTTGTTTTTATTGGACCTTGACTGTGACCGGGGTACTGAGTGATGATTATGAAAGGCAATTTAAGACATTTAACGAATTCCAGACAGGATTCACTTATGGTAGATTTTTTGCCCTCTTCGCTTTCATCGTGTCTCATTAAAGCAATTACCTTCAGATGCCTAATAAACCTCCCAGAAGCCTTTTCTGACACTCAAGCACATAGAGAGAGAGGGGTGTGGAGGGGAGAGAGAGAGAGGCCTTCTAAGACACCAAAGCAGAGAGACAGACAGACCGAGATGGAGAGAGGAGACAGCGACAGAAGAGAAAGAAAAAGAGGCCGATACACCAAAAGATAAAAAGAGAGAGAGAGACACACAGAGAGAGAAAGACACACAGAGAGAGAAAGAGAGACACACACAGAGAGAAAGAGAAACACACACAGAGAGAGAGAGTGAGACACACACACACAGAGAGAGAGACACACAGAGAGAGAGAGAGACAGAGAGAGAGAGAGAGAGAGGGAGAGAGAGAGAGGGAGAGAGAGAGAGAGGGAGAGAGAGAGAGAGAGCGAGAGAGAGAAAGACAGAGAAAGACAGAGAAAAAGAGAGGCACCAAAGCACAGTCTTCAGACCAGAGAAAGAACACAGAGGAAGGAGCATTACGAGGATAGGAGGATAGGCAGAGAGAGAGTAAATGTGCTCTAACTCACTGGTATCACAAAGCAGAAAGATAGACCGATCCAGACTCACTACTGAGTTTCTGAGTGCTTAATGCCCAGATATCATGGAAGACTGCCCTGCAGTATTGCTCCGTGGATTAGTAAGGGAGCTATTACACCGCAAATAGGTAGGGAACCCCTTCAAAGATCCCCTTTACTGACATAAACTGCATCCCTCAATATCCTAGCCATACATTAGGACGCTATATGGATGAAGGCTCTTCATAGATCCACCTCTAAATAATGGCTGCGTCTCAAATTACACCCTATTCCCTGTATAGTGCCTTACTTTTGACCAGGACCCATCGGGCTTTGGTCAAAAGAAGTGCATCAAATCAAAGTTTATTTGTCACGTGCGCCGAATACAACAGGTGTAGGTAGACCTTACAGTGAAATGCTTACTTACAGGCTCTAACCAAAAGTGCAAAAAAGTTATTAGTTGAACAATAGGTAAGTAAAGAAATAAAAACAACAGTAAAAAGACAGTGAAAAATAACAGTAGCGAGGCTATATAATAGTCATATAGGGGAGGTACGCGCGATGCCGTCGGGGATAGGCCAAATGAAAATGTGATTCACATTTAAAAAATAAAAATTATATCTGCATATATATATTTTTTCACATTTTCAAACAGTCCATTTATATTTTCCAATGGGCTATACATTTGGGTGATGTTTTTTCTCGCCTGAGTAGCCTTGTTTCACTGCCAAAAATAAAATGAAACCATCTAGAGTTCAGCGAAATAACAACACAATGTCAAATACAGGTAGCCTAGTCAAATAATTACCATCCAATCACATTAACCGTTACTCTCTCGCGGGAATTCAGTCCGTATGTAGCCAAAAGTAGCTGCTGCTCATTCCGTTTGCTCAAAAATTGATAAATGGTTAAAAAAAAAAGTAAGGCCTGTGTCCATTGAGACACATACCAGCTCTACTGGTAGTACTGCTACTACCAGCAGTACTACACCTGCACCTGTCGACGACACAAGTTGTTCTGCTTCCACGAGCACATCCAATGCTAGCGTCAGTAATTCTACATTTGTTTCTAGCCCAGCAAGCATGGACACTGACAGTTGTGAATCTGATGCAGCCGAAGAGCTACTGCCCCATTACCCAGGAAAGCACCGAACAACAGACAGGGATGTTGGACCATCGAAGAGGCGCAAATATGATGAGAACTACATTGATTTGGGGTTCACTTATATTGGGAGTAGTGCCTTACCACAGCCACAGTGTGTTATATGTGCCAAAGTACTATCTCACAACTCGATGAAACCTTCACTCCTGCGCAGACATTTAGAAACAAAACATGCCAATTTGAAAAATAAGCCACAGGAGTTTTTTGAGCGAGAATTCAGACATGTATTTAAGCAACAGAGAGCATTAATAAGAAGGGGCTAGAAGCGTCTTATATGGTGAGCTACCAAGTGGCTACGTCAGGCAAGCCCCATACTATTGTGGAGGACTTAATTCTTCCTGCTACTGCAGATAGGGCTAGGACAATGCTGGGGGAAAAGGCCAAAAAAACTATACAGACAATGCCTCCATCAAACAACACTGTTTCACGACGCATCAGTGACCTGACAGGAGATGTTTTGAAACAATTACTGCCAGTGAATTATATGCGTTACAGCTGGATGAGTCAACAGACGTGGCGGGCCTGGCACAGCTCCTGGTATATGTCCGTTACGTTTATGGGGGGTCAATTAAGGAAGACGTCCTCTTCTGCAAACCACTGGAAACTAGGACAACAGGAGAGGATATTTTTAAAGTACTGGACAGTTTTGTGACATCAAATGGACTTTGGTGGTCAAGATGTGTTGGTAACTGTACTGATGGCACAAAAGCCATGACAGGAAGACATGGTGGAGTGGTAATGTGCGTGCAAGCAGTTGCTCCCGACGCCACTTGGATACACTGCAGCATCCACCGAGAGGCTCTTGCTGCCAAGGGAATGCCTGACAGCTTGAAAGACGTTTTGGACACTACAGTGAAAATGGTTAACTTTGTTAAAGCAAGGCCCCTGAACTCTCGTGTATTTCCTGCACTATGCAATAATTTGGGCAGCGACCATGTAACGCTTTTACAACATACAAAAGTGAGCTGGTTAACAAGGAGCAAAGTATTGACACGTTTTTTTAACTGAGAGATGGGGTTAAAGTTTTCTTTACTGACCATCATTTTCGCTTGTCTGACCGCTTGCATGATGACGGGTTTCTCACACGACTGGCTTATCTGGGTGATGTTTTTTCTCACCTGAATGATCTGAATCTAGGATTACAGGGACTCTCCGCAACAATATTCAATGTGCGGGACAAAATTTAGGCTATGATTAAGAAGTTGGAGCTCTTCTCTGTCTGCATTAACAAGGACAACACACAGGTCTTTCCATCATTGTATGATTTGTTTGTGTGCAAATGAACTCAAGCTAACAGACAATGTCAAATTTGATATAGCGAAGCCCCTGAGTTGGGTGAGCAATTACGCAGGTACTTTCCCGAAACGGATGACACAAACAACTGGATTCATTAACCCTTTCATGCCCTGCCTCCAGTCCACTTACCGATATCTGAACAAGAGTGCCTCACTGAAATTGCAACAGGCGGTTCTGTGAAAATTTTATTTCAATCAGAAGCCACTGCCAGATTTCAGGATTGGACTACGCTCAGACTATCCTGTCTTGTCAAATCACACTGTTAAGACACTGATGCCCTTTGCAACCACGTACCTATGTAAGAGTGGATTCTCAGCCCTCACTAGCATGAAAACTAAATACAGGCAAAAAGACAGACTCTCCAATACAACCCAACATTGTAGAGTTATGTGCATCCTTTCAAACACACCCTTCTCTTTAACCTGTGGTGAGTGATTCACCATTTTTGATTAACAAATAAGGTTTTATATGTAAGATGGCTAAGAGCAAAAATATTGATTATTATTATTTGTGCCCTGGTCCTATAAGAGCTCTTTGTCACTTCCCACGAGCCGGGTTGTGACAAACTCACACTCATTCTTATGTTTAATAAATGTATCGTATAGTGTGTGTGTGGCAGGCTTACAATGATGGCAAAAAACTAAATTTGAGAGTAGCACTAGGGTCAGCGCAGAGGGGGTATGCAGCTGGAGGTTGAATGTTTGAAGGGGTACGGGACTATAAAACATTTGGGAACCACTGATATAGGGAATAGAGTGACATTTGGGATGCACGTCATGTTTGTGACCTCTATAGCATCCGCCCTGACCCCCAGAACACTTATACGGATGCTCCAGGTTCTGACCAAACTTCTTAATTAAAATGGGCATTGTTTTTGCCCTTCGCAAGCGGATAAATATGTTACATAGTATCGCTCTATAGCCTATCATTAAAAGAAATCAAAGACAGCTATGGACTATAATGGTTTAGCAGTAGAAGGGTGTTTGGATGGAAGAATGATCAGGGAGAATGCTGTGTGTTGCCAAAACACTTTCAGTTAGATGGTTGACGTCTTGCTTTGTAACTTTGATAAAGATATGAAAACATTCATCACATTAACCTAAAATACTTCATCCACATATTTACTCATGATTATAGTAGACCACTAGACTGTATGCTTGGTTATTTCAGATAAAGAACTTCACCAATCCATGAACATAAATGTGTGCATAGGTTCTGGATATACGCATATACGCCATATGTTCTAACTATTAAGCTTTTCAACATTAAATAAAGTGGAGAATCCATCACCATTGATTAGCGTGATGAATTAGCTAGTTGTACTTAGGCACAGAGCAGTCAGCAGGGAGAGAGAATAATCTCTCCTACAAAACATCTCCAATTTATTTTGTGTATATATCAGACACACACACACACACACACGCATGTGCATACACACACAAACCACTGTCACAAGCACACGTACACTCACTCTCAAACACATACACACACACACACACACACACACAGACAAACAGAGTGTCATATCAGTTCCCTTCAAGGACAGACGAGGGACTGCAGCCACCTGCCAAAAAACAAACCGTGAGGCTGGTCTTAGGAGATATTCTCTGAGACTTTGACAGCATGTGCCTGGAATCCTAAGATAATTGTGTTTGTGTGTGTGTTTTGTGTTTGCTTGTGTGCGACAGGGACGTGACAGTGAAGTGTGCTTGTGAGTGTGTGTGTGAGTGTGTGTGTGTGCATGCGTGTGTGTTTGTTATCTTGTCAGGGTGTCCAGGACACAGCTGTGGACATTGACATAAGTCCAAGCAAAGGTTAAAAAACAGCTACCGGAGATAACCTCGTCAGACGAGGTGGGGATCCAAGAAAAACACGGTTCTCTAAATTTGGAACCAGTACAACGTCTACGACAATCATATGTCTTGTTTGGTGGGCGTGCGTGCGTGCGTGGGTATGTGTGTGTGATGGGGGGGTTCAGGGTGCTCTACTCACATCACAGCCTTTCTCTGGGTTTCTTTTCCAGTGCTTCTTCTCTACTTTCTTAGCAGAGGTGGAGCAGATATCAGCATGGCTCTTCACCCGGGGGTTCAGGGCCAGGATATTCTGATAACAGAGGGAGAGAGAGGGGGAGGCGGGGGTGGTGAGAGAAAAAGTCGACTTTACAGTAAAACAGAGCAGGGGGGGAAAAAACGATGTATACCTCAAAAGTAAAATATGCATGTCAGTTGTATCACAAAGCATATTGTCGGAAATGTAGATGGTTTTCCTAGAAAACGGTTTAGATGGTTATCCTAGAAAACAGTTAGCTAAGATCCCTGTTAAGAGGTTGAAATAGTCCTTATGGTCTAATGACTCTATTTTTCAGGTATTCCCTTTTTCCAGTAGCAATAAATACCAATCAATTCACTAAGAGTATACTATTTTTCCTGTAACATGAACGTCTTCCAAAACAAATCAGAAATGTGCATTGCATATGTTGCGTCATTGCTCTACATTCAGGGTTGCAGTTGTCCCATGGGCATTTCCACGGTAACAGAGTGATGCTGAGACTCAGATTTTTCACTTTAAGATGCATGTCAAACAAAAACCAATGACTGCAAAGTTAAACAAACCATATAACTATAGGCACAAGGACTAACAATTTCCACAGAAAATTTTACAAAAACAAAATGTCCTTGAAGAACAGTACAGATGCAAAGTCTGGTAATAGAATGACGGTTTTACATTTTAGTCATTTAGCAGATGCTCTTATCCAGAACGACTTTCAGGAGCAATTAGATTTAAGTGCCTTGCTCAAGGGCACATTGACAGATTTCTCACCTAGATGGCTCAGGGATTCGAACCAGCGACCTTTAACAGGCACAAAACTCTTATCGCTAGACTACCTGCCGGTTTGTGCTGTTGGTGCCATTCTGTTACCAAATTTCCAAAACACCATCCTCACACGTGACAACAAAACCGTCAGTCGTGTAACCTTCCATTACAATCAACACTGCCCCCCCCCCCCCCCACCACCCTGCATTACCACTGATCAGCAATCATGAGCCTCTTCACTGTATTCATTATGAATGCAACACACACTCCAGTTTAAGCAGTGCACAGTAGAGCATAGAGCATTCATGAAACATCATTCATAAAGATCGGGAACCTGCGAAGACCGCAGGGACTTGGATTCTAAACACTGTGTGTGGATATGAGGATGTAAAGCAGCTCTAGGGATTCATATTACTGCATACTGTTTTCACAGTAACTACAGAGTTGATACATACTGTGATATATGAGGTTGTCTGCGCTCTTTAAATGTCCTTTAAACCAAATAATGTCTGTTCCAGGTGCATAAGTATTAAAATGGGAATACTGGAAAAGATGGAGATCAGCACACTGTCGAGAAAGAGAAATACATCTAGAAACTGAGGCTTAAATGCATAAATAGAGGTGTTTTATTGGGACATCGTGAAGCCCAAAATGTTGATTGTGCAGAAAAGTGAAGGGTGAAAAACAAAACAAACGTTTTGGCATCAAGCCATCATCAGTGAATCGTGAACGCACGAACTAGGCTTCTATTTGAGGTTAATTGTATACAGTATGTCACATGATCTAGTGAGGAAATCCATACATGCAAAAAAGTAAATAGTACAATAGCATGATTAAAAGTACAATGCCTTTATTTTTGCATTTATTCCCCTTTTTCGACAGTGTATGGGTCTACATCTTTTCCTTGGGACATATTGATAAATCAATTGAGTGTGTTGGCAGCCAGTGTTTGCTTTGGGGGGCAAGAATATGCCTTGTAAAATCTGAAGCTACACGTTCAGTCTACTGGTTATCAAATGCTTGTGCTGTCTTATGTCAGGTGTATCCCCCAGACCTAGCAGCTAGCTCTCCACCACTGAACGTTTAAATGCTGAGTTTTGGGAGCAGATTTGGGAGTCTATTTCTCTAGGTACTGTGCAGATGGTTTGGAGAACATATTATTTCCCCCCCTCTGTTTCCTTGGTGGAATCATCACTTTAGCATTGCCCCCTCGATTGATGCAAATGCTGAGCATAAAACATTCAAAGTGCATCTCTGAGTAGCATTTTGTGTATACCCTATCCACCATGGAATCATTCCTTTCTCCTCCTTTCTTCAACAAAAGTAGCAGCATCCAACCTCAATTAGTGTCCCACAAGCTATGTGACAAGACATTACGCTTTTTCTTTTCATATTTTCACAGTAGGTGGAAGGGAGAAGACCGTTTCATATGGAGGTATGGGGTTGTAAAAGGCCAGGCCTGGGCCTAACATAACCTGTGTCTCTTTCCCTACTATGTTAGCCACGCTAAATGAAATGTCACACTTTATGCAACACCAAAAATCTGCCTATTAATTCTTTCATTTCACACCTAATAAAGTGTAGTTACACCGCTGCGTTTCTTATTTTATTGTCTGTTAAGGCCTGTGGGACTATTTTTTCATTGTGTGGTCTAGATAAAGCAACATGGCAGCGGTACATGCTCGAGGTAAACCAATAAGGACCGAAAGGTACAAATATTCTGACAGCGGAGACAAGTCTCTTGGGATCCGTTAGGAACAATGATGTTTTGACAGCATGAACATAACAATAAAGATATGATTTAACCGTCTGTATCTTATTAAAATAGTTATGTTTATATTATATCCACCCTTTACAACTATAACGTGTCAGAACTGCAGGGGCTGTTTTGATCTAGAAGCATTACACCGGCCATAACTTAGAACGCATGGCAGTTGGTTTGAAGTGGTTCCAAAAGATTTGGAACAAACACACATAATTAGTACTTAACACCCAGAGGAGAAGCAGGACAAAAAGATGGGAGAGTAACTGCCATAGAATGAATGAACAAACGTTCTTGTGAACAATAACCTATCCAGACTAGCAAGAATCTGATTAGCCAGAAACACTGCACTACCAAACTTGCATTAGAGAGAAAACGATTAAACATTACTTTTTTTATTTTCTAGTTATAAGGTTAATGTAAAACATTGTGAAATCCTGATGATGCTTCCACATTAAAAAACAACATACTAGATTCAGCAACTGTGACTCTCGTATCACCAGAAACATTTACATGCCTAAACTGTTTGGGTCTCCAACATGATGTATTAAACAGAGCGACAGAAAGAAATATCAGGATTAACAAAAACAACATATCGTATTTCCATGTCTTCAATGTTAAATAGACCCTCCCTCACTGCATACAGACCTGTCTTAGTGTTTGTATCTCCAGCAGAGAACCCCATTTACAGCCCTGTATTGACCTGGCCTCCTCAAGTGGAAAATGTACAAGAGAAACAGATCCATGGCGGTCAGATCCAGGCAGGGTTGCAGGAAACACTAACCATGTTTGACAGCGGCTAATCTACTGTGGTTGCTAAATGGTTAAATGAAGAATAATAACAGGGAAATGGATACCAGGCAGGGTTAATCCTATGGTGTTTAAATCTAGATTGAGTGAAACAGGGTAGTGTTCAGTAAGGTACACCGTAGCAAAATGTTCTGCAACATAAACAAACACTGGGTGTTCTTACTGGTTCAGTGTAGTACATCGTTTTAAATCGTTTTCCCTACTGCACACAACCCAGATGCCCTGGCTGGCACCATAGAAAAGAAGAGAGTTCTCATTGCCATAGCTGACCATAGCAAAAACTAGGTTAACAACATGCATCCCTGTAAATGGACCCGCAGCAGAGTTTAACATATGCATCATCCCTCTATAAATACACAGTTGATGCTATTAGTATGCTGCTATAGGATTTTCTCTGCGAAGTCAAATGTTACACATCTGGGCCAATGGGATCAATAACGCTTACAAGAGGACTAGGCATTCATCCATACGCTACACTTAGATCAATACCTACTAGGCCTATACACAAGAGATAGTCCCTAAGATATCTGGTGTTTTTACACATCCTCTTATTCACAGTGGTTCTACATGTAACTAAAACAGTCACACAGAGCATACTACTACTGTTTAAAGTAAACTGACAATGCTGCTCAGCACTTGTATCCATTAAGATCACATCCTAAAAGACTCATGATCACGCCAAGTGTGTGTTAGAATGTGTGCACGCATGCGCCGTGTGTGTCACCCAAACACCCAGTGTCTACACAACACAAGAGAACACCTCCCCTACTGTTTGTGCGACCTTTCTCACTGCAGGGTAGTTACTGGGGACCTGCTTCCGCGCTCAACGCACTCTGCACAGAAGGCCTCGTCTAAACCAAGGAACCAAGGCCCATCTGTGAGTGTTGGCTGCATCAGTACGCATGTGTCCGCTGGGGAGGAAGAGGGAGGGAAGGCTGCCTGGCCTGCCTGCGTGTGTCTGGCTTTCACACTCTACACTGATCACACTGGGCCCCAAACAGATGGAAGATCAATAAGTGCCCGGGCCAGGCAGAACGGCCGGTGGTATGCAAACGCAGACCGAGCCCTGAGCCCTCAGAGGAAATCAACCAGGGTGTGAGGGAGGTGAGGAAGGGGGGGGGGGGTATATGATGGACGCAGGGAATGGGCAAATCACAAACTGGAAGCAGTGATTAACATGGTGGGCTGAGTGAGGACCTGAGAAGCACAAGCTAAGACTTGGAGGCATGAGACATGAGCCCTATACTATGAATGTAGTTAGAGGAGTTAGCGAGGTAACTTTGGTCAACTCTAAGTTCAACTTTGGATAACCGGTACAACAAATGTGGCTCACCTTTTAGCCTGGTAAATTGCTATGGCAACGAATCCTTCAGATCTAACCAGCTACGGGTTAGGTTAACTCAGGGCTCACTACATTTGTCCTGGATGAAGTGTCTGAGCTGCGAGTTGACGACCAATGAAATGATTCCCTCAATCTCGCAAAGATTGCATCATCATCCTCTTCATTTGAAGAAGACAACTGATTAAATATTGTATTATTCAAATGTCTTTTTGGATGTATATTTTGTTAATTATTAAATACCTATCACATTACACATTTAGTAACAACAGGTGTCTGTGCATTAATAAGCACATGAAACTAACAAAATAAAGACTGCACTTCTAAAGTGAATTTGCAAGATACCTTGTCTTCCATTTTGAATTAGGCACAGGTGAAAACGTGGCACTGACTTACCAATGGATTGATGTTTTAGCATTGTCTCAATGAAGAGTTCGGCATTCGACTAGCCACGTGCGACATGCATGCACAGTTAAAAACCTGCTAGAGTTAGCGACAGGCGGACGAGCAATATCCACCGTCGTAGTACGGATCAAGTCTGAACTGGAATGGAAAGCTAACTGAAGCTAGCTAGCTTTAGAAAACTCTGAGTAGATCTAGCTTGCTTCGTAGTATACCCCGAGGGAGGCAGAAGGACATACAGAACAGCTACTAGTTAACCCACCACAGTATCAGACACCAAAGAACTGTGTAGGATATACTAGCTAGCTGTACTATGTACTAAAACAGGGACAATCCATGTGCTATGCAATGCATGAAAGCAGTCACGGTCCACATTGTATTCTGGTAACCATAGTAGTTTGGCTCAAATTATATTCTGATAACCATAATAGTCTCATCGTCATAAAACTGCTTTAAAAATCTTTAAAAAGGCCATGTTTTATAAAAAATATATATACAGTGGGCTCCAAAATTACTGGCACCCTTGACTGGCAATGTACAAACAATACTTTAAAAAATATAAACAATATAATTATAGAGATAAACTCAAAATACCAACATGTGAGAAATACTGTACTATATTAATGTTTCAATGGAACCCACCAAAATCATACAATTATTTAATACAAAATAAATTTCCCCAAAATCAAGGTTTCATAATTATTGGCACTCCTCATTTAGTACTTAGTGCAACCACCTTTGGCAAGGATAACAACATGGAGTCTTTTCCTGTAAGGTTTGACATGGTTAAGGAAAACATTTGGAGGGATTTTGGACCATTCCTTTATGCAGATACTTTCAAGATCCTTCACATTCTTGGGTTTGCGCTTATCAACTGCCCTCTCCCACTCAGCCCACAGGTTTTCGATTGGATTGAGGTCCGGCGACTGAGATGGCCATGGCAGAACATTGATTTTGTTGTCACAGAACCATTTCTGTGTGGATCTTGAGGTATGTTTTGGGTCATTGTCTTGTTGGAAGGTCCACCTACGGCCGAGTCCCAGCCTTCTGGCAGAGGCAACCAGATTGTCAACCAAAATTGGCTGATAAAATTGCCTGATAATTGGTGGAATTCATTATGTCATCAATCTTAACCAGTGCCCCTGGATCTCTGGAATTAAAACAGCCCCAAAACATCACTGACCCACCACCATATTTCACCGTGGGTATGAGATGCCTCTCCTTGTATGCATCTTTGTGTCGATGCCAAACATGCCGATGCTGTATCTGACCAAAACGTTCAATTTTGGTCTCATCTGACCAGAGCACCTTCTTTCAGTCATAATTTAAATTACATTTGGCAAACTCCAAGCGCTCTCGTCTGTGTCTTGGGGTCAGAAAGGGCTTTCTTCTGGCAACCCTTCCAAAGAGCCTGTGGTTGTGACGTCTGATGGTGCTTTTTGAAACCTGGTGACCCCAAGACGCCACCAAGGCCTACAATTCTTTCACAGTGATTCTTGAGGATTTTGTTGCTTCTCTCACCTTCCTCCTCCCTATCATGGAGGGCAAAATGCATTTGCGTCCTCTACCCGTGAGGTTTTCAACTGTTCCATATCTTTTAAAACATTTTATTATTGCCCTGACAGTGCTCAGTGGATCTTCTTGTAGCCATTACCAGATTTATGAAGGTCTACGACCATCTGTCTCTTTTGAACTGCCAGTTCTTTTGTTTTCATCATGGTGTTGGATGACAAACGGATATTGCATGCATGTTACCTCATTTCATTCCTGGTTTAATTTTGATAGATGTTATTTACAATAATCTTTAAGGGTGCCATTAATTGTGAAACCTTGATTTGGAGGACATAGATTTTTTATTAAATCAATAAATGATTTTGGTGGGTTCCATTGAAACATTAATAAAGTACAGTATTTCTCACATGTTGGTATTTTGAGTTTCTCTATAATTATATTGTATATCTTTTTTTAAGTATTGTTTGTACATTGCCAGTCAGGGTATGGCATTGTAAATTGGAGATGTAATTGATTATATATACTGCTGAGCTGAACGTGGGCCATAAAAACATGAAATAGAACATTGTCCTAGCTTGATGTAGAAACAGGTGAAAACTTTTGGAATGCTGAGCCACTTGACTGCACCAGACGGCTGTGTGCGAGTTTGTTTCTTTTGACAATGACTCACCGGACTACAGCCATATAGTTTTGAACCTAGAAGAAGAGAGAGAGACAGAGTAGCCTTGGCAAGAAGGAGTCAGCTGAGATTGGAGTAAAGAATGTTGAGTTGGTCACAAAAACATGGTAAGCTACTGAGGTAGCGCTAGCTAGCTAATGCCTCCAGATGTAACTCGGAGGTGAAGCCTACTTTCTGAATTAAACAACAGAGTTGATACTAATAGAATTAATAGGGTTCACACACACAGCTTTGCATACCCAGGAGCTCCAGCATGGGCGTACGTCTTGCATGACAAGTCCTAGGAGGTCTGTTATAGCAACAACATGAAGGTCAAAGTAATTTATTGCACAAAATGAAGCAACTATTGATTAGGAAAGAAAAGGGCAGGCACAACTGCTCCGCTAATAATGCTGTGTTCGTAACCAAGAGGGAAGTGGGAATTTACCACCATAGAGTGGTGCCAATGAATATACTCGTAAGCACACATTCCATAACTGTAGGTGGCAGTAAATTGCCATACTTGGCATTATACATGTTCAAACAACACACTCTAGATGGCAGTATACACGCTTTCAGTTTGTTTGCCAACTCATAGAAGTAATAGAAGAATAGAATGGACTACTTCAAAATGGAGATGCCAGTGCACTCACAGACGCCATAACGGGATATATACAGGTATGAAGATGATATCTATCACTCTCTATTTTTAACACATACGACTAGGAAAAATCTATATAAAATCTGAATGGCGTTTCAACTGGTAATTACTGGTGGGAAACTGGTCTATCATCCTTGAACTCTAAGTAGAAGGTGGGAATTTACCAGTTGTGAATTCATAAATACCAGTTGGATGCATTCACGTGCTTCGAAAAAGTTGAAAAACACCCGATTGGCTAACGGCCAACAAGCTGTGTCAACCATAAACTAAAAGTACGGCTATCAGGCTTGTAAACAAATTATAGTGTTCAAAAACCATATTAATAAATTGCTTTTTTAAATAATGTTTTGTAGTTGCATTTAAATTGCCAAAAATGCTGTTTGAGGTAATTTCCTTAGTAGGTGATGTCACCATGTGGGAGAAGTTGGATTTCAAGGATGATAGACGAGAGAAACAGAGAAATGCTGATAAATCGTGGCTGCCACTGAAAAATTAATTTTAAAAATAAATGTGCGCCGAGACTCACTTTTAAGATCAAAGTGACAAGTTACAGCATCAGGTTGTCCGAGGAACCTCCAAGGTAACTAGCTAGCTTGTAATCCTTACTCTTCTGCTGGAATCAATAAAGGAATTTCCACATATTGATCTGCCGTTAGAGAGATAGAGCAACAGCCTTTGGGTCAGCAATATTAAATATAGGCCAAGGATATAATTTGTTCTCCTTTATGAGGAGAAACAGTGCAATAAAAAAAATGGCACGTTCAACAGAAATATGAATCTATTCAGCTATGGTTGTGTACTGTCTGTATTGCAGGGCAAACAGTCCTATCCTATCTAAAATGTACCATCTTACACATGAACTCTCGTTCCTTTGCACTGACGACCCGGTCACAACACAGCACGCCATTTCAATACAGTTTCAACACAAAACATCCACATACAGATTATCCATACCATTCCCATAATGTAAGTAGGTGACAAGCTGCTTGCTGTAGACTTGGGGTTAAAGACATAAAGCTTTCTCCTTGAGACAGAGATAAAGCAGTAGGATCCCAGTGTGACCTTCCACACAGCACAGCCTGGCCAGTCTGTGTGGAGACATAAGAGCAGTGGTGGTGTGGTGCCATAATGTCCACTCACTAAGTCATGCATGTATTCATGTCACCCAACAGAGCAGAACACCAAGGACACCAACCGTTTCTATTTCCAGCCAACATGGTTGTGTCGTGTCTCTCCTTTAAGTTAAGTCTGCTGGTGTAGCCTGGTCCAAAATCTGTTTGAGCTGTTCGGCACAAACATTGCAGTTGATAAGATAGCACAAACTGATCTGGGACCAGTCTACTGCTGTTGGGTTTTCGCTCTAGCATGCGAAAATGTTAAGATCGCTTTAACTTTATCCACTCACTCACTTGAGGTAATTGAGGTAGATACAGTTGAAGTTGGAAGTTTACATACACTTAGGTTGGAGTCATTAAAACTTGTTTTTCAACCACTCCACAAATTTCTTGTTAACAAACTATAGTTTTGGCAAGGCGGTTAGGACATCTACTTTATGCATGACACAAGTCATTTTTCCAACAATTGTTCACAGACAGATTATTTCACTTATAATTCACTGTATCACAATTCCAGTGGGTCAGATGTTTACATACACTAAGTTGACTGTGTCTTTAAACAGCTTGGAAAACTCCAGAAAATTATGTCATGGCTTTAGAAGCTTATGACAGGCTAATTGACATCATTTGAGTCAATTGGAGGTATACCTATGGATGTATTTCAAGGCCTACCTTCAAACTCAGTGCCTCTTTGCTTGACATCATGGGAAAATCAAAAGATATAAGAATTGTAGACACAAACAAGTCTGGTTCATCCTTGGGAGCAATTTCCAAACGCCTGAAGGTACCACGTTCAACTGTGCAAACAATAGCACGCAAGTATAAACACCCTGGGACAACGCAGCCGTCATACCGCTCAGAAAGGAGACACGTTGTCTCCTAGAGATGAACGTACTTTGGTGCGAAAAGTGCAAATCAATCCCAGAACAACAGCAAAAGAACCATGTGAAGATGCTGGAGAAAGAGTATCTATATCCACAGTAAAACGAGTACTATATCGATATAACCTGAAAGGCCGCTCAGCAAGGAAGAAGCCACATCTCCAAAACCGCCATAAAAAAGCCAGACTACAGTTTGCAACTGCACATGGGGACAAAGACCGTACATTTTGGAGAAATGTACTCTGGTCTGATGAAACAAAAATAGAACTGTTTGGCAATAATGACCATTGTTATGTTTGGAGGAAAAAGGAGGAAGCTTGCAAGCCGAAGAACACCATCTCAACCGTGAAGCATAGGGGGTGTCAGCATCATGTTGTGGGGGTGCTTTGCTGCAGGAGGGACTGGTGCACTTCACAAAATAGATGGCATCATGAGAAGGAAAAATGATGTGGAGATATTGAAGCAACATCTCAAGACATCAGTCAGGAAGTTAAAGCTTGGTCGCAAATGGGTCTTCCAAATGGACAATGACCCCAAGCATACTTCCAAAGTTGTGGCAAAATGGCTTAAGAACAACAAAGTCAAGATATTGGAGAGGATCGTCACAAAGCCCTGACCTCAATTCAACCAACTTAATGTGGGAAGCTTGTGGAAGGCTACCCGAAACATTTGACCCAAGTTAAACAATTTAAATGCAATGCTACCACATACTAATTGAGTGTATGTAAACTTCTGACCCACTGGGAATGTGATGAAAGAAATAAAAGCTGAAATAAATCATTCTCTCTATTATTCTGACATTTCACATTCTTAAAATAAAGTGGTGATCCTAACTGACCTAAGACAGGGAATTTTTACTAGGATTAAATGTCAGGAATTGTGAAAACTGAGTTTAAATGCAGTTGACTAAGGTGTATGAAAACTTCCGACTTCAACTGTACATAGTGCATTTACATTCTCTCTTGACATCAGAGTAACAGTCTTTCCAACCAAACTCAACATGTATTCTCTTCCCAGACTTAAAAGACACTGAATCAAAAGAGATGAAATAGACTATCACAGGCCATCTGCTAGCCCCTACAGACTGAGCCAGCTACAGTGAAAGAAGCTAGTCCCAGAGTACAGATCAGTTGCACTCACTTCCCGGCATTGCAGCACCAAGTTAAACGAACCAGGCAACCAACGACAGTAGTTCATAAGCATAGGCATCCCCTGGTAAAGGCTCCTGCCATTTACTGTGTGATTGTTGTTAGTGTGTTTTATGTGTGAGTTTTGTGTGTTTGTACTTGTGTTTGCATGTGTGTTTGCATGTGTGTGTCTGTGCGTATGTGTGCAAGAGCGAGAGAGAGAAAGAGGGAGTGAGACAGACAGAGACAGACAAACAGACAGGGGAATACTGTGGACGCCTGAAACAAACCATGCGCTCGCTACGGTAACAGGCTTTAATTTTGGTAATGGGCACTATGTGCCAAAGGCTCATTACATGGCCTTTGAAAAGTGTCCCTGGCCATGTTGAGGCTCGGAAAACAATTAGCACAGAAGCAGAAGGTAAATGAAGTGTAAAAGAAATCAGGGCTTGATGACCGAGTGAGTCTAGTCTCAGGTCTTATCTGAGGCTCTGAGGAAAGGATGGAAGCAGAGGGAGGGAGGGGTAATGAGGAGAGAAGGAAAGAAAAAAAAGTTCAATATGCCACATGCTATCTGGGTGTGTAAGCAAGCCAAGCCAAGCCAAGCCAAGCCAAGCCAGCCCTGCCTTGCCTGGTGTCTGGGGGGGGGGGGCTAGGGTATGAACTACACAGAGGGGATTGAGTTTGCGGACGGAGATTGCAGCAGACAGAGGGGTCACATGTGATCAGGTGAGACTGCTCTCCTCCCCTAGGGTACAGAGGTGGCAGTAAATTGTGCAGTGGAGGAAAAGGAGAGGACACAGTCTCGGCTGGCTGTTCTCAAGCCCCCCCCCCCTCTCTCTCTCTGCCTCTCTTTTCTCTCTCTCTCTCTGACAAGCCCAAGGATCATCTCTGCTTTGTTGATTGATTAAAAGCGCAATCTGAGCAAACCTGGCCAGGAGTGCAATTACCGGTCCACCGGTTTGGGTGTCACTTCTGAGATGTGCTTGTCTGGGTGTGTATGTTTGAAATGATACCAGTGCCTCCACGTACCTAGTACACTCAGCAAGATGTTGAAGATTATCACCGCAAATGCCTTACATAAATTCCCTCTAGCTGTTTATCTCACCACAATATGCTTATTTGACTGGGACTGAAACTGCCTCATTCAATAATAGTTTTACAATACACATCCTCATATAGCATTTTTAAAGATCTGAGACGATTATCTTTGTTGGCCCCAATTGGCCCTTGAGGATGCCATGGATTAAATGTAAAACAATAAATAATGTAGATGTCCATTTCCTACACCATGTAAGCAACTCATAAGCCACCACAGCACTCAGACAAAAACCCAGCTAATACGAGGATCTTCCAAGGCAGCCTAAATCATTTCAATAACACTTCATAGCTAGCCTGGACCCATCATTTGCAAGTCAGTGTTCCCAGACAACTAGGTTATGGAAAGACATAGGGTCTGCTCTGTTACCATAAGAATCATACATATTTCTATAATAATAATATTACATGTACTGTAAATGCCATTTTGAGATGCTTTTATCCAAAGAGACTTACAGTCATGCGTGCATACATTTTACGTATGGGTGGCCCCGGGAATCTAACCTACATCCCTGGCCGTGCAAGCGCCATGGTCTACAGACTATGGATTCCGATTTTCACAAAAATCTAGCAAGTTTCAGTACCGGGAATAATTCATAATTATCCCGAGAGTCCCAAGAAATAGCACAAAAAAAATCCTATTTAATGCTATTCAAAACCAAGATATGGTCACTATGCCAGGGTTCTCCCCAAATAAGAGAGGTGCTGGGCCACCATGTCGGCTTGGCTGCGCCACAATGTAAAGATTTTAGTGCAAATTAAACTGATATTTAGTAATGATAGTTACTCTATCTTTGACTGCCAATGACAATGTTGTGAATTGGGAGACAGGCCATTCATGAATTCAGAGCGTTATCATGTTCCTAAGTTAATTCAGCGCATTTCAGCAGTAGCGATCTCGACATAACCGACTAAAATCAACTTCACAATTTACAATGGAGTTGAGCGGCGACTAGTGTGGCCAGACAGGAGCGCCGACATCACATAAAATGAGTATAGCACACAAACTTTGTAACAGCAGTCAAACAAAAAAGTAAATTGACCAAAGTTGCTAAGCTTGCTAGATAACCTCCTTCAACAAATGACAGAAAATCTCCTATACTTGGCTAAATGGAGTTGATGATTATACAGATAGCAGATCAGCTCATGGATAACGGGAAATGAACAGTGGGAATAGTTTAAATATCTAAACCGGGACCAACTCAGTTTTAAAAATATCCATATCTACTCTCATACTGTTTGTTGATCACATTCTCTACCGAAGCTCTCAAATGGGCAGCAATACCAGACAGTGCATAAATAAGCAAGAGACGTGCTTTGATAATGCAGCCTATGGATTACAGAATGAAGTTAGGAATTTTCATGAAAGACAGGAGTCAGGATGTTGGGTTTCAGTGTGACAGGAGAAGATAGAATTTTCACTCATGCCTGTCTGAATTGTTAACAGACGTCATGTATGCGACAGGGATGCATATGTAGTGAATTGTGCATAGGCCTATTAAATTTGGGAGTTTCTGAAGTCACAATGACAGCTCAAAGAGGCACATGTTCTTTTGTAGGCTATACTGTAGGGGTTTCCTGTAGGGTTTCTTAACTGCATTCGAGTCGGTTGTACAGTCCAGCAGTATCAATTATGTGTGTGCTTTTAATTTATGGCGACTTTGTGTGAAGTAAATACGGTAGGCTAAAAGCTTCCACGCGACAACCTATTTGGATAATGTGCCATTAAATGTTTTGCTAATCTGCTGCTGCGCATGTTGAGTATTTTGTGGAATTGCATTAGTGCAACATTGGGGCATTTTTACATTTATTTCCTGGGTCATTTTATTATTTTGGGAAATGTAAACAAAGAGTGTTCCCGGGAAACTCTCGGGATCCCGATTACCCGTGTTAATCTACTACCGACTGAGCCATACAGGAACACACTCTCTGGGTTCTTTATATCAACTCTAATAGAAATCCAGAAAGGTTTTAATCATTTACATGCACACACAAAAGACATGCTACACATTTAACTGATATGAGTGCTTGGGTGCCGTCCGTGGATATTAAAATAAGACATCTGACAGGAGGACGGGATGGCTTGCAGGATAATTTTTTTTAGTATTTAATTGCACCAGAGATGGCAATTATAATGAGATTTAAAAAGCCATTTCCAATGGCAGGCAGGAGTAGTTTAGTGATGGTTTTAAGTGCAGAGGCAGGAAGAAGGTCACGTCACTGTTGCCATTAGTCCCTGAATAAAGATGCTAATGAAGGGTTTGACTTACTGCACTCCACTGTGGCTACTGCCTTCATAAAAGGTTCCATTAGATTCCCTCAGTCCAGCGTTGAACCAAGGCTTTTTAAGCCAGCTAGATCCAAGCGACTAAAGTGTGCTAAAAAGCTAAATAATATCAGATATTTTTAGGTAAACAACACTATAATGTCAAAATTGAACTGGCTCTAGGGAAAGATGCTTTGCTATTCACTTCACAGAGGCTAGGGTTGGCGATTTTACATTATTCTACTATACTTTTCTTTACTGTACTGTTGAATTCTAGCTTGAAATATACGTATTCATGTTACCATACCAGAACCTATTGATTACTTTACATGTATAAGGAGTGTTGGAGTCAATGGAGGGTGGATGAGAACTATGTGTATGGAAAGTTACTGAGTGAGACAAGGGGGAGTGCAGAAAGTTTACATTCTGTTAAACATGTTATTGTTACTGTAAATATCATGGCTCCTAAAGAGGGAGGCCCTGACAAGTTAGAGAGGGGTGAGGAATTCGTCCCGAGGTCAGGTCACACGAAGTGAGAAGGAACAGTCCTATTACACACACAGACTTCCACGCCCACGAAGGTTCGAGGCAGTCAGGCAGGGAGAGGAACCAATTAAGGTCCTGATTAGCAACAGTACTTTGCTGTGCTGTACTCTACTGTACTGTACTGTAAAACTTGTGAAACATAGACATCTACGATTGGTACAGATTTGGTTCGGTCCAACCAAATTTGCTACTGTTTTGGGGGCAGAGCTCATTAGAATATTTTTTTATTTAACTAGGCAAGTCAGTGAAGAACAAATTCTTATTTACAATGACGGCCTAAGAACTGTGGGTTAACTGCCTTGTTCAGGGGCAGAACAACAGATTTTTACCTTGTCAGCTCGGGGATTCGATCTAGCAACCTTTCAGTTACTGGCCCAACGCTCTAACCACTAGGCTACCTGCCGCCCCATAATACCCAAAGATACAAAGGATGAAATCTTATAGTAGACTACTCCAAGTGGATTCATGGAAATAAATATAGAACTGCAACAGCAACCCTGATATTCTGCTTAACAACTGCCTATGGAATAACTTCAGTTATCGATCCTACTCAGGATTCCTCAACTTATTCCACCCTCGGGAACAGTGGGTGTTGACCAAAGGGAAAACATTAACCTTACAAGTCATGGCTAAACCAGACCCACATTTTTACTTAACTTTGTCTCTAAGAACAAGTAACCAGTTTAATAGATGTGGAGGCTATTGAAACCACAAAGTCATTGATAGATCAATTTCATACAACAAGACGACAATGAACTAACACACCCATCTCTCACTAGCCTGGGAAAAAGAACATGTGGAAAGACAGAGCCAGTTGCAATGTGAAACTTAAAACCCTTCTTCCAAGAAATGTACAGTGTTTAGTGTTCCAGGATAACCACCACCTCTTGGGGGCCTCTCCTTCCTCAGCAGGAAACCCCATTGACTTATTGGCTCTCAGTCTCAAGAGCAAAACATTCATCCGAGTTCACTCAGGGATAAAACCTTTGCACCTCAGATGCATTTTCTTTGCTAACGGTTAACACATTTTCAATTATCTACTAGCCAAGTAGTTAGATTAGATTTCTCAATCATCAACATACCCTTTATTGTCCTATTGGTCAAATTGTAGACACTACAATTATTATGCTTAAACATGTGAGTACTCCATGACTTACTTAAATGAATTGCTCTTTGGGGAGCATAGGTCATTCACAAACATTCTTATCTACTGCATGCTGCAAAGTAATGTTTGTTTACACTTGTAGAGAAGCATGCACAAGTCCCAACACACACAGCAACGGATTAGACAACAGCAAGTTTCCTCCAATGTCTCAGGAAGTGATAAGTTGACCCTTGCCTATAGCCTGCACATTCCACTGGAACAGGCAGCAGAAGTGAACAGTGAAATGACCATGTGATGTCCACATGATCTCTATGGTGTGTTAGTTAGCGGAACAGAACACTTGTGGATGGTATTAATCGCAATAGACTTTACATTCAGTCCATAATGAATAAGAAATACTCCTGGTAAAATAGGATTTCCTAGACTGATCCCTTCCTCGTATTTGCAAGCGTGTTTGTGGTTGTTGCATTTATAATAAAGTTTATCATTTAATTGATTTAAGTAATTCCATAAACAGTAGTGATGGATTTCATAATGGAAGAAAAATGGGCATGTATAATGGAAATATGATAAATAATTTAGTTTTGATTCAATACCAGGTGCAGCATAAAGCCAACAATACAGCAATAGACATCCATTGCCTGGGTTTGACTCAAGAAAGCAACAGATGATATGCCATTTGTTTGCTTTGCAAAACAATAAGGTCTATTTGAATATTATATCCCATTTTATTATATTCCATTCTATTGTATTATTTCCAAAACACATCACAACAACAAACGACATACACTAACTCAAAACAAACAAACCAACACCCACAGGATAAACTTTGCCCCAATAACTTCTCAAGGCATCCCTTTTGTCCACAGTGAAAAAACATCTGAAAATCTCTGCCACAACAAAATATCAATAAACCATTATTCAACGTTAACTTAGCATTATTTTTAACTGTCTTGCAAGTATGATGGGGTAGTTGCTGTGATAAAACAGATTTTTTTCAACAACTGTTTTAGTGGGAAACAAAGATCTATTCCTCATACAAGCACACCAAAACAAGCTCTTTGTATTGGTAAAGCACCTGAATTATAAATACATGACAATAATGTAATTTATACTGTCAATAATGACACTTATTTCGATATCGAATACATGCAACATGTGATAACAGTGACACAGCAACAAAAATGCGAATTAACGTTTCTGATACAGCAGTATTTGATAGAGCAGAATAACAATGCATTTACAGTAGCCTTATACCTCGATATCCGGGAGATCCTTGCTCAGCATTCTAGACATTGCCTTTCGAAGAAATGTGAGTTGTCAAAATAAAAATGGACGTGCGAAACGCAAACTATGTTGTATGCTATCAGTGACCTGTTTGATTTCTTGATGCAATATTTACAATCGCCACAATAGTTTGGAGCAGACCAACCGAGCGCAGCTAACGTTATCTAGGAATCTCCCACCTGACTAGTATCTGTCTTAATTCTATATTTTCTAAATTATTTGTTACCAAGTCATTGGCGTTTCTTTTGGCGATTTATAGCCTAAGCTTGATATGGATAACGTTAGTTTCGAAATGATACTGACTGGTTGTTGTTATTCTTGCTTCGTTTAGGACCATACGGAATTGAGGAATCAAAAAAAGTTCAGAAGCGGAACATGGAACACGGAGTTTTTACTGGTTTCTAAGCTTGCGAAACAGACCAAATTGACTAGGCCGTTTTTTGAGAAGTTAACAATCTTCCTTGGTTATTAGTTTTCTAGAAATCTAAAGGCACAACTTAGATTCGAGCCAATGTCTTAAGTAGTTGAACATGTTATTACGCGAACCCCGTGAAAGTGGAAAAACTGACACGTTTTAATATCTGACTTTGATTTGACTGCCTGCACATGTGCAGTTCGTCGCGAGACGACGACGTGAGTTTAGCTATGTTGTGTTCAAGACAACCGGGAACTTGGAAATCATGACTTCAGTGATCTTCAGGTCAGAAAGTCGACCTTTAGAAAGAGGCCCGAGTTTGAATTCCGAGTTGGATGTCTTGAATGTACTGAAGTCGGAGATTTCCGAGTTCCAAGTGTTTTGAACCATAAGCCAACGTCATCATGACGTCACCTGAAGTGTGTTCGGGGATTTTTTTGGAGAAGCAGTTTTTGCCTACGTTCGAAGTTCCACCTCGTGCAGCGTGCGGAAGTTGGGGTACGGAATACATATTAGGAACTCTCTCATTCCTCCTTCTCAGACGTCCCCTCCCCTTGTCGTGTCTCAATCCTGCACAAGTCTAGTGTCACTCTTCCTCTTCAAGCCTCCCTTAATCAAATATCAACACACTAGAGACTAGTCAAAGTCAACACCTCCTCTTCAACCATCACCCTAGCATTGGTCACTTATCACCACTGTTCTAGTCAAGCTACAGTTCTTTTCACCCCTTACCCTTGCACTCTTTTATTCACAATTGGCCGAAATACAAGCTAAAAGCAGATTATTACATTTTTCTAAGAACCCCAAAAAACTGAGGCAGTGGGAGAACCTATTCATGTAAATACATTAACTAGCTACCTACACTTAGTAGGCCACTGTGTATAAGATGCTTGCTAGATAACTTTACTCTATAGCTAAGTGAATCAAATATCATTAGCTAGATATAACTTCCTATTAGCTAGCTTACTTGATGTATGTATCATTGTAAATTAAAAGCACAAGCCCCATACATTTGTAGCCATAGAAGGGGGTGAAAGGACTGCAGCTCCAGTTGTCGGAGAAGTGAGAGAGTAGGCAACTGAATAGGACAGATATTTGTATTTATTATGGACCCCATTAGCTGCTTCCAAGGCAGCAGCTACTCTTACTGGGGTCCAGCTAAATGAAGGCAGTTATACAATTTGAAAGACATTACAATACATTCATAACAGATTTCACAACACACTAAGTGTGTGCCCTCAGGCCCCTACTCCACTACCACATATCTACAACACAAAATACACGTGTACGTGTGTGCATAGTGCGTATGTTATCATGTGTGTGTATGCATGTGTCTGTGCCTATGTTTCTGTTGCTTCACAGTCCCAGCGGTTCCATAAGGTGCATTTTTATCCGCTTTAAAAAAAATGTACTGCTTGCATCAGTTACCTGATGTGGAATAGAGTTCCATGTAGTCATGGCTCTGTGTAGTACTGTGTGCCTCTCATAGTCTGTTCTGGACTGTTCTGTTGTTGTGAATCAATAATGGTAGCCTGGTGTATTGCGCTAACAAATGTACAAAGTCCTGTCCATTTTGTTGGTAAAACATTCAACAGTTTATTTTTCTCACACATCCAAAAACTATCCGCTATGCCTATGTCTTGTTTTTTTTTGAATTGATAAAGATGGACTTACATTAGTTATTCTTCCGCATGACCCTCTCACATATGTGATTACATTTTCGAACCCCTGCAGTTTCTAATACCCAAATGGTGTGACACTCTACTGTTGTATTCCCTAAATCTATCCCTTTATCTTGAGAACTATAGAAGCATTCATATTTTCCATTTACCACAGTATGTCTATTATTTTGAGGTCCATCCCATTTTGTTCTGATGTCATAAACAGCACATTCACTTTCTCCCTCACAAGTTGTATTTATTACCATATTTCCTTTAGTGCTACCTAGTGCTTTTCTGCATTCTATATTACACCAAGGATTGTAGTATTTTCTCTTATTACATCGATATTTTTTATTTTATTTTACATTCTTCAAACGTCGCAGGTTCAGGTACTATTAGTAGATCTGACATAGGAGATTTGCTACATAAGATGCAATTATCCATTCTATGTTTCTGTGCCGTGTACTGAGCCCACTTATATCAGTCATTTTGTGATGCTTTCCTAAATTCTGGGTCAATGTTTAACCCTTTCATGTGTGAGTTCCAAATATCTCTAACAGGCTGACTACACCGCTCACGTCGCGTGCGTGAGAGGTGCAAAATAAATGTAGAAATCTATGTTATTCAATTATTGTACCCACACTGCTCGCGTGCGCCAATAAGCGTCTGCGTTGCCAAGGGCTAAAATAGAAATCAGTTCTATTTCTGAAGCAGATCGCGCTGCAAGTCCTGCCTCTCCCATCTCCTCATTGGTTTATAGAAGCAGGTACCCACGTGCCATCTCCTCATTGGTTATACCCACGTGGGTGACTGAAAGACAAACGAGGTCAGTGGCGGTAATGCACCTAATTTATGAAAGTTGCCAATCGCAATATAAAGTCAAGAGAAGAAAAAGCCTGGAAGGAAGAGAGATGACCAGAAACGATTCGGTTGACCTTTTTATGTGTGGATTAATTGGCGGAGCAGAGGACCTTGTGCATTTCAGGTAAAATAACAACTCAATGTTTATATCTGTTGATGGAATTTATAGGTTTAAATGACTGACTAGAACATTCCACCCTGAAGCTATCTAATTGTATGAAATTGATTAGAATCATAACATTATAATCAATTACGTGTGTAGTGTTAGTCAGTAAAATTATAATAAATGATGTGTGTAGTTTTAGTCATGATGTGTGTAGTTTTAGTCAGAATTAGGGTAAAACAATATAACAATATGTCTCTAAAGTCTCTTAAACACAGACTGTCTGAGCAAGATTCGGTGCCAACCTTGGCTGGGGCCCACTGAGAGTACTTCCCAGGCTCTCCCTATCTTGAGGGAGGACGGGGAGTGATTCTCACGGACTCCCCTAATCTTTGTCGGCTGGGTAGCAGGACAGTGTGTGCATAGGATACCTAATGTTTGTGTGTGAAAGTATGTGCGTAAGAAGCCAGTATGAAATGAATGGTTTTGTACAACTAAGCAGCGCTCTCGTAAATAAACGTTCTGACTATCGTAGCTGGGCCTCCGTCTGATTCATTTCAACCAGTTTATTTCAAATCCTGGGTTTCAGACTGAGTAGTTCATTGAATTGGGTTTATGAACATTGAGAACATAATTCTCGTAACAATATCCCAGGACAAATTAGCTAGCAACAGCAAGCTTGCTAAATAGGACAAATTAGCTAGCAAGTGCAAGCTAACTAGCTAAATTGCCATAAATGTTTAATGCTTTTCTACCTGTCCCAAAATTAATATAATTGGTTCAGTTTGTTTTGATATTTTAACCTGCGTGTCGTGATCGCGTTTGGTGTGGGGGGACAAAATACATTTACGCAATATGGCGCACAATGGCGCACGCGCGTAGCCCGGTTTGGGTTCCGTAACGGTCGCCACAGCGTGAGTTTTTTTATGTACGTGATGTTAGAACGTTCTCTCCGTTCCAGAATGTGATTGTTACTCAACAGTACATTTAATCCGCGATGTCCTAAAAACAAGGTACTTAGCCTGTTTTAATTTATAGGCTGTTTCAACTTCCATTTCAAATGATTTTCTAACTAGTTTTATTTTCTAAGAACAGTTTGAATTGAGGTCTGTTCCGCCTCCTCATTCATTCCCATAAAAATAGTTCTTTTTACTTTCGCGGACAATACATTTTTGGGACATTTCTGACCCGGACAAAATTCCCCAAGCACTTCCCAATTGTTTTCATGCATTCCGATTCTTGCATAGATTGTAATGGGCACATATAATGTGTGTAAAATACTTTTTTGAAGGTTGTTCTGATTATGATGAGCTAAGCTAATTCCAGCTGTGTGTAGCCATGTTTGTTGACATACAATGCATTCAGGGTTTTACGTAATCGTCTGTTGGACCAAAGATCTTATAACAAAATTAGATGAGTAAGGGTTCACAAATTTTGAGGACTTCCGGAAATTAATGGTGGGATATGAACGATGGTGGACGACACCCCCCCTTGAACATGCATACTATTAAGAGACCAAACTCATCTTGTCTCCTCTTATTATCTTTGGTTTCTGTGAGGGGGAAAAAGCATGGCAGCGCGCAGAAACTACCCATTGTCGGATTACTTTCGATTTCTAGAGTGTTTTTACTCAATTATTTTTGACCACTGGTGAGCTCACCCGTGATGTGATTAATTATAAATAGTAATTTATATTAGCTAATTCATATTGTACTTTGTCAGAGAGAGTTATACAAATATGACCGCTTGTGTTATGTCAATCTTTCCTCAGTTAGCCTAGGACAAATGCAGCCTACATTTTTCCTGTTTGGATGATTGTGTTATGCTGTAGTTACTTCTGTGAATGTCTGAACATTGCATCCAAAAAATAAATTGGTCATATTCAGGACATAACTTCGTAAGGACTGTGTTTGTGCAAAATGTTTCTGAAAAAACAGTGTGGCCAGCTCAAATGCTGATTTTTGAGTCATTCGAAACTGTCCGTTCCAAATAAGCGTTCTAATCACACCGGTTTGATCGTAACTACAGGGACCACTGTAGAATGATCATACCTGTGTGTTGGTACGTGTGGTAAGGTGATTTCTTCATTTTGACCATTCTTTTAGGTAAAAGAAGTCCAATTTCTTTGTGTCCCTTTCTTGTGGCACTGCCATTGTCCTGGTTGTTATACTAACACTAGTAAGGATTGTTTGGATAGTTATCATTCGTTTTACTGATGCTGTAGCTCTTTTTGGTCTTGTCAGGGGCTCTGGGTTAGGGTTTATCAGAATAATCATTACATTGTTTCCTTCTGGTCTCTCATTAATTATTCTCATAACGTATTCTTCCCCTTCCTGTTGATTAAGGTCATTCATAGTAAGTTATCACTCATCTATTCCTCTATTTACTTTTGAAGTTACACCCTTCATTACCCCAAATGACTTCACCTACCACTGGATGATGGTTCCATCCACATAGCGCTCTTTCTGGTAAAGGTTTACTTCTCCTGATCCTAAACGATTTCCTAATTGCAATTCCTGTCATTATTTGGGCTGAGATGAGAACACTAATCCTACTCTTTTCCAAAGGAGATTCAGAGGAAACCTGTTTTCTTATTCTACGTTTGGCATGCTGTATGGCTGTAGGTGGGTCTGTTACCGTTTCTTCTAAGTTCGTCAATGTTGCTGTCCAGGGCAATCATTCAGCTGGTCTGGTTTCACTTGTCTGTGCAGAGGTCCATTCAAGGGCTGAGAAGTCGATTGCAGGGAAATATCCTTCCCCTTCTTCCGGTGGTATTCCTCCCTCCAATCAGAACGGGCTTCCATTAGACAAAGCATCGATTTCAGGGAAGAGTATTTCCCATTCTTCTGCTGGCATTTCTTTGTCCCAATGGAAAGGGCTTCCGTCAGGGGTATCTGCCGTAGTAGGTATATCATCAGGAGTAACAGGCATTTCACCCCCCCCCCCCCATCCCTGGTCTCTCTGGCCCCTCAGGAGAGAATATCCGTTGACTGCAGATTTTTGCACCTGCTTCATCCTCTGCTTCCTTCTGGTTCCCGCTGGGCGCATCAGCATCCTGGCTCCTGCCTGGCGCATCGACGCCTTGGCTCCTGCCTGGCGCATCGATGTCTTGGCCCCTGCCTGGCATATCGACATCCTCCGCCCCCGTTCCCTCTGGACACCCGTCTGGTGTATCAGCATCCTCTGCTTCCTCATGGCCTGGTGGTCGCCCCCTTCTCCTCGCCGGGACTCTGGTGCAGTGGTTTAGATGGTACCACGTGTTGCTTCCTTTCACCTGGACGGCTGTTGGCGTTGCTCGGGCCACCTCATAGGGACTTTCTCTCCTCGGCTGGTTCCACTTCCTCCGGAACACTCGGATGTAGACCAGATCCCCTGGTATCACTAGACAAGGACCCTCCTGTCCTGGTTCAGGCACCTGCTCCGGTTCCTGGAGATAAATAGCTTAGTGTATCTCAGTTAGTTGTTTCACATATGCTTTTAACTTTTCCTGCAATTATTCTAATGAGGGACCTTTGTAGAGCCTTCCTAGAGTTAGCATGGGTCGACCTGTAAGCATTTCATGCAGACTTAGATGCGTGCTTCTGTTAGTTTCCATGTGGCAGCTCATTAAAGCAAGTGGTAGTGCATCTACTCAGTTAAGCCCTGAAGCTGCACAGATCTTACTTATCTTAGCCTTGAGGGTTCCATTTGCCCTTTCAACCATCCTTTGTGACTGGGTATGATAAACACATCCCAGTCTTTGCTTCATTCTTAACTTTTGTATTAATTAATTTGACATTATCTGAGCTGATTTCTGAAGGTATTACAAACCTAGGAATCACTTCTCTGATTAAAAACTTTATTACTGTCCCTGCTCCCTGATCTGCTGATGGTATTGCTTCTATCCATCTGCTAAATCTGTCTATGATAACTAGTATGTATCTTTTGCCGCGCACTGGTTTTATCATATCCACATAATCCATTACAATGTGTCAAAGTGGTCCTTCTCGGACCGGTATGTGGCCTATGGGTGTAGGTACTCCTGTACGTATGTTATTTTGTGCACATACTTCACATTTCATCAATACTTCATCCATTGTTGCCTGTAGGTATGGTGACCAGTATCCTTGTTTTTTATGTTTTCTTATTACCACCCCTCTTGCTCAATGGTCTAGACCATGTGCATCATTAATAAGCAAGTTTAACAAGGTAGTAGATGCTACTTTGGCTCCATCATGGGATCTCCATATTCCTTTCTTGTCTATGGAGGCTCCCCTTTGTTTCCACGTAGATTGTTTGTAAATCCCAGCTCGAGATTGGACTTGAATTAGAGACGTGGGAGACGGTAAGGATACAAGACTGCTGTTAGTATTGGAACAATACATTTAGAAGCCTTTTTTCCTGCTTCATCTGCTGCATTGTTTCCCTTAACAACAAACTAATTTCCTTTCTTATGTGCCTGACATTTTATGATCGCTAATTTTCTAGGATACATCAATGCCGTCATCAACTTCACAATTTGTGCGTGATGTTGTATGGGTGTACCATCACTTTTCTTAAATCCTCTCTGTTTCCAAACTGCTCCAAATAAATGAAATACTCAATGTGCGTATGCTGAATCAGTATAGATATTAACTGTCTTTCCTTTCCCTAGCACACATGCTGCAGTCAATGCCTTAAGTTCTGCCAATTGGGCTGAACATGGTTGAGGACAATATTCCGATTTTTCCTTTATGAAATCTTTTCCTTGTTTTCTTACCATTGATTATCTTGCATGATTCCCTGTATAGTCTTTATAAATGGAGCCGACTACAAAGTCATTTTCCAAATCAATCCCTTCCCTGTCTTGCAATGGTATAGATTCAAGATCTGGATGCAATTTAGTCAACGTTAGAGATTCTGCTACACAATCATGTGCTTTCTCTTCAAATTCCAATGGAACTCTTTCAGCTGGATTTACTGTGTTACATATTTTAATGGAAACATCTGGATAGGTTAATAGGGTCATGTACTCCAAAGTTCTAGCATTGTTTAATACAACATTTCCCTGTTCTATCAGCTCCACTATCTTATGATGTGTATTTATTGTTACAGGGTATCCCCTGGTTATGGTTGACGCCTTATCATATGCATAATGTAATGCTGCCAACCCTTGATAACACGATGGATAACCTTGAGCTACTGGATCTAATTTAGTACTGTAGTATGCAATTGGCGGTTTCCTTCTCCCGCTACATGTTTCCTGCATAAGTACTGCTGCTGCAAATCTCTCACACCTATTTGCTACATACAGTAAAAATGGTTTGTTGTAATCTTGGGCCGCTAGGGCTGGTGCTGTTTACATTTCCTTCTTTAGTGTCTCAAATCCAATCAGAGCATCAGTATTCCAGTCTAGTTTTGCCCTAAGATCAAGTTGTCCTGCTTCATTCATTATTTCTCGCAAAGGAGCTGTTTTAACTACATATTCTTCTATCCAATCTGAGCTAAATCCAGTCATCCCTAAAAAGGGCATCATTTGAGCTACCATTTGTGGCAATGGTGCTTTGCTGATTCCTTCCAGCTGTCCCGGTGCTATTGCCTTGGTTCCATTCACTATGGTTCTTCCTAGGTACTCAACCTGGGGCTGGCAGTACTGAAGTTTTGTTTTAGAGACTTTATGTCCTCCTTCTGCCAACCGCTGAAGTACTTTCACAGAGTCAGTATGACATTGTTCCAACGTAGAGGCACAGATCAATAGATCATCGACATACTGGATCAACGTTCCATCAAGCATCAATTCTTCCAAATCAGCTCTCAATATCTGATTGAACACGTGGGGTGAGTGCTTAAATCCCTGGGGAAGATGAGTATACGTGTATTGTTTTCCTCTGTATGTAAACACAAACAAATGTCTGCATTCTTCCACCAGGGGCACACTATAAAATGCTCCGAACAAGTCAATCACTGTAAAGTACTTGGCATCTGGGGGAACATTTGTCAGCAGCGTGTGAAGGTTGGGAACTTCTGCAAGACAATCCAGTGCAATGTCATTAACTGCTCTTAGGTCATGTACCAATCTCCATTTTTTACCATTGGCTTCAAGAATAGGTAGCAGAGGTGTATTACAACGACTTTGTGTTTCTATCAGTACACCTGCTTTTATCAATCCTGCAATTGTCATGGTTATCCCTTCTTCAGCTTCTGGTTTCATGTGATATTGAGCTTTCCAGGGAGGCTTGGCATCAGATTTTACTTTGATGTTTACAGAACTTGCTGATTTCACCAATCCAACATCTGTGTCATGTGACCATACCCCATCTGTTATGATTTTTTCAATTTCCTGCCTTTGATCACTAACTAACCCTATTTCTTCATCTAACTGCACTTGCTGATGAGCTGTAACCTCTACTTCCCTTGGATCCCCATTCATTACTGTTGTGGCCAGTATTTTAATAAAAGCCTTATCTTTGGAATGGAAAATCAATGGATTATCTGTTTTATCCCATTTACTTCCCTTGGCTTTCTTCATCATTGGTCCCAATTATTTTGCTGTAAATCCTTGATTTACCAACAATGTAATGTGAGGGACAGAGTCAGAGACGATGTACCATCTTTGTACAAACTTTGATGCATCTCTGTCAGTCACATCCATTGCAGCTCTCTGTTTTCCCATTCTTATGCACTGTGACATAATTGGTACTGCCTTTCCATTTGCATTCATTGTCCAAAGTTGTTGTAACTTTGGGTCATACTGCATTGTGCAGTGTGGTACTCTGATTTTGCTCTACCAGCTTTAAGCATTTGAGCCTGAATAAACCTTCCCCATTTCCCTATAGTTATATTTATTTCTGCCTCAATGTTCCCTGACCAATACACATTAGCTGTCTCTCCTGTCATTATCATTTGCAAATTTAACCCTGTTCTGTCTATTATTACTCCCTCAGGAGAGCACTTAATTTGTATGCCCATTTTGCATAGAGCATCCCTTCCGAGTAGATTAATTGGGGAATTGTTGCTGATTTGCCATCAGCCATCAGACGAACTGGAGCAGTCATTGGAATTAGCTGCGTTTGTCCCGAGAATCCTACAGTTTTGGCATATTTACTAGACATGCACCCCAATGGTGGAACAAACTCCCTCACGACGCCAGGTCAGCGGAGTCAATCACCACCTTCCGGAGACACCTGAAACCCCACCTCTTTAAGGAATACCTAGGATAGGATAAAGTAATCCTTCTAACCCCCCCCCCCCCCCCTTAAAAGAGTTAGATGCACTATTGTAAAGTGGTTGTTCCACTGGATATCATAAGGTGAATGCACCAATTTGTAAGTCGCTCTGGATAAGAGCGTCTGCTAAATGACTTAAATGTAAATGTAAATGTAAATGTACATGGGGAGATGAGAGTCATAATTTGTACTTACACATGTGTAAGTGGCTCCAGTATCTATCATCATGGGTGTGTCTCTCTTCTCTATTTGAACCTGCAGCATAGGTTCTTGATCAGATCTTGTGGTTATCATTGGGAACTGACCCTCCCCTTTAGGATTCTCTGGACACCTCTAGTATCCTTGATTTGGCCCCGCCCATGGGTTCACAGGGCCTTGTGGTTGACTCTGATTGCCTTGCCATCCACCATCCTGGTTCCAGTTATTCTGGTTCCCACTTCCTTGTGGCTGCCAATGACTCTGATTCCTGTTACCTGGTGGTTGCCAATTGTTTTAGTTCCCTTCATTTCGGTTCTGCCAGGGATTTGTAGGGCAGTCTTGTCTGGAGTGTCCTGGCTCTTGGCATCTCTAACAGACCCCAGGTGGTGCCTGTGGATTTCTGTTTTTTTCTGGTTATTTTGCAGAGCTTTTTGTTGCTTATTGCCACCATTCTAATTTCAGGGTTGTTGTGTATACACATTTACTACTGGTGGTGTGGGTTGCACCCTTGCCTGATCGCCAGGAGGCAGTTGTGGCCCTCCTGGGAAGACTGCAGCCATTGTCCGTACCTCTGGCATGGGAGTTGTCACTGGGGCCTGGACTTTCTTTTTTCCTGTGTTTGTCAGTTCTTCCAGCTGCAGATGGGTCAGTTTTCTTTGAATGTCTTTTCCTTGTTCTATGAGTTTCTGTTCATCCTTTCTGTATTTCACCACTGCATGAATCACGTGGTCACATAATTCTTTGTGTGACTTTGAAGTTAGTCCGACCACATCCTCCAGCCTGCTCTTTACTGACTGGGGCATGGCTTCTACCACTGAGTTCCAGAACAGAGTTGTCATCAGTGGGTCCCCCTCTGGATCCCGTTCTGTTTCCAGTTTCCATCGTTTCAACTGTCCATGGAGGTATGCAGCTGGGTTTTCTGTGTCCCCCATTGCTTCTCCTTTAATTGCTTTAGGGTCAATCCTTGTTGGGTATTCCTCTCTCAGTGCACGCCAGACAGCTGGACTATATGTGTCAAAGGCTAAACCATCTCTCAGTGTGTCCCCCGCTGCATCAGCAAGGTCACTGTCTTGCAGTACATCCTCCATTTTTGCCACTCCCACAGCTCTCGCCAGCAGTGCCTTCAGATCCCCCACAGCCAGTAGTTTCCCCATGGTTTGTTCTTCAAAGGTCCTGATTCACTTTCCAGCTCCATCATGGAGGTTCAGCAGGCGAGTAACCAATCCTTCCAGGTCCTGTGAGCCCCATGGTACATACTGCCTTTGATTCCCCTTTATCAAAATGGGACACTGTACCCCGTATCTATCAGGTTTTTTCAGCTTTGTCCTGTCCCTCATCTTTCTTTGCTCTCCTTCAGGGCTAATCCTTTGTCCTTCATACTGTTCTTTGTTTGCTTTGGCTAGTTCTTCTTCTCTTTTCTGTTCTTTTCTCATCTGTCCATTTACCTTCTTTAGTTCTTTCTCTATCCATTCATATTCATCTTCTGTATTTTGTTTTAACCATCTACTTTCTTCTTCTGTCCCTTGTCTTTCCACTAGAAACTCCATACAATCTCCCTCCAGAGGCTCCCCATATTCTTCTTGGTATATCCTTACTCTTTCTATGGCCTGTCTCATTCCCATATGGATAGCCTGGTCTCCTAATTATATTATTCTTCTCTCCCTGTCTTTGTCTTTTCTTATGCCATTATACATTTTTTCCCATTCCCTTTCCTCATCTGATTTGTCGAGCTCTTGTAATTATTCTTACATTTTTCTAGCTTTCACTTAAATTCTTCTGCCTTTCTATCCCTCACACTTTTCTTGTTTCTTGTATCTTTGACTGATGGTTCTCCTTCTTCCATTCTTTCTTCCATCTTTGCCAGGGCTTCCTTCAGTCCCCTATAGCAATCAAGGGTTTCTGTTCTTGTTTCCGTGGCCTTTTCGATTTCTCTTTTGCGCTCTCCCCTTGTCTGAGAGGGTTTTTCACTTTTTCCTTTTGTCTGAGAGGACGTAGAGGGCATAGAAGCCATCTCCTTTTCTTCTTTATCTCTACTTCTCCTTTATTTCCAACATTCCTGTTACGATCGGAAATTGTCCATTGGTGTACGGTGGAGGGTTGGTGAACCACTCTGCTTCTTCTTTGTCTGTTTCTTTATCATCTTTTTTCAGTGTTTCTGTTGCTGTTTTCATGCTCTTCAGCAGTCCTTCGCCTTCTGCTTTAAACATTTTGTCACGCCCTGACCTTAGTTATCTCTGTTTTCTTTATTATTTTGGTTAGGTCAGGGTGTGACGAGGGTGGGTATGCTAGTTTTGTATTGTCTAGGGGTTTTTGTATGTCTAGGGGTTTTGGTAGTCTAGGTATATGTATGTCTATGGTGGCCTGAATTGGTTCCCAATCAGAGGCAGCTGTTTATCGTTGTCTCTGATTGGGGATCATATTTAGGTTGCCATTTTCCCTTTTGGTTTTGTGTGTTCTTGATCTATGTTTAGTTGCCTGTCTGCACTATCCATATTAGCTTCACGGTTTGTTTTGTTATTTTGTTCGTTTTGTTCAGTGTTCGTTCTTTTAATAAAGAAGAATGTACACTTACCACGCTGCGCCTTGGTCTCCTCCTTACAACGGCCGTGACACATTTTTAGTACTTCGTTCTCTTTTTCTCTTTTGTTTCTCCTCTTCTTCCCCTTGTCGCTTATTTTATGTTTTTTTATTAGGGTCTCCATTTCTTCATATAATGAGACATCCAACGTTCCTTCTGCTGGCCATTTGGTGCTCATTTTCCTTGTGCGTTCCTCCCATTTCTTAGCCATTTTTGTTATTTCTTCTTTGCATAGGGGATGCCTAGCCCCCAGAAATTCTACTGGTGTTTTACAAATTTTTTGCCGCTTGTTATTCTATTATTTTATTATTTTCTATACCTGTCCTATTATTACTAATATTCTTATTTCCAGATTTTAGCTTTCTATAATATCTGCACTATCTCTACTGTTTTAGTTATTTTTGTTGTGCTATTCACCTACTTAAAACCGATCCCTTTTTTTTGTCTAACATGTGTCCCTGTTCTTCCTGGGCTATATTTTCCTAAGGGTCCATTAAGCCACGGACAGCTTGACCACACTCTGTTTCCTCCCACTGATATCCACGTTACTCTTTCAATTTCTCTATTCCGTGTAATTGGTATATTTATTATTTTTCCTGTCAACTTATGCACATAAACGTTCGCTCTCTCTGAGTATAGTATTGCCTCAAATGTTATTATATCTAGGTTCCCCTGTACTGTATACTCTTCTACCTTACAACTCAGTATACAGTTTTTAGTTTCTTATCTAAGCAGTAGTTGATAGTTCTTAAACATACTGGTTACTTCATACTTCTAATATTATGCAATTTCACTAGTCGTTCATATATCATTTACACTCCCCTCTCCTAGCGCGGGATCAGATGTGTCCCTCCTGCCAGGCCACACTTAAGTGACGTCACAGGAAAGGTGTGCAATCACTCCCTACCAAGGACAGGCAACTTTCACACTTACTTTCACACTTCTGCTCACGTTTTCCCCTAAAACGACCTGCAAATTCATCCCCGCCCCTGATACACTTCCTTGACACAGGGAGGCAGTATTATACAGGATTTACACCTAAAACAGTCCTTTGCCAAATCGGATCAAAGCGTTATCATAGGCTACACATTCCCCCAGGCAGACCTTCGCGAAGCAGTATCGCGAGTGACCTACCCATTCAGACCTCTGCTAAATCGAGTCGGAGCGTTATCGTAGGATTTTCCTATTCATTTGTGTTTGACCATGCGGACAGACAGTTGCCATCACAAATCGAACCAAGCAAACCAGTCAGCCAGGGCAAACAGATGCACCAAACCAGATTGAACAATTTCTCCAGATGAGCGGTCCGGCGAGCAGGAAGAACTGAATGATACACCTAACTCGGCTGATCGACTGATCAAGCTGAATGGGCCATGTTTGCGCACAGACAGATTCTGAACAGACAAACAGGCCAATCATGCGGGTCAAATTAACCACCTGAACAGAGCAAGTGAACGGCCCCACCCAACTGAGCCACCCGACACCAATGAAGCAAACAACTCCCAATCCACAATGCCTACACAAATATTTTTACTTAGTCTTTAACTATTGTAAACCCCAAAGCTTTTTCCTTAACATTCATGCATGCATTTATTGAATTCAAAAGCTCCCAATATCTTTTAGTTCGTTTAAAATTTGGAGAGACCTACTTGGTGCTTCTATTGCTGAGGCAGGACTCCCGAAGCAAATCACACAAACATTAACTATAAGTAAGAACTGAGCTTACCTGGTAGGGTGGCTACCCGTTTGTGAGACTTGTCCAGAAGACCTGTCATCAGCCACAGAAGTTTCACCGTTCACTGGTCCCTTGTAGCCACTCCTGGCAAGCTCGCCATTTATGTCTTGAAAATATTGAATAAAATATTTATCAGATACCGGAACTTGTAAATTCAAATAGAGTTTATTACAAAAGTAACAGAAGCCGGGCAATTCCATGGAACAGCTGATTTCTCTCTTCCAGACCTCAGGTTTTATAGGTTTCCACCTTCAGATGACACACATGGTCACTTCATCTTATGTAAATGATTAACACCCCATGGCCTCTCGCCACCATTATCGTTCTGTCTCAATTCTTGTTTGTTAACGACCACATCTGACTTATCTTTGCTCAGTTTAGATTATAATGGTGGCGGTGCCAGAGTATTAATACAGAAAATGATACATTTATTGCATATATATATTCCCAATATAAGTGAATTTATAATATTACTTGATTAATACAGACATGTCTTTATAGTATGTAACATGTCCCCCCAATATATATATACATGGCTTGTGGTTCTAGTATTGATTTGCTAAAGTACATAGTCACTGGCCTTCACAAGTTCAGGCCTATGCTGCCCATGAATGATTAACCCATATACGTGTCCAGTAGCCTTCGCAAGACCAGACTTGGCCCAAGACGGTCGAGTCTATGTTGTTCCAGCTTGGCACATAAACGTATAAAAAAAAACATAAAAGTTTTTACATGTCTAACAGTTAGCCTTATATTGGTCCAGCTTTATACATTCACATGGATCCAGTATACGTTATGCTTACACATATCTAATGATTAACCCCGTATTGATTATGCTCTCTACTTCTGTGAAAACAATATAGATACTGGAAAATCCCCACTATGTCATAGATTTTCTCCTACATCAACAGCCATCACTCCTGTGTTCCAATGGCAAGTTGTGTTAGCTAATCCAAGTTTATAATTTTAAAAGGCTAATTGATCATTAGAAAACCCTTTTGCAATTATGGTAGCACAGCTGAAAACGGTTGTGCTGATTAAAGAAGCAATAAAACTACTACTACTCCCTTCACAGAACAGCACTAACTGGCTCTAACCAGAAAAGAGTGGGAGGCCCCGGTGCACAACTGAGCGAGAGGACAAGTACATTAGAGTGTCTAGTTTGAGAAATAGACGCCTCACAAGTCCTCAACTGGCAGCTTCATTAAATAATACCCGCAAAACACCAGTCTCAATGTCGACAGTGAAGAGGCGACTCCGGGATGCTGGCCTTCTTGGCAGAATTGCAAAGAAAAGCCATATCTCAGACTGGCTAATAAAAATAAAATATTAAGATGGGCAAAAGAACACAGACACTGGACAAGGGAACTCTCCCTAGAAGTCCAACATCCCGGAGTCGTCTCTTCACTGTTGACGTTGAGACTGGTGTTTTGCGGGTATTATTTAATGAAGCTGCCAGTATATCTAAAAATATATTTGTTATTATTGTGCCTGCATCTCGTTCCTCGCCCTCTTCAACTCCGCAAATGCCGCCTGACTCCACGCCAATGACGTGACTCTCCGACAATAATTATATTTAGAGGATTGGAGGATTCTAAATTAATATCCAAGGGGCATTTTTCGTTAGGGCAAATCTGGTCTGTGAGACTATCTAAGGGGCTTTTATATAATTATAATGCAGGGTTAATAATAACAATAATAATCACTTTGTAAATAAGGATGCATTAGGAAAGGAAAATGACATGCGCAAGAGATGGTGGTATATATTTTATTTATCACAATTTTCTTTAACCAATTTTGTTTTTTAACGCAGGGCCGACAGAGAAGTTCCTTTTTTTTTAACTGAAATTGCAACCAACTTTCTATGGCTTGTTTAAAAAATAACTATATTTTGGAGATGATTTCATTTCAAATAACCAAAAGTGAGCGATTTGTAATCTGAATAAAGGGAAAAAGGACATTCTTGAACATGGGGAGAGAAATTCTTACTAATTTGTAAATAAAGCCAGTTTGTTATTTAAAATGATTTATTTCTGTTTTTAGAGGGAGAGAAACCAAAAGCCCACCATGCCTATTTTTCAAGAATCGTCAGTCCACATGTCAAGTGAAATTCCCCCATTGCATTTACCCAAGTTCTCTCTTAACTCCAGGACCACCAACAGTTTTTATTGTTGTTGCCTGATGCAGGACTCTAGTGCCAGAGGAGAGATTCTCAGACTGTAAACGCCTCCATTAATTACCACAGTTTAGACTACCGATAGATCAGCTTTCTTACTCCCCCTTGTGATAGTGTGGTGCAATGACAGAATGCCACCATCTACCACAAACGGTCGCAGCATAAGCTCGTAACTGTTAACGTCTTAATGATCGGCTCCTTTTTTTAAATTTTCGCCTAAAATTACATACCCAAATCTAACTGCCTGTAGCTCAGGCCCTGAAGCAAGGATATGTATTTTCTTGGTACCATTTGAAAGGAAACACTTTGACGGTTGTGGAAATGTGAAAGGAATGTAGGAGAATATAACACATTAGATCTGGTAAAAGATAACTATGAAATGCAATAGAAAGGCCATAATATATTATTCCAGCCCAGATGCAATTTAGATTTTGGCCACTATATGGCAGCAGTGCATGTGCAAAGTTTTAGTCTTATCCAATGAACCATTGCATTTCTGTTCAAAATGTTGTATCAAGACTGCCGAAATGTGCCTAATTTGTTTATTAATAACTTTTCATGTTCAAAACTGTGCACTCTCCTCAAACAATAGCATGGTATTCTTTCACTGTAATAGCTAATAGTAAATTGGATAGTTCAGTTAGATTAACAAGAATTTAAGCTTTCTGGCAGTATCAGATATGTCTATGTTCTGGGAAATGTTCTTGCTACTTACAACCTCATGCTAATCGCATTAGCCTACGTTAGCTAATTATTCTTCCAGTTCGAGATGAGTAATTGCTGTTCGGATGTCCAGAAGTTATTTTCGGTCATAAGGGACGTTAGCAGCAACATTATTTACAAAACAAGTTAACAAATAAGTTACAAACAACGCAAAAAAACTAACAAAATACCACAGTTGGTTAGGAGCACGTAAAACGTCAGCCATCCCCTCCGTCGCCAAAAGACATTCCCCCTCTGCATGGGTGTTTAAGCTGGGTGCTAGTCATTTAAACAGACAGCTCGGTGCTTTCAACATGTCAATACCACTCACAAATACAAGTACTGATGAATTCAATCTCTCCTTCACTTTGAGCCAGGAGAGATTGACATGCATATTATTATTGTTTGCTTTCTGTGTACATTCAAGGACCAGCCGTGCTGCCCCGTTCTGAGCCAATTGCAATTTTCCTGAGTCCGTCTTTGTGGCACCTGACCACACGACTGCACAGTAGTCTATGTGTGACAAAACTAAAGCCCGTAGGACCAGGCTTGTTGATAGTGCTGTTATGAAGGTAGAGCAGCGCTTTATTATGGACATACTTCTCACCATCTTAGCTACTATTGAATCAATATGTTTTGACCATGACAGTTTACAATCCAGGGTTACTCCAAGCAGTTTAGTCACCCCAACGTGCTCAATTTCCACACTATTTGTGTTATTTGAATGATTTGTCCCAAATACAATGCTTTTAGTTTTTGAAATATTTAGTACTAACTTATTCCTTGCCACCCATTCTGAAACTAACTGCACCTCTTAAGTGTTGTCATCCGCATACATAGTCATCCGCATACATAGACACACTGGCTATACTCAAAGGCATGTTAGCATCACAACTCAGGATATGTCCCAGATGCAGACACAGGAGGCGGATAGTACGATCCTCCGAATATTTATTATACAAAGGAGTGGGCAAAGGGCAGGTCAAGTGCAGGCAAAGGTTCGTAATCCAAGGCCAAGTCAATCAGGGGCAAAGTGGCAGGCGGACTCAGGGTCAAAAAACGGGAAGACTAGAAAACAAAACTTGAGAATGGGAGAAATGGGGAAAATGCTGGTAAGACCTGACATAACAAGATGAACTGGCAACAGCAAATCAGAAAAGGCAGATATAAATATCACAGGGGATAATGGGGGAAAATAGGAGACACCTGGTGGAAACCTGAAACAGATCAGGGTGTGACAGTTAGTAAAGATTGAAAAAGTAAGGGACCTAGGCATCTGCTCTGGGGAATTCCTGATTTTACCTGGATTATTTTGAAGAGGCTTCCATTAAAGAACACCCACTGTGTTCTGTTAGACAAGTAACTCTTTATCCACATTATAGTAGGGGATGTAAAGCCATAACACATATGTTTTTCCAGCAGCAGACTATGATCAATAATGTCAAAACCGCACTAAAGTCTAACAAAACAGCTCCCACAATATTTTTATCATCAATTTCTCTCAGCCAATCATCAGTCATTTGTGTAAGTGCTGTGCTTGTTGAATGTCCTTCCCTATAAGCGTGCTGAAAGTCTGTTGTCAATTTCTTTACTGTAAAATAGCATTGTATCTGGTCAAACACCATTTTTCCCAAAACTTTACTACGGGTTGGTAACAGGCTGGTTGGTCGGCTATTTGAGCCAGTAAAGGGGGCTTTACTATTCTTAGGTAGCGGAATGACTTTTGCTTCCATCCTTTTGTGGGAGGACATTATCAAAAGATTCTCCAATTCCAGTCCCTAGTAAGGAAAACTAATAGAACAGAGAGATAATAGCAACATAATATTTAGTGCTGTCTAATTTTTTAAATAATGAAGCATGCTTCTATGTGATGTTCTCTGTTCTCAGATATGGAGAGCTGTGAAAGCCTGTCCGCAGATGAAGTGGTCCCAATGAATATCGCTTCAGACTGAGGGTATATCCTGTATACCATGGGTTATATGTCTACCTATGTTAGCAAATGTTGTATACAGTTAAAAGTCACAGACAATGTATAACCCTATTACAACTGGGCAGGCCAACCCTGCTGCTGGAGGTCTGTTAGGTGTGCAGGCTTCTGTTCCAGCCCAGCACTAACACACCCGATTCAACGTATCAAATGGAACACTTGATAATCAAGTATATATAATCAAGTATATATAATTCCTTTGTTATTACAATTCATTCTTTACAGTCATCTTTTTTTCCCATCGTATTTTTAATGACAGTACTGTATGTCAATAGGTTTTATTGGTTTAAACTAATTTTCATTGTTTCAGTTACCACAGGTGTCACGCCCTGGCCATAGAGATTTTGTTTAGGCCAGGGTGTGACTAGGGTGGGCATTCTAGTTTCTTTATTTCTATGTTTTCTATTTCTTTGTGTTTGGCCGGGTGTGGTTCTCAATCAGGGACAGCTGTCTATCGTTGTCTCTGATTGGGAATCATATTTAGGCAGCCTTTCCCCACCTGTGTTTGTGGGTAGTTGTTTTCTGTATAGTTTAGTTACCTTACAGAACTGTTTGTTTTTCTCTTTGTTATTTTTGTTCAAGTGTTCTGATTTAAATAAAATATCGTGAACACGTACCACGGTGCGCTTTGGTACAGTCATTTCCAGGAAGAGGAGCGTGACAACAGGACCATAGTCTCAGTCAAAAAACCTGTGGTACTGCTAGGACCACATGATTACCAGAAAAAATCTGGTATGGTTAGCCTCATAAATATTTTCTACCTGTATCATTTTAAATTGACAACATATACTCAAGTATGTGTAAACAACGTGTGAGTTTAGCTATTCTCTGCTTCAGATGTACAATGATAAGGGGTGCATTGCACATGCCCATAAGGCCAGTAGTGCTGACATGCTGTAAGCCTATGGCTGCGTTGGCGATGCATGCCATGTGACAAGCTGCAAAATGGGTACACATGGCTGATGTTCTGATAAAACAGATTGGAGAACTTATAACTGGACAAAAAGGCAATGCTCATTTTAGAATACAACACAGAAACACAGACAAATTAGGGACAGATCCCTTTCCCCACTTCATTGCAGGATTGTGATCTGTGATTCAACAATTAAAACAAGTTTAAACACTTCACTTCAAAGAATCAACACTTTATTTCATAACATTTCAAAATGTACAAATAAGATAACTTGTTTGTAAAGGTTGGACATCTTAGTCCAAAGAACAATGCAGTATCCAATTGAGTAGTAACAAGTAGTCTATTAATACTAAAGCATCATTCCAGGTGAACATAAAAAAGTCCACTCCTGCATTGGTCAACCTTGCTCCACTTATCCCTGATCTACTGGGTGAGCAGACTTCTATTCCAGCCCAGTAATAGCACACTTGATTGTCAACTCATTAGGTTTGATATGTTGAATCAGGTGTGTTAGTGCAGGACTTGAACAGAAGCCTACAGACCTCCAGCAGTAGGGTTGGCCTGCTCCAATTGTAATAGGGTTATACATTGTGTGTGACTTTTAACTGTATACAACATTTGCTAACATAGGTACACATATAATCCGTAGCCTAGTGGTTAGAGTGCTGGGCCAGTAACCGAAAGGTTGCTAGATCAAATCACTGAGCTGACAAGGTAAAAATCGGTTGTTCTGCCCCTGAACAAGGCAGTTAACCTACTGTTCCTAGGCTGTCATTGTAAATAAGAATGTGTTCTTAACTGACTTGCCTAGTTAAATAAATAAAATAAAAATATTATCTTGGGACACTCATTGGGACCTTTTCGTCTGTGGACAGGCTTTTACGACTCACTGTATCTGAGGACAGAAAACATCACAAAGAAACAGGCTACATTATAGAAAAATTTGACAGCACTGAAAATGATGTTGCTTTTATCTCTCTGTCCTAATAGTTGTCCTTATTAGAGACAACTGGATAATATTTTCATAAAGTCCTCCCACAAAACTACCTGTCCTATCCTGTAGCCAACTGTCTCCCTTTTCTGACAGTAGATGCAGTCTTTTCACCCCCTTCCATGGCTGGTATCTACAAATGCAAGGAGCTTGCGGGATCCGGAATAATTGGATCCCTTGATAAAGATGACCAAAAAAGACTATAAATATTTTTGACAAATATTTAGCTATATTTAGCTATACACAAATAAATTTACTCAGAGAAAGAGATTTTGTTTCACAAGTAATAACAAAAATTCTCTAAAAGTTAGGGGTCAAAATTATAGGATCACCTGTTCGACACTTTTTTATTAAATGTTTTATGTGGTTGGAGAACACTTTGGTAGTGATGTTAGACCATTCCTCCATACAGAATCTTTCTAGATCCTCGATATCCTTCATCTGCACTTATGGACTGCCTTCTTCAATTCAAATCACAGGTTTTCAATGGGGTTAAGTCCAGAGACTGAGATGGCCATTGCAAAAAGTAGTTTTTTTGGTAAATGAACCATTTCTTTGTAGATGAGGAGAAGGTGCCTCTTGATTAATGCAGGGTTGATATTTGGCTAGGGGAGGGGTAAGGAGTGGGGAGAGGGTGTGACACTCGACTGGTGCAGGGTTGATATTTGGCTAGGGGAGGGGTAAGGAGTGGGGAGAGGGTGTGACACTCGACTGGTGCAGGCTTGATATTTGGCTAGGGGAGGGGTAAGGAGTGGGGAGAGGGTGTGACACTCGACTGGTAGAGGGTTGATATTTGACTAGGGGAGGGGTGAGGAGTGGGGAGAGGGTGTGACACTCGACTGGTGCAGAGTTGATATTTGACTAGGGGAGGGGTGAGGATGGAGGAGAGGGTGTGACACTCGACTGGTGCGGGGTTGATATTTGACTAGGGGAGGGGTAAGGATGGAGGAGAGGGTGTGACACTCGACTGGTGCAGGGTTGATATTTGACTAGCGGAGGGGTAAGGATGGAGGAGAGGGTGTGACACTCGACTGGTGCAGGGTTGATATTTGACTAGCGGAGGGGTAAGGATGGAGGAGAGGGTGTGACACTCGACTAGTGCAGGGTTGATATTTGACTAGGGGAGGGGTAAGGAGTGGGGAGAGGGTGTGACACTCGACTGGTGCAGGGTTGATACTTGACTAGGGGAGGGGTGAGGAGTGGGGAGAGGGTGTGACACTCAACTAGTGCAGGGTTGATATTTGGCTAGGGGAGGGGTAAGGAGTGAGGAGAGGGTGTGACACTCGACTGGTGCAGGGTTGATATTTGACTAGGGGAGGGGTGAGGAGTGGGGAGAGGGTGTGACACTCGACTGGTGCAGGGTTGATATTTGACTAGGGGAGGGGTGAGGAGTGAGGAGAGGGTGTGACACTCGACTGGTGCAGGGTTGATATTTGACTAGGGGAGGGGTGAGGAGTGGGGAGAGGGTGTGACACTCGACTGGTGCAGGGTTGATATTAGACTAGGGGAGGGGTGAGGAGTGGGGAGAGGGTGTGACACTCGACTGGTGCAGGGTTGATATTTGACTAGGAGAGGGGTGAGGATGGAGGAGAGGGTGTGACACTCGACTGGTGCAGGTTTGATATTTGACTAGGAGAGGGGTGAGGATGGAGGAGAGGGTGTGACACTCGACTGGTGCAGGTTTGATATTTGACTAGGGGAGGGGTGAGGATGGAGGAGAGGGTGTGACACTCGACTGGTGCAGGGTTGATATTTGACTAGGAGAGGGGTGAGGATGGAGGAGAGGGTGTGACACTCGACTGGTGCAGGGTTGATATTTGACTAGGGGAGGGGTAAGGAGTGAGGAGAGGGTGTGACACTCGACTGGTGCAGGGTTGATACTTGACTAGGAGAGGGGTGAGGATGGAGGAGAGGGTGTGACACTCGACTGGTGCAGGTTTGATATTTGACTAGGGGAGGGGTGAGGATGGAGGAGAGGGTGTGACACTCGACTGGTGCAGGGTTGATATTTGACTAGGGGAGGGGTAAGGAGTGAGGAGAGGGTGTGACACTCGACTGGTGCAGGGTTGATATTTGACTAGGGGAGGGGTAAGGAGTGGGGAGAGGGTGTGACACTCGACTGGTGCAGGGTTGATATTTGACTAGGGGAGAGGTGAGGAGTGGGGAGAGGGTGTGACACTCGACTGGTGCAGGGTTGATATTTGACTAGGGGAGGGGTAAGGAGTGAGGAGAGGGTGTGACACTCGACTGGTGCAGGGTTGATACTTGACTAGGGGAGGGGTGAGGAGTGGGGAGAGGGTGTGACACTCGACTAGTGCAGGATTGATATTTGGCTAGGGGAGGGGTAAGGAGTGAGGAGGGGGTGTGACACTCGACTGGTGCAGGGTTGATATTTGACTAGGGGATGGGTAAGGAGTGAGGAGAGGGTGTGACACTCGACTGGTGCAGGGTTGATATTTGACTAGGGGAGGGGTAAGGAGTGGGGAGAGGGTGTGACACTCGACTGGTGCAGGGTTGATATTTGACTAGGGGAGGGGTAAGGAGTGGGGAGAGGGTGTGACACTCGACTGGTGCAGGGTTGATATTTGACTAGGGGAGGGGTAAGGAGTGGGGAGAGGGTGTGACACTCGACTGGTGCAGGGTTGATATTTGACTAGGGGAAGGGTGAGGAGTGGGGAGAGGGTGTGACACTCGACTGGTGCAGGGTTGATATTTGACTAGGGGAGGGGTGAGGAGTGGGGAGAGGGTGTGACACTCGACTGGTGCAGGGTTGATATTTGACTAGGGGAGGGGTGAGGAGTGGAGAGAGGGTGTGACACTCGACTGGTGCAGGATTGATATTTGACTAGGGGAGGGGTAAGGAGTGGGGAGAGGGTGTGACACTCGACTGGTGCAGGGTTGATATTTGACTAGGGGAGGGGTGAGGAGTGGGGAGAGGGTGTGACACTCGACTGGTGCAGGGTTGATATTTGACTAGGGGAGGGGTGAGGAGTGGGGAGAGGGTGTGACACTCGACTGGTGCAGGGTTGATATTTGACTAGGGGAGGGGTGAGAATGGAGGAGAGGGTGTGACACTCGACTAATGCAGGGGTGATATTTGCAGCAAGTGATGAACAAGTCAAGGCAGGGTCAGTTACATTGTAGCAAAGCGCTTGACTGCACCTTAGCCTACTTACACATAGATGCATTAGAGTGAAATTGAGAACTATTATTTTATATGGTAGTATTAGTTTATGTCCAGTCAGATGCTCTTCATCATATAACCCGGACGACGCTGGCCAATTGTGCGTCTCCTCATCGGTCTCATGGTCACGGCCAGCAGTGACACAGCCCAGGATCAAACCTGGATCTGTAGAGATGCCTCAAGCATTGCAGTGCCTTAGACCGCTGTGCCACTCGGGAGGCACCAACCCAATGGATTTTAAATAGGTTAGCCACCTGTCTGTCTCCTTTTTTCCTCTGGTACAATATGTAAAGCATTTCAGGATGCTCACTTGTTGCAGTGCTGAACTAGAAGTGCTATATCAGGTCAATAGGCCTAACTGTCAAATTCAACGCTTTGGGATATCTCATAATATTGGTAAGCAGGGTCCATTTAAATGCTTTCTGTTTGTATTTGTTTCCCCACTATGCATATAATATTTGCTACATTGTGGTCAAAAGTAGTAGAATGGCACCCATTGGGCACCATCCCACTTCTGATATCAATGTAGCAAATGTAATACTGCAGTGTAATCTTTGCAAATAATTAATATCATGATGTTATGTGTTTAATAACCAGTGCTACAACTTTGGGGTGAGTATCACCTACTGTACTTCTACTGTATGTTGAGTTCACATTCAGCTGCATTGTGTTCCTCCAGTGGTGTGTCCGTTATAAATGTCAAATAAATGTACCTTTACTTTCAACATGCAGTTATGTTGACCATGTACTGTAGCTACAGTATATCCTCTCTGCAAAACTGCATTGGAAGGAAACACACACACACACTGAAGCGATAACCTGTTTTTTGCGAACTCATGTTTCTTTGACAAACACAATGCAGAACACATTAGATGGAACATGGCAATGTGTGTATGGTCCAGCACACCAAACACATTGCTTATTGATCTCTTTGTGACAGAAACATCCCTGAGTCCAATACTGTTTTATTTGTAAGGCAGATGTTTTAATGCAAGTAGCTAAGGCTGTTCATTTCCGTGCCTACCCATCACCCTGCTCATGTATAAAGTGAACAAATAATGGATGAGGTGTCATTGAAGCAGTTAACCACATTTAACCTACACTTATATCTGAGCTGATTGTTTGGGGGACCATTCGACTGGGCAGATAATTCAGGCTGACCATTTGCAAGCGTTTATTTTCTCTCATTACTGGAATCGATAAAAAGCTTTTTGTATAGGACTTTTATAGCATACGTTGCTTAGGCTTACTCACTGACTGACAGCGATGCATACTGTCTGCAGTTGAAGAATAATGCATTTTCAATACAGTAAGCGGCCTTACTGTTCACTCAGTTTTATTTTGACTGAAACGTGTAGTAAGTTGCTTCTGAGAGGATAGCTGCAAGACCAGAATAACATGTGTTCTTTCCTATTCAAGTTCAAAAGGAAGGTCAGGAATTGATTATGCATATTTATTAATCCCCACACACATGCTCTCTCTCTCTCTCACTCAAACACACGTACACAAACACACACACACACACACACACACACACACACACACACACACACACACACACACACACACACACACACACACACACACACACACACACACACACACACACACACACACACACACACACACACACACACACACACACACACACACACACACACACAACCTCCTCTGCTGATTCTGACCCACCCACTCACCAACATGGCTTTCCAATCACAGCATGCTGTTTCTGATGACTCAGCTGAAGTTCTGCATGAGATGGGATGTCACTCCTTCTGTAAGGTTGAGAGGTGGCTCAGTGTGTGAGCGCACAACAAGCTAGAGAACAATGATCTGAATATTATATTACAAATATTACTGTCTATATTTTATACCCTCTCATGAGAGGGTCATGGTGTGCAATCCAAGTGGCACCATGTACTCTCTATAGTGCACTACTTTTGACCAGGGCCCATAGAGTGCCATTTCCTGACCAGGACCCAAAGGGTGCCATTTCCCGACCAGGGCCCATAGAGTGCCATTTCCTGACCAGGGCCCAAAGGGTGCCATTTCCTGACCAGGGCCCATAGGGTGCCATTTCCCGACCAGGGCCCATAGAGTGCCATTTCCTGACCAAGGCCCAAAGGGTGCCATTTCCTGACCAGGGCCCATAGAGTGCCATTTCCTGACCAGGGCCCAAAGGGTGCCATTTCCCGACCAGGGCCCATAGGGTGCCATTTCTGAGAACATCTGATCTTGGACATTTGAATACACATCTTATGAATATCCTTTGTATCATATGAACAACTAAGAAGCTTTATTTGTATGCCTAAAGGCACAGTAAGATAAAGTACCAGTCAAAAGTTTGGACACACCTCATTCCATTTTTTAAATATTTTTTTACCATTTTCTACATTGTAGAATAATAGTGAAGACATCAAAACCATGAAATAACACGTATGGAATCATGTAGTAACCAAAAAAGTATATTTTATATTTAAGATTTAAAAGCTCTGACGAAGGCCGTGAGGCCGATACGTAAAGCTTATTAAATATCAGTGATACTATCAAGAGCATTGTGCGGTTTCCTTTTTCGTTCATATTTAAGATTCTTCAAAGTAGCCACCCTTTGCCTTAATGACAGCATTGCACACTCTTCGCATTCTCTCAACTAGCTTCATGAGGTAGTCAGCTGGAATGCATTTAGTCCGAATGAGCTCGTGTTTGGACATCATGCCACAGTTCCTTTGAGTTTGCTGAGAGAGAGGTTATTGCAGGGCGACACCTTAAACAAATTTGTTAGTGCTTTTCAATACAGATTGCATGGTGCCTGTGAGTTTGCCAGTGAGAATCTGGAGAAAGCGCAAATGAAAGTTTGGTACAATCAACAGGCCCAAAGCCGCACTTTCGATGTGGGTGACACACGTACTGGTTTTGTTGCCTGTTCTGGGGTCACAAGCTTGTTTTTCAGGCCCTTACATCATAGCCACACCGGAGCGCAGGAAAAAATGGCTGTGTCATGTCAACATGTTTGAAACCATACTTCACCGCTATGAACGGGTGGAGAAGTCGGTGGAAACCGGTAGTGATGTTCTTCCTGTGGCCTCTGCTGTGACCTTTGACTATAATCTTCCTCAAGAGCACGAGGAAAGCCCAATACACCCTGTGTCTGTGGGACGGCTGAGTAACTCAGAGATTAAAAAAAACTTGATGTCTTTGTGGCACACCTACCTCAGGAGGAAAAAGGTGATATCGTTGTGCTACTTTTAGAATATCAGGGTTTATCCTCAGATGTGCCAACTCTAGACGTACTAGAGCATGACATTGACACTGGTGACTCTGCCCCAATCAAACAACATGCCTATCCAGTGAATCATGAAAAGAGAGAGAAACTCAGCAGTGAGGTGGAGTTCATGCTTGAGCACGGCATTGCACAACATGGCAAAAGGCAGTGGAGTTTGCTCTGTATATTAGTACTTAAGGCAGATGGGTCTCTGGGGTTTTGTTCCGATCTTCACAAACTCAATGCCGTTACTAAGTCGGACTTGTACCGTTTGCCCAGGGTCGATGATCGTTGAAGCCCCCATTTCAATAATTGTATTAATTATAACACAGAAATAGATCACTGCTCCACAGCGTTCTTAATCTTAGCCTATCTAGTCATTTTAGAATCCCCCAAGTTTGGTAGTCTATGCTGTTGGATGCACTTGCTGGCCATGGGCATGGTTGTTCATGTGGTGGTATCACTGATCAAACATTCTCATAAACGAGTTTGGCACAGGGATATACACGTTTTTTTTACATGCACATCTAATTGGACACAGCATTTTATTATTGAAATATCAGCCTCAATTTATCTACAGAGTAGCTTTTTTTCATTTTGGGCTAATCGGGGACATTTTCGCAGACAGCTCTAGCCAGCGACAGGCCACCAAAATCGGGGACATCTGGTCACCTTAGTTTACCATAGAGTGCATTAAATGGCTCTACTTTTACCTAGCTAGCCAGATACCATTATGGAGAATCCACATGGTCGTGGGAAGTGGGGAACTGTGAAGTGGGAAGTTATAATCCAACATGATTGTGTTCAAGTGCTTTTGAAGTCTAAGAACTATTATTCAACGAGAAATATATTAGGTAGCTTGATAAGCTAGCATACATTGCTAATAATAAAGTTAGCTAGCTTGATTAACGTTGACAATATGGTCAAACTAGCTACATTATTCATATTGACAGCTAAGTTTATAATTGTCAAAAACGGATTTGTTGTCATCGTTTGGTTTAAAAGGTTAAAGGTCAGTGGTGAAACGTCACAACTCGGCAACTTGGGTAATAACATTTCCCACTTGTAATTCCGACTTGGAGTGTCGTTCAAGTGAAACATCACAGTCGGAACTATGAACTTCTGATAACTCCGATAACATGTGAACAACCCTGTAGTGTCCGCTGTCCAACCTCGAGACAAAATCCATGATGTTTTCACTTTGACTATTGCTGTGTTCACATGCTCGTCGGAGCTTCCTATTTCCTAGTTGTGATGTCGGAAATACAACTTTGTTTCATTAATGTACTTTTTGGTTGTAACAATTGTTCAACCACTAAGATTTTAGCTTGATAAGCTAGCTAACATTGCTTATAATAAATAAAGTTGTTTATAATAATAAAGTTTGCTTGCTTGCTTAACATTGACAATATGGTCAAACAAGCTTCATTACCCATATTGTAGTTGTCAAAAATGGATGTGTTGTCATCTTTTGGTTGAAAAGGTAAAAGGTCAGTGGTGAAACGTCACAACTCAGCAACTCGGGCAACAACATTTTCTCAGAGTTTCCCTCTTGTAATTCTGACTTGGAGGGTTGCTCAATTGATAGCAAGTGAATGCAACACATTACCAGCTAGCTGTTTGAGAAACAGAAGGCCAGCATCCCGGAGTCGCCTCTTCACTGTTGACGTTGAGACTGGTGTTTTGAGGATACTATTTAATGAAGCTGCCAGTTGAGGACTTGTGAGGCATCTGTTTCTCAAACTAGACACTCTAATGTACTTGTCCTCTTGCTCAGTTGTGCACCGGGGCCTCCCATTCCTCTTTCTATTCTGGTTAGAGACAGTTTGCGCTGTTCTGTGAAGGGAGTAGTACACAGCGTTGTACGAGATCTTCAGTTTCTTGGCAATTTCTCGCATGGAATAGCCTTCATTTCTCAGAACAAGAATATACTGACGAGTTTCAGAAGAAAGTTATTTGTTTCCGGACATTTTGAGCCTGTAATCGAACCCACAAATGCTGATGCTCCAGATACTCAACTAGTCTAAAGAAGGTCAGTTTTATTGCTTCTTTAATCAGAACAACAGTTTTCAGCTGTGCTAACATAATTGCAAAAGGGTTTTCTAACGATCAATTAGCCTTTTAAAATTATAAACTTGGATTAGCTAACACAACGTGCCATTGGAACACCGGAGTGATGGTTGCTGATAATGGGCCTCTGTACGCCTATGTAGATATTCCATAAAAAATCTGCAGTTTTCAGCTACAATAGTCCTTTACAACATGAACTATGTGTACACTGTATTTCTGATCAATTTGATGTTATTTGAATGGACTAAACATTTGCTTTTCTTTCAAAAACAAGGACATTTCTAAGTGACCCCAAACTTTTGAACGGTAGTGTAAATACTGTATTTTATACCATCTATTGCACCTTGCCTATGCCGCTCTGCCATCGCTCATCTATATATTTATATGTACGTATTCTCATTCACCCCTTTAGATTTGTGTGTATTAGGTAGTTGTTGGGGAATTGTTTGATTACTTGTTAGATATTACTGCACTGTCGGAACTAGAAGCACAGCATTTCGCTACACTTGCATTAACTTCTTGCAACTATAGGGGGTGCTGTTCCGCATTAGCATATTTGGGTCTCCAAATTAAACTGCCTCGTGCTAAATTCTTGATCGTACAATATGCATATTATTGTTATTATTGGATAGAAAACAGTCTATAGTTTCTATAGGAGTTGAAATTTTGTCTCTGAGTGGTACAGAACAATTTTTACAGCACTTTTCATGACAGGGTTCAGATTTCAGAAATTTTTACCTCTGATCTGGGGTCTGTTTTTAAGGCGACAGTGAATGCTATGAAGAAACCGACACTGCCTACGTCTTCCTCTGGGTGTCTGTACGTCATCACGTTTTCAATATGTATGTGACCAATACAATTTGATTTGATTTGGAAAGATTAATGCCTGATATACATTTGGAAAAAGATGTCAATCTATTTGTAATACATTTTGTATAACAGGACACATTTAAATGTATTTTCTGTCCATATGGGTAGTAATACATCTGCAAACTACAATAAAGCACGCTGGGCAAATACCCTGTTTGAATGGTTAATGCAGTGCAGGAAGTGGAACTCCCTAGTTAGAGCAGCGAGAGAGTGAGTGCACCACCCTCTCTAGATGATAAATGTCTTCCATCAAAGGGTAGAAACTAGAAATAAGCATGAATCTGTAGGATGGGGGATCGGGACACTAGTCTTACAAGCAGACTACACACACACACACATCATCACAAGCAGCCAGATTAGAGTCTGTGTGCCCCGTGCTGACACAAAGCATTTTTTCTCAATCATTATGCCCATGGTGGTTGTTCTGCCGGTTGTTGGAGGTGTCAGTGCTTGTTAGGGGGTAAACTGTGCAGTAGGAGTGTACAGAGAGGAAACAGTGTCTTTGAACTAGGCTGTGAAAGCACAACAAGGTCTTCCATATGTCTTTGAAATGGGTGATTGAAGCCTGACAGAAGCTGTAGTTGTTGAATGTACTGGGATGGGATGTGATGTTCTTGGCCTCCCCTAGGCTACATAGCATTTCGTTTCATGGTACATATTGTAATTTATAAAAGGCAGAAGCTGCGGTTCTGAAGGTAACAGCCCTCTTCAGCCCCCTGGAAGCCTTTTCCCCAGAGCAAAAAATCTGTGTTCTGTGCGCTTGTTTCTTTACCTCGACATTACGCACACATTTGTTGTGGTAACCCTCCCTTCACATTTCTCACTGTCAAGCCTTAATTATATATTTTCTTCCCGGATACCTGTGTTTTGTTTCAATCAAAGCACATATTTTGCCTAGTGATGCCAGTGGTGTAAAGTACTCTATAAAAATACTTAAATACTTAAATTAAAGTACTATTTAAGTAGTTTTTTGGGGTATCTGTACTTTACTATTTCTATTTTTGAAAACTTTTACTCCACTACATTCCTAAAGAAGATAATGTACATTTTACTCCATACATTTTCCCTTACACCCAAAAGTACTCATTACATTTTAAGTGCTTAGCAGGACAGAAAATGGTACAATTCACAGACTTATCAAGATAAGAATCCCTGGTCATCCCTACTGCCTCTTATCTGGCGGACTCACTAAACACAAATGTTTTGTTTGTAAATTATGTCTGAGTGTTGGAGGGTGCCCATGGCTATTCATACATTTAAAAACAAGAAAATTGTGCTGTCTTTGTTTGCTTAATATAAGGAATTTTAAATTACTTTTACTTTCGATACTTAAGTATATTTTAGCAATTACATTTACTTTTGATACTTAAGTATATTTAAAACCAAATACTTTTAGACTTTTACTCAAGCAGTATTTTACTGGGTAACTTCCACTTTTACTTTAGTCATTTTCTAGTAAGGTATCTTTACTTTTACTCAAGTATGACAATTGGGTACTTTTTCCACCACTGAGTGGCGCACGCTGTTGAGTTTTGGCCGCATGAGAAAAAAATGCAACCAGTCAAACAATCATCCTAAAATCTCATCAGAAATGCGGTGGTGTTTTTTGTCTCGCAGCAATCAAGCAATAAGGCCCGAGGAGGTGTGGTATATGGTCAATATACCACGGCTAAGGTCTGTTTTTATGCACGATGCGATGCAGAGTGACTGGACACAGCCCTTAGCTTTGGTATATTGGCCATATACCACAAACCCCCGAGGTGCCTTATTGCTATTATAAACTAGTTACCAACGTAATTGAGCAGTAAAAATACATTTTTATCATACCATGGTATACGGTCTGCTTTACCACAGCTGTCAGCCAATCAGCATTCAGGGCTCGAACCACCCAGTTTATAATGTTATATATACTATGCTATTATATTTGGTTCTGTTATGTACAATACTATCTATGTGATCTTGCAGACATTGATTCAGCTTTAATCAAACTTAATTAAAAAGCACCATTCTCCATTCACCAGTGAAATTTGCAGGAGTAGCCTCTTCTCTGGGCAGCCGAAGGAATTGAACAGAGACTGTGTGTAAAGTAGAGAATCTGGCACATACGCAGAAGCTTCGGCTCTTTAGCTATCAGGAAGAGGGAACCACAGCCACTCCATTTATAAAATGGGTAGTTTAGGTCCTGGATGCTGATTGGTCGATAGGTGAAAGGTATTGATGATAATCCACGGCAAATGCCTTTCAACAGTTCCATCTGAATTACCACTGCTTGTTCTTTGGGATCAGGCTGGGTCATCTTATTACTGGAAGGCACATTTGACAACAACATACCGTATGTAAAATGAGCTTTATAAATATATTTGATTGATTGTTTGATCTCATTCTGAAATTAATTTGGCTGGTGTAAAAAACATTAGGAGTTAAAAGACATGTCACTGAAGCCATCTGAATGTCTACGGTTCTTTAGAATATCTGAGATAGGCCTACTAATAGCAGTGAACATAAGTCTAATCAATAATAGATGGTATTTACTGGTTGGTGAGGGGTAGAGTCTAGAGGGGTTGAAACGTGTTCAGGGAGTCGTCTGTCTTCCCACTTCAACACACGCACACACACACACACACACACACACACACACACACACACACACACACACACACACACACACACACACACACACACACACACACACACACACACACACACACACACACACACACACACACACACACACAAACGCACAGCCTGTGTGTGTGACAGGATCCATAACCTGCCCTGAAAACCATCAAGCGATGTGGGATGAAGTGTCATCTTTCTTCCAGACACTTTTCAGAAGTTTCATCTCTACAGGGAACTGTCATCATCAACTTACTCTCCCTCTTTTTGTTCCTCTCTCCTTTCTGTCTGTCATGTGGTTTCCTGACACTCTGGTCAGGTCCATCAGATCTCTGCCCAAATCAGAAGCTCATTTCCTGGCTCTCAGCACAGCAGGTGAGGGGCTCTAAGGCTCGGCCCCAGACCCCTTCCTCGGCTCCTCCACGACAGGCTTTATCCTAGGCCACCTGGGTGGTGTCTTAGCCCCAGGCCCTGGGTCCTTCTGGGCCCTCTCAGCTCAGTTCACTGCTCTCCCCCCTCTGTTCCCTGTTCAGAACACAAAGAGAAGAGACACCTTACCTCACACACACACACACGCACGCACACGCGCGCGCACACACACACACACACACACACACACACACACACACACACACACACACACACACACACACACACACACACACACACATACTTTTGTTCTTCCTCTCAAGTACATATCTGTGTGTCTAAACAGAAGCCTAAAGGCACATGGTGACCTTGAAGAAGAGAATCATTCTTTAAACAGATTGAATATATAGCAATATAATAGAATATGTAGTTGCATACACTATAGCCCAATGATAGAGTATGGAGAGGAGGTCATACAGTGCCTCAAAGCGTTTTACCCAATAGTGTCTTGATATTGACTTTACTTAAGGAATTAATTTGATCTTTGTAATATAACCTAACAATTTCTTGATACAATGTTTGAATTGCTGATACATGCACCAGTTCCTTCATTGATTTTGTAATTAGTTGTCCTTAGGCTGTATTGTCTAATATATTTCCAAGATAAATCACAGACCATGGCTATGTCTTATACTCTTTACAAAGTAAACATACTGTAATCATGGAGCAAAGACAAATATATTAATATACAAAATATTGCTCATAATAAAAAAAATCTGATATGCTAATAAAGAAATTCCAATTAGCTTGTTTGGTTTATTCTTTTAATCCTCATCATTACCACTAACATTGTGATTTTTTTCATCACAAATCAATTATTGTTTTATCCTAACTTATCCATCTCTTGCTCTGTGGTTACTGAGACATAATATAATTGGTTGTGCGACCCTTTACAAGATGAAATGTTATCACAGCGATCTCCCCTCTGCCTGCCACGGAACAGATGTTGGGTCTCAGAAAGTAATCACTCATCGACCCTCCCTGTCCCTCAGTCAATCACAATTACCTGGATTTCTATAGGCCAGGGCCCTGTAGTCACAAAGTGTCTCAGAGTAGGAGTGGTTCAGGTCCGTGCTTGTCCATGTAATCTTATTCATTCTGATCTAAAATGCTAAACTGATCATATATCAGCACCTACTCTGAGACCCAGAGCTCTATGTCCTCTATGTACCACTGCTGGGTCCTGGATCTGACTGTATGGATCAATACTCACCTCCATGGTGGCTGGTGTTTCATATAGGAGCCTCGTCAATACCTATGATCAGGTACTGGCCTAGTCTGGGATGAGAGAGGCTACTAGTAAATCACTGATGCCTCAATTTCGTGTAGCATACTGTCATGTAATGGTTGGTGGTGGTCCACAGTGTATGAGACATTTGGATTCTTATGCTCATTATAGTGTCAAAGGGAAGCACAGTACACATACAGTACCAGTCAAAAGTTTGGACACACCTACTCATTCAAGGGTTTTTCTGTATTTTTACTATTTTCTACATTGTAGAATAATAGTGAAGACATCAAAACTATGAAATAACACATATGGAATCATGCAGTAACCAAAAAAGTAGCCACCCTTCGCCTTGATGACAGCTTTGCACACTCTTGGCATTCTCTCAACAAGCTCTGTGAGGTGGTCACCTGGAATGCATTTCAATTAACAGGTGTGCCTTGTTAAAAGTTAATTTGTGGAACATCTGTTCTGTGGCAGGCAGAGGGGAGATCGAATTTCTTTCCTTCTTAATGCGTTTGAACCAATCAGTTGTGTAGTGACAAGGAAGGGGTGGTATACAGAAGATAGCCCTATTTGGTAAAAGACCAAGTCTATATTATGGCAACAACAGCTCAAATAAGCAAAGAGAAACAACAGTCCATCATTACTTTAAGACATGAAGGTCCATCAAGCGCTAAGATGAAAGATTTAACTGGCTCTCATGAGGACCGCCACAGGAAAGGAAGACCCAGCAGAGGATAAGTTCATTAGAGTTACCAGCCTCAGATATTACAGCCCAAATAAAAGTTACAGACACACTTCAACATCAACTGTTCAGAGGAGACTGCGTGAATCAGGCCTTCATGGTCGAATTGCTGCAAAGAAACCCCTACTAAAGGACACCAATAAGAAGAGTCCAAATTTGAGATTTTTGGTTCCAACCACCATGTCTTTGTGAGACACAGAGTAGGTGAACGGATGATCTCTGCATGTGTGGTTACCACTGTGAAGCATGGAGGAGGATGTGGGATGTTGTGGGGGTGCTTTGCTGGTGACACTGTCTGTGATTTATTTGGAATTCAAGGCACACTTAAACAGCATGGCTACCACAGTATTCTGCAGCGATACGCCATCCCATCTGGTTTGCGCTTAGTGGGACTATCATTTGTTTTTCAACAGGACAATGACCCAACACACCTCCAGGCTGTGTAAGGGCTATTTGATCAAGAAGGAGAGTGATGGAGTGCTGCATCAGATGACCTGGCCTCCACAATCGCCTGATCTCAACCCAATTGAGATGGTTTGGGATGAGTTGGACCGCAGAGGGAAGGAAAAGCAGCCAACAAGTGCTCAGCATATGTGGGAACTCCTTCAAGACTGTTGGAAAAGCATTCCAGGTGAAGCTGGTTGAGAGAATACCAAGAGTGTGCAAAGCTGTCATCAACGCAAAGGGTGGCTACTTTGAAGAATCTAAAATCTTTGTTAACACTTTTTTTGTGTTATTTCATAGTTTTGATGTCCTAACTACTATTCTATAATTTAGAAAATAGTAAAAATAAAGAAAAACCCTTGAATGAGTAGGTGTGTCCAAACTTTTGACTGGTACTGTACCAGTACCAGTCAAAAGAAGTGTCACATTACTCGCTTGCTAACTACATAGTTAATAAAATGCACTTATTTTTTCATTTCAGCCTCTCCTGATGAACAACAGGATGTACTGTACGCTGTAATCTACATATAGCCGATTTAAGATGATTGCTGAAATTTCAAGAAAGTTGTGTTGTGAATCACCGTTTGTTTAATTTTAGATTTCAGTGAAGGAACACATACTAGGTCCATAGTAGCTTTCTATGACTTATTTATAAGTATGGTGTTTACCCGGACTACTACCCGTACTATTTGCACTGTGTGCCCCCCCCCCCAACCCCTCTTTTACGCTGCTGCTACTCTCTGTTTATCTTATATGCATAGTCACTTTAACTATACATTCATGTACATACTACCTCAATTGGCCCGACCAACCAGTGCTCCCGCACATTGGCTAACCGGGCTATCTGCATTGTGTCCCACCACCTGCCAACCCCTCTTTTTACGCTACTGCTACTCTCTGTTCATCATATATGCATAGTCACTTTAACCATACCCACATGTACATACTACCTCAATAAGCCTGACTAACCGGTGTCTGTATACTACTATTATTTTCAAATGTCTTTTTACTGTTGTTTTATTTCTTTACTTACCTACACACACACACATACTTTTTTTCTCTCCGCACTATTGGTTAGAGCCTGTAAGTAAGCATTTCACTGTAAGGTCTACACCTGTTGTATTCGGTGCACGTGACAAATAAACTTTGATTTGATTTGATATAATAGATAAATAGTATTCGAAAGTAGAAACCTAATATTTCTTTATTTCTTTACATTCAACTGAAATCACACACAATCACCTCAATAATCTAGTTTTTTTCCCTATTTAGATTCAAATATTATAACCATTCAATGACAGTTTTAGGCAACAGTCTGTCATACCAGTTGAAGAAGGATCACTTTCAGCACATGGCTGAACAAGATTATTTGGCAGATCAATTTAACATACGCACTTTAATTGTGTGGTGTAGAAATGTAATATCCCCACCATATTGTTTCCCACCAGTGAATAGTTAATAACTGTCTATACAAATGAGCCCCAACCTCAAATCAAATCAGTGTTATTATAGCTAGGGACAGATATATCTCAACTTGAATATACTGTGCAGTACGTTACGTATACACCTATAACATCACATACAATAATAATATGTTGCAGTGCTTTGCATAGCCATGAAACATGCAACGGGATTGCTTTATTCTAAATAATAAAGAGAGGGAAATGGTTGTTTGATGTTCTTTGCATTAAGCTTATATTTGTAGCATGTTGCATTTATTAATTCATTAGCATATAAAGGGGGTGGGGGGGGGGCTTTTGCTGTTTTGTGATTGCAGCCTTGTGCCTCCGTCGAGGTTCAGATAATTGATCATTAAGGGTGTGGCTTGATGTTGCCCAGTGTGTAAAAGGTTACTTTTCTGGGATCCCCTTTGCCATGTGAAGGTTGGAGTGCTATGGGGGAACGGGAGCAGTGTTGCAGGTTTTAACAAAAGTACGTATGAAAACTATGAGAGAATTGTAAGCCTAAATCTAGGCTAAATTGCTGGTATAAGCAATGGAAAAATAGTTAAAATTCAATTCATTGCTGGGAAGTAAAGACAAACAGAAGTATCACTTGTGGAAACACCAAACCTTACAGTGTGGGATTTCAGTGTTCTATTTTGGAAGTGTTCTCTGTGCAAACAGAAGCAATCCGCCATTACAGATCTACACACACTCAAGTGCCATGATGAAACATTACAGGAATAACCTGCAACATTGCACATTAGGACACTGTGTGTGTGAGTCTCTCTCTGTGTGTGTGTGTGTGTGTGTGTGTGTGTGCGTGCGTGCGTGCGTGCGTTTGCGCAAACACGTGTCAAACATGTCTTTTGCCCTTTTCTCCACTGTCGTATTTGAATATAGGAAAGCCATCTTCAGGGTAGCGATATTTTCCTCTGACATCACAGAGTATGTGTCACATACATGTTAGAAATAACATCCCTTTCCTCAATCTGTCTTTCATCTCCATCATTTCACAAGCTTCTCAGACTCCACCTGCACACAGGACTGGCAGATACCACAAAACCTCCAAAACAATGACCAAGATAATATTCATTAAAACACAAGTAGCTCAACTGTAGCTCCGCTGCGCCTGGGAAGAAGGGTGTAGCCCAGCCTAGCTCCTGTACCTACTGCAAGAAGAAGGGTGTAGCCCAGCCTAGCTCCTGTACCTACTGCAAGAAGAAGGGTATAGCCCAGCCTAGCTCCTGTACCTACTGCAAGAAGAAGGGTGTAGCCCAGCCTTGCTCCTGTACCTACTGCAAGAAGAAGGGTGTAGCCCAGCCTAGCTCCTGTACCTACTGCAAGAAGAAGGGTATAGCCCAGCCTAGCTCCTGTACCTACTGCAAGAAGAAGGGTGTAGCCCAGCCTAGCTCCTGTACCTACTGCAAGAAGAAGGGTGTAGCCCAGCCTAGCTCCTGTACCTACTGCAAGAAGAAGGGTATAGCCCAGCCTAGCTCCTGTACCTACTGCAAGAAGAAGGGTGTAGCCCAGCCTAGCTCCTGTACCTACTGCAAGAAGAAGGGTGTAGCCCAGCCTAGCTCCTGTACCTACTGCAAGAAGAAGGGTGTAGCCCAGCCTAGCTCCTGTACCTACTGCAAGAAGAAGGGTATAGCCCAGCCTAGCTCCTGTACCTACTGCAAGAAGAAGGGTATAGCCCAGCCTAGCTCCTGTACCTACTGCAAGAAGAAGGGTGTAGCCCAGCCTAGCTCCTGTACCTACTGCAAGAAGAAGGGTGTAGCCCAGCCTAGCTCCTGTACCTACTGCAAGAAGAAGGGTGTAGCCCAGCCTAGCTCCTGTACCTACTGCAAGAAGAAGGGTGTAGCCCAGCCTAGCTCCTGTACCTACTGCAAGAAGAAGGGTATAGCCCAGCCTAGCTCCTGTACCTACTGCAAGAAGAAGGGTGTAGCCCAGCCTAGCTCCTGTACCTACTGCAAGAAGAAGGGTATAGCCCAGCCTAGCTCCTGTACCTACTGCAAGAAGAAGGGTGTAGCCCAGCCTAGCTCCTGTACCTACTGCAAAATGAAGTATTGTTGTTAATTGCAGGTCAGTGTGAAACGTGTGTCAGCTGCCATAACTGCTTATTAATTTGCCAGCTTGGGAAAAAAGCGTGTGGTGACACACACACACACACACACACACACACACACACACACACACACACACACACACACACACACACACACACACACACACACACACACACACACACACACACACACACACACACACACACACACACACACACACACACTCCATCTGTTTGTATTTAACTTGCTAATGAGAGCTGTGCTGCTCGGCCGCGGTCCCATTATGACCGACGGTGAGGGAAGCAGAAACTTTTATGTCAATGTGAGACGTTATCCTTTTTCTTTTGATAGATTTGATAAAGAACAATACTCAGTTATTTTTCTGTAGCCACCAGCATGATGACGAGTAGGCACTTGTCAACAGGTGTGAACCATTGTCTTCCGACAGGTGGCGTCACTCGTGCATGAGGCTCGTCCCTCAACCAACAGTGCAGGCGGATCTTTCGCACGACCATGTTCATGATTAACAAATAGCAGTTTTCTTTACCTGCGATTGATTGTAGTGGGCATACGTTCCCTCTAATACCTGCTCATGGACAGTCGTATTAGTGACTGTGTCAACGGGGACTCAAACCAATCTGATATGTTTGTAGAATAGATCATCCCTCTCCTTGTCAATGCACGCACCATCAGAGCAGACGTCTCATTAAATCCCTCCCACTGAATTCCTCCGCCAGGTCAGATCAATGAGTCACTCCTTGATCCAGAAAATGCTCACACATTACATGACAACCTGGATGTACTGGAGTAAAGGTAACACCCGGAGCACTCGGTACTGCAGTGAAACCCCATTCAACGGTAGGCTACATCCCAAATGTGCACCCTATTCCCTATGTAGTGCACTCCTTTTTTTTATTTACCAGGGCCAATAGGGAATAGGATACCATTTGAGACGTAGCCATAGCCACGAGAGGCTGAGTGGTGCTGTACTGTAGACTGCAGTAGGGAGGTGCAGTGTACTCACTGCAGTGTGTAAGTTTAGAGGGTTGTTGGTGACTCCCAGTGCTTAGGAAGTACAGTAGACCAGTCCATCCACTACAGGAGAGGAGCTCACCCTACTCAATACATGAGTAGGGTCAAAGGGACAAGCTACACTCGAGTCATATAGCTAATGTGCCATGTGTCCAGAGAGTGGGTTGGTTGAATTACAGAGATAATCATTATGTCTGAGTGGTGCTGGCGATACACAGGAGAATAACCTCTGTCAAATAAATTCTGTCAAATAAAAGAAAAAAGGCATACATTCTAAGTATGCACTATATCAGAACTCTGTGTATCAGAAACGGAGCCGGATGACAATGTCAGGGCTTCAGCAGACCTCGCACTCAGCAAAAAATATAAACATAGGTTGCTGCAGTATTCTTTGAATAACATGTTTATTGATAACGTTTAATGTTCCAAATACAGTAATAGACTCAACAAATGTAATAATAAACATACACATTTTCCAGAAACATTTCAATCTGACCACGCATAACTAACACAGTACAATTCATGAACAGATTTAAAACAAACACCAACTGAACAAAACAAAAACACACCAAGTGAAGAGGATACAAGAGTCTCATCCATCAACATATTTGTCATGCTTTCCGTACAAAAATTCAATATTAATGCTGACATTTCCTTAAATGATTAGCATGATTTCTGAACACAAAATGCAATGAGGGGTTTGGTGGTAGCAGATGACAGCTACACTATATACACAAAAGTATGTGGACACCCCTTCAAATTAGTGGATTCGGCTATTTCAGCCATACCCATCGCTGACAGGTGTATAAAATCGAGCACACAGCCATGCAATCTCCATAGGTACATTATCAGTAGAATGGCCTGACTGAAGAGCTCAGTGACTTTCAACGTGGCACCGTCATAGGATTCTACCTTCCCAACAAGTTCAAATTTCTGTGAAGTGATAGGCCACACAAGCTCACAGAACGGAACCGGAGAGTGCTGAAGCAAGTAACACTCACTACCGAGTTCCAAACTGCCTCTGGAAGCAACATCAGCACAATAAATGTTAGTCGGGACCTTCATGAAATGGGTTTCCATGGTCAAGCAGCCTCACAAAAGCTTAAGATCACCATGTGCAATGCCAAGCAACTACTGTAGTGGTGTAAAGCTCACCACCATTGGACTCTGGCGCAGTGGAAACGGGTTCTCTGGAGTGACAATTCACTCTTCACCATCTGGCAGTCCGAAGGAATAATCTGGGTTTGGCGGACGCCAGGAGAATGCTACCTGCCTCAACTGTAAAGTTTGGTGGATAAGAAAAAATGGTCTAGGGTTTTCATGGTTTGGGCTAGGCCCCTTAATTCCAGTGAAGGGAAATCTTAACGCTACTGCGAACAATGACATTCTAGATGATTCTGTGCTTCCAACTTTGTGGCAACAGTTTGGGGAAGGCCCTTTCCTGTTTCAGCATGACAATGCCCCCGTGAACAAAGCGAGGTCCATACAGAAATGGTTTGTCAAGATCGGTTTGGAAGAATTTGACTGGCTTGCACAGGGCCCTGACCTCAACCCCATCGAACACCTTTGGGATGAATTGGAACGCCGACTGCGAGCCAGACCGAATCGCCCAACATCAGTGCCCAACCTCACTAATGCTCTTGTGGCTGAATGCAAGAAGGTCCCTGCAGCAAGAAGGTTCCAACATCAAGTGGATAGCCTTCCCAGAAGCGTGGAGGCTGTTATAGCAGCAAAAGAGGGACCAATTTAATTTTAATGCCCATGATTTTGGAATGAGATGTTCGACGAGCAGGTGTCCACATACTTTTGGTAATGTAGTGTATATTCACACCTCCAGTGAGTAGCCTGGCTGGTGTCTAGGGACTCTACACACTCTTAGAAAAATATTATTTGGCTGTCCCCATAGGAGAACCCATTTTGGTTCCAGGTAGCTCTTTTTGGTTCCAGGTAGAACCCTTTTGTGTTCCTTGTAGAACCCTCTGTGGAAAGGGGTCTACATGGAACCTAAAAGGGCTCTTCGAAGAGTTATCCTATGGGGACATCCAAAGAACGATTTTAGGTTCTAGATGGTGCCTTTTTTCTAAGAGTGTAGATGGCTTCTCTAAGGCCAAGTGGCCTGGCTGGTGTCTAGGGACTTTACAGATGGCTTCTCTAAGGCCAAGTGGCCTGGCTGGTGTCTAGGGACTTTACAGGTGGCTTCTCTAAGGCCAAGTGGCCTGGCTGGTGTCTAGGGACTTTACAGATGGCTTCTCTAAGGCCAAGTCCTGTTGCAAAAGTAACCAACAAAGCAAACCTAACAAAACAAAGCACCAAAGCTGATGCATAAGCTAACCTGCAATGACTCACCAACTCTGTTCATTAATCGAACGTTAGATCAACACCAAGCAATATCTAATTTCAACTATCAGATTTGAGGCACACATGGAAATGTATGTACTTCAACCAGACCAGTTAACATACTCTAGCAGACCAGCTGAAAAATATTTTCGTCTTTTCACAAGATTAATAGGAATGATTATGTTCACCGCATGACATCATTTATTGTGATGGAAAAAGAGTGCAAAATGATACAACCTAATTCAAATAGAAATGATTGGGGAAAACATCTCAGCAACAGCACAGGTAGTGTGAGTGGTAAGATGATGACTTGTTATGAGATGCAAAACATTACACTAATCAGATACCAAAATTGCCACTTCAGATACAAATGTGTCACCAAGCAAGGAGGGCTTTGTGTAGCTAAATGTAGCCCCATGTAGCTACCACAGAATGTTTGTTTTTAGTGACAACGGTAGTTTTACCATGATGGAGCACTCTGAACCAATTGGGAACGAGGGCTAAGAACTTTGCTTTACACTCAAAGATTCTCTCAGGAGAAAGAAGTGGCGTGTTGAATATCAAATTTGCCATCAACTGCTTCCATCTTTTCTATCTCCCTCTACTTTCCCTGAGACAACCCCGTCATGCCGCTGGTCCTCCCTTCTTCCCCTCCTCCTCTCTTCTGCGCCTTCCTTCGCTCCACTGTGTTAGAAGAGTGGGGGTTGATGCTCGACATTAGACCACCTCCTCCTTGTTAGCCATGCGTCCAGAGTGACGCAGGTTCTCCCCGCTCTGTTGTCATCATGGGAGATGATTGCTGAAACTGGCAATTAACACCCACTGGTCTACTCCACCTCTTCCACAGAGTAGCCATGCATCTCAGCATTTGACCTACAGGCCCTGGGTTTACACATTTTATATGTATCTAATATATCTTTCTTCCTTTTTTTAAAGATTGAAATTGTAATAAATGGACGATTGCATTAACCGTAAATGTCTATTAATTACATCTTATACACGATTGAAGCCTTACTAATGTTGGGTTTATGAGGGTTATTGCCTTTGTTTTTAATCGTCTTTTGGAATATTTATTTGAATTGAATGCGGCGAGAAAGGTTTTTTATTTGAGCTGCTCTCCGAAGAATATTAGTCACAAGAGTTTGTGAAGTGGGGTGCGATAAAGAACTTGAGAGAGCGCAGTTGCGTTTCAGGAATGGGATGAAGGGGTGTCCACTGAGGATCGGACTCCCCCATTCAATCTGTGCAATCTCCAATAGGCTACACTGAGAAATAAATTGCTTTTTAAATAAATTGCTTAGCTCCTATCGGGGAGCCACTGATGTGGATACATTTCATGTCGCCTGTATTTAAACGAGCTGCAGTGAATTTGATAGTGCCCCATTATTAAAGATACTGGTAAGTAAGACTACTTGTTCTGTTGCTCCTCTTGACACCTGAAATGAATCCCCACGAAATAAAAGGGAAAATATTACCATCACGTAAATAAAATAAAATACACTTCAAAATGTTCAGAGAGAAAAGTGTGTCTCTGAGAAGAGTATGGGTTATTAATCTAATGGTATTTGGTCTATAAGCTCAGCTCTGTATTTTATTAGAGTAAATAGACCTCAGGATAATATCTGAATATATGCCTGCACTCGCTGTCTCCATCTCTGTGAGAGGCACAGGCAGGCAAACGGAAATGCAGCACATTTCCTATTGCAGCACATTTCTAATTGATTAATACTGCAGATCTTGTTTGAGGAAACCACATTATGTTCCTGGAGGAAGGGAGGGGAGGAAAGAGGATGGGGAGTCGTTACCATAATGCACTAGACCGGAGGGAGAAAAAAGGAAAGAAGAAAAAGATGTCTAAAGATCCTTTTCAGGATATGATTATACAATGACCATCATTATTTTCGTATCTTATATAATCCATTAAATATTGCCTCTGCCTTTAGAGCCATAACAATTTTAGACAATCCAATGAAATGACTAGAGGTCCTCCGTCTTATACAGTATATTCACCTGTAATGAAAATGCATATTTAATTAGAGGGAAGCCTTGTTCAAATGAACCACCACTGTTTCCTGTCATTAAAGTCCATATCCTTAATAGCGTGTTAAATAAATAATGAGAGAGAGAGAGAGAGAGAGAGAGAGAGAGAGAGAGAGAGAGAGAGAGAGAGAGAGAGAGAGAGAGAGAGAGAGAGAGAAAGGGAGGCCTGGCTAAAAACAGGCCTGACTAATATCTAGGTGGGTCCCATCGTCAAACCGCCAACTCTGCAGAAATAGTATGGACAGGACATTCTAGAGACAGAGAAACTCAATACAGTTCCCATTATTTAGCATCCAAATTAACTAGATCTCATACTTACCTAAATCACTAATGTTTGTTCTATGAATTTAATCTGACAACGCAATTCCAATAGTTAATGTGCAATGGTAATATAATATATCTCTGTACAATACATCCCTTACCATAATATAATGCATCCCTGATCATAATATAATACATCCCTGTTCATAATATAATACATTCCTGATCATAATATAATACATCCCTGATCATAAAACAATACATCCCTGATCATAATATAATACATCCCTGATCATAATATAATACATCCCTGATCATAATATAATACATCCCTGATCATAATATAATACATCCCTGATCATAATATAATACATCCCTGATCATAATACGATACATCCCTGACCATAATATAATACATCCCTGATCATAATATAATACATGCTAATCATAAAACAATACATCCCTGATCATAATACAATACATCCCTGATCATAATACAATACATCCCTGATCATAATATAACACATCCCTGATCATAATACGATACATCCCTGACCATAATATAATACATCCCTGATCATAATGTAATACATGCTGATCATAAAACAATGCATCCCTGATCATAATATAATACATCCCTGATCATAACACAATAAATCCCTGATCATAATAGAATACATCCCTGATCAGAAAACAATACATCCCTGATCATAATATAATACATCCCTGATCATAATATATTACATCCCTCACCATAATACAGTACATCCCTGATCATACCATCAAATCTATCTTTGGGTATTTTGCATGTAAGACCATAAAGGAAGGGTTCTAATGGGTAGGGCCCTAGAAAGCATTACGCATTTGGCTCTAATGTGAGGTGTGTACTGGGTAGGGCCCTAGAAAGCATTACGCGTTTGGCTCTAATGTGAGGTGTATACTGGGTAGGGCCCTAGAAAGCATTACGCGTTTGGCTCTAATGTGAGGTGTATACTGGGTAGGGCCCTAGAAAGCATTACGCGTTTGGCTCTAATGTGAGGTGTATACTGGGTAGGGCCCTAGAAAGCATTACGCGTTTGGCTCTAATGTGAGGTGTATACTGGGTAGGGCCCTAGAAAGCATTACACGTTTGGCTCTAATGTGAGGTGTGTACTGGGTAGGGCCCTAGAAAGCATTACGCGTTTGGCTCTAATGTGAGGTGTGTACTGGGTAGGGCCCTAGAAAGCATTACGCGTTTGGCTCTAATGTGAGGTGTATACTGGGTAGGGCCCTAGAAAGCATTACGCGTTTGGCTCTAATGTGAGGTGTATACTGGGTAGGGCCCTAGAAAGCATTACGCGTTTGGCTCTAATGTGAGGTGTGTACTGGGTAGGGCCCTAGAAAGCATTACGCGTTTGGCTCTAATGTGAGGTGTGTACTGGGTAGGGCCCTAGAAAGCATTACGCGTTTGGCTCTAATGTGAGGTGTGTACTGGGTAGGGCCCTAGAAAGCATTATGCGTTTGGCTCTAATGTGAGGTGTGTACTGGGTAGGGCCCTAGAAAGCATTACGCGTTTGGCTCTAATGTGAGGTGTGTACTGGGTAGGGCCCTAGAAAGCATTACGCGTTTGGCTCTAATGTGAGGTCTGTACTGGGTAGGGCCCTAGAAAGCACTACGCGTTTGGCTCTAATGTGAGGTGTGTACTGGGTAGGGCCCTAGAAAGCATTACGCGTTTGGCTCTAATGTAAGGTGTGTACTCCAATTACCCTGCTTTAACAGGATTACAACAGATAAAACATACTAAGATGCCCTGCGGCTGGGTGCAGAAATGAAATAGGATGTAATAAGGTGATCTGGTGAAGGGTGATAAGAGGATCTAAATAGAATAGCAGCCAACAGTAGATCAGCTATCTCTGAACAGGGAGCAGAGATGGGCTCTGTCTGAAGGACTGCAATACTGCCCTGGGTTGATGTGATGTCAAGAATGTACATGAACAATGTTGTGTATCTTTTGTGAAATTTTATTTATAGAATAAGGCACTTTTACAATACATGGGTCATTGGCATTGTCGTTTACATTGCAGCTGTGTTTGTGTAATACATTATCACTGAAATAATGATATGCTATGAATTAAACACACCTAAATTAAAAAGGAAATAATGTAAACTATCAGATAGATATTGGGTTTAATGTCATTGGATTTCCAATGTATATTACTGTAACATATTTAGTGAATTTAAAGGATGTTAATAATTTGTTATAACAACAAATGTAGTAATTCTTAAAGATGTATAAACGTCATATTTGTATGCAAGTATACTTTGTAGGAAAGCAGAACATTGCTAGAATATATGAAAAATAAAATGGATCAATTTATAATACTATTCTTGTAAATGAAGATGTGTTCAATAAAGGTCATGCTCAATTCACTGAATCTATACATTTGACTATTGGCTATGACATTCTTACTGTCTATCAGGATAATTGACATTGTCTACTAGTAATATCATGTAAACGTGACAAGAGAAAATCCCAAAAGCAGGCATAGGTAAAGAATGGTTCAGCAGCTGAATTGATCAGGACCACGTGATCATGGTTAGGTAAAGATCGTGTCAGCAGCAAGGGCCTGGTTTGTTTCAAAACAGAAAATACAGAGATTCATTGAAGCACAACATATTAGACATATGTCTACCACCCTCTCTTTCTCCATGTAGATGTATTTTTGGAAATCGTTTAGATCGACTACAGAAGGTGAAATACAAAGTACATTCTGATAGGATCTTTATCAGATATGTAGTTTCCATAGTGGTGAAATATGGGGTCAACCAAGCTTCTGGTGTTTCTTTCATTTTCCTACCGATTCAAACACAGATTCAGTGGGATTTCTATCATTATAAATAGATTAATACTTATCAAGCGAGCCAAGCAGTTAACATATAATTGTGTTCTTTTAAATATCTGAAATGGTATTAGTACAGCTAGTTTAATTAATTTGTATGATAGTAATCAAGACCATTTGTTTAGCTGTTGATTTTTTTCATTATTCTTAAAAGACAAAGAATGCTTGTAAAAAAATAAAAATAAAACCTTTTAAATATAAATACCATACATTTAGTCTTTTATGACATTTAATAGACATTAAAAAAAAATTCTGGAGGGGAATTTTGAGTGTGGCTCTATAAGTTAACTTGTTCCTACTATGGTGTTTAAATGGATTTTACATGGGTGTTATGGTTCAGAATGCACCCTGCATTCAACCAGGGGGACTGACTGATACATATTCATGGCATATACTATACATATGATAACACGGAAAACCCGGTTATGGTCCATTTGAGCCTGTGGTAATTGTTATCGAGACCCACTCTCCTCCAATGCATAAATTGAGCTCTCGCTAGAGCGGTGGACATTTTGTTGTCTGGGCTCCGGTGTGGCAGCTCTTTCGTGTGGAAAACCCAACGCGATAAATGTCATTTCAAAATCAATTTGCATAAAAAAGGAGAAGGAGGAAAAGAGTGCTTGGTCTGGACGACTGATAATAAATAGACTCGAGAGATTTGCATGAGAGAGGACCAGGGCCATGCAGTCTAACCTCTGCTATAACTGCACAACAACACTATCCTGTTGTATCAGAAGCCTATGAAATACACACTCACTGTAGCATATCTACCACACAATACAAATACATAATGCAGCATGAATATATGCAAATACACTTTCATATACTGGACATGATAATGGTCAAATAAACATGTGACATCTGAAACATCTGTGACAAAACGACAACATCACAGTATAAAAATTATGAAAAGGGGTGGGGGGGGGGGCGGTAAAAAAAAAGAAACTGCAGACAAGAGTGGTTGGTCGACACTATCTCAAGACTGGACAGCACAATCATCACTGAAACAGATAGGCAGCCGGCAGTGCTCTGTCTCCTTGCTTGATAAATGGGCCTGGATGTCAGTCAGTCTCTACGGTTTGTGTTTCTGTGTGCCAACTCCTCAGTATTAAAAGGAAACAGGTAGGGGGGTACTTTGAGCTGCTTCGATCTGATCAATAGTCCTCAGCTGCAGACGAAGACAGACGAAGAAGAAGAAGAGGACTCTCCTCGACTACGCGTATTCTTAAGCAATAACAACGTGATCCGTATTATACACCCAAGAATACCCGTCACCGAAGAGAATCTTAAACACAGAGGCAATAATGGGAATCGCAAGCAAGCGTGACCGCATCGTCAAATTCCTCAGTCGATCCCAATGGAAAGCAACACAGAGAAAGACACTGTATCAACATAATTGATTGAAGACGCCTTGAAGCACAACACAAAGCCCCTTCAAAGGTTTTTCTGCAAATAGAAATGAACAACAGTGCATTTTTCAATCCAAAGCCAAAAGAACAAAGTGGTGTAAACTATCTTCTCTTCCAAGAGTCTGCATCTCTCTCTCTCACACACGCCAGTGGTCAAATAAATGGAGCTCCATAAGAGAGGAGAGGTAAAGGGGTGGTGTGTGGGGACGCTTGCCCCCTCAGCATGCTCTTACCTGGGCCAGAGGTGGTCTGAAGCCCTGCCCTCCATGGAAGTCCTGGTGGTCCTGTCCTCCAGGAGCGATCCATAAGGAGGAAGAGATGCCCATTTTAGCCCTGTCCTGCTCTCTCTCTTTCGCTCTCACTCCACACCAGCATATCCACACATAATGAAACCTCCTGGAAACACAGAGATGTAGAGGTTAAGGGTCACAACCACAACCACCCATGGCCTTTTAAACCACCCATAATACCACAGCCCTAGTACATCCCATTAACATCCCACGGTCAACCCAACCCCCTCCCCCTAAAGAATCTGGTCAAATCAAACAAACTGAGAGAATGCCAGGAGGCAGGTATAAAACATGGACTATTTGAAGATGATTTTGTCCAGAATGTCAGACTAACAGAGACAACAGGGGTCGCTTGAGATTTTATTCCAAAACATACACCAACTATTCCTATATTTAATATAATAAATTAAATGACATCTTTGTAATGAAAAATGTAATCTGCACAAATTTGCCAGAATCGAAATAATATCGTTCTTTAAATTATTCTGAATAAAATACATTTTGAAATGTGTTGATATAAGATGTGAGGTGTGTTATTGTGAAATGTTAATTCACCAAAGGCCCTGAATTTTTGAAGATAATTTTCCAAATTAAAGTAATAATTAAATGCCGCTATGAAGACATAAATAATGTATGATAAGTCAAAGCAATTTCATTCCAACCGACTCTAATTGATTTGCTCACATGAATGCAAATAGCAGGCTCCAACTAAGCCTATCCAAAATCATTCCATTGATTCGATGTAAAAAAAAAAAAAAATTGATTCAAGATCTACAATTACTTCATTAATCGTTTTGTAAAAGAAAAAGACTTCATCTGCATCTCCACAACCTCCAGATTTATATTAAGAAACTGTTATTCCCGACTTCACCGTTCAAACCTTAAAAAATGTGTATGTCTGACAATTACATTATGCATGACTGCCAGGATGAAATTCATACCAGAACTAACGATGGAAAAAGGAAAGCATTTAGACAGTTAACCACTGAAATAATCAAAGCAACCAATTTGAAGATAACATTTTTTTATCATTACAATCCACTCTTGGTTGGACCTGAAAGAAAACGCCCTAAAAAGATACAAAAAAATTTAAATTGGGAAATCACCCTACAGTACTTAGCTAAATCACCCTACAGCTATAGCTACTATTCCAAGACAAAATAAATCCTGGACAAGACTAACAGGATGACACAGTGAAAACCATGCAGCAATTTGTTCAGCTTACCTAAACCACAATTTCGCCCCCACACTGAGGAAAACAGGGTGATGGAGACAAACAGACAGAGAAAGAAAGAATGAAAGAAAGAATAAAAGACAGAACAAAAAAAGAAAGAGGGGGAAAGAGGTGCTTATCCTTCAGTGTCTCTCGTTCTCTCTTCTACCCAGCAGTTAGACTAGGAAGCTGAGGCACGGGGCACAACAATAGCAGCTCTCCAGCATCCCCTCTCTCCTCTTAGGCTGGACCACTTCTCTCTGGTCTCTAAAGCAGCCTGAAAGACCCCCCCCCCCCTGTGCTGTTGAGAGCTGGGACATACCCCCCACACACTAGCCTTTGTACCCCCCTCCCCCCACACACAAGCCCATATCCGGGTGGATAACCCCATCCATCCACCCCCATCAATCCACCCTCCAGCCCTATGGGTGTTTCCACCCATCTTAGATATACACAGAATAAACTTACCAGGATCATTGATTCACCTAGAGAAACTCGAACCAAGAGTTTTTTTTTTACGTAGAAATGATGCTCATCAAAGAATAGTAAGATACATTTTCACTAACAAATGGATATTCTGTGCTTTTTTTCACACATTAT